>NC_142502.1:30227173-30535108 GCF_057876585.1 Rhinolophus sinicus | reverse complement strand
GACTGGAAATTACAATATGTATGATCTGTCAGGTGGTAAGAATTGCTATGAAAATAAATTAAGTGGGCTAAGACATGGAGGAAAGAGAGATTGGATTATTAGAGATGGGAAGAGAAGATCACTGATAAAACACTTGAGCAGAGACCTAAATGAAGTGGGGGATAAGGGAACTTTAGCCGTGCAGATATTCGGATTTAGATTGTTCCAGAAGTTGTAAAAACTTAATGATATAATGAGCAGAACTCCTGACAGAGTCCTGGTGATAAGCTGCTTTTTATCTCCACCCTCCTCTCTCTCCCTCCTCTAATCCGATATAGTCTTTAGATCTACTGTCTGCCTTTACATCAACACCAAAGACAGCAAAGCAAAGCAGGCCAAGGATGAGGAAACCTTGCCTTGAATTCCATATCCTAACCAATGACAGTCTACAACTGTCACATCCTATTTTTGATACTCAAGTAAGAGCGTCAAATCCTTCCTCGGCTGTGTTTTGAGAAAAGTCCTTTCATAGTCAAGTACTCCAAAATGCATACCGGTAGTTAACGTGTATGATCTGCTTTCCTCAGAGAGTGGGGGATGGAGCACAATGATTAAGATCACAGTCTGCATGTCAGAAAAGCCTGGGTAACATCCCAGCTCAGCTGGCTGCCTGTGTGACCTTGAGCAAGTTACTTAACCTCTTTGAATTGCAATTTCTTCACCTGTGAATTGGGGCATAGCAAGGTTTCCTCTTTTCAGAGTGGTGGTGAGACTTGAATGAACTGATGTCCGTAAAGCACATGGAACTTTCTTGGCACAGAGGAAAGTGCCCAGTGTTGTGTATTTATTTCTATCAGGGGTTTTGATTGCAAGTTACAAACATCAACTCTGTTGAAACAGAAGAAAATTTTACTCAAAGCTTCCTAACTGGCTCCCTGAATGTCCAGTAGCCGGGGATAATGCCCCAAATCATGTCATAGAGCGGCCCAGGGACACTGCAACCATAAGTGATGCAGCTCACACCACCAGTGCCTGCAGCAGTAGATACTGCCCTGTTTGTCAGTGATAGGAGAGCTCTGCCTCCTGGCAAAGCTCAGGAAGGAATAAATTCCCCAAGCAGAACCGGAGCTCAGACACTGAGCAGCCAATAGAATGACAGGGGTCTGACCTCTGCACTATTGCAATATACATATCCTTTGGGGCTTTCCTCACCTAGAATGCCCCTATCTGGTCCATAAGCCAGAAGTCCCCTATGTCTTTAATAAATGCTTTCTACACAGAGCACTTATACATTTAAAATCATGAAAAACCTATAATATTGAGTCAGGTATCAACCAGGTCTACAGAAAAAGAAAAAAGTATGTATTTTGGATCCACAGACACCTAACGAGGAAGTCCTCTCACGAAAGGGTTCTCTTCTCCCAACAAGTAATGAAGTCATTCAGGAACCATTTATTGAGATTCAGTGTCTAGCACGGTATGGGCTATTACACTCAGCTCAGGATCTGCCAAGCCGAAAGCAGTACATATGTGAAGGGCAAAGAGAACCCGACAAGAACCTCAGTGGTTCCCAGCATGCTCCTGGCCAAGGACAGGAGGCTGATAATGTCTGCCTGGGCTCTTGTCCAAGAGAAGGAAGATTAGCAGGCATTCAGAAATATGTGTGTACAGGAGTTGAAAAACAAGAAGGGGGAGAGCAGGCTGGTGGAACAATGGAACAATTGAAAAGCAAGAGGAGGAAGCATCAGTGGTATCCTTTTCGTCAAAGGACATGTACATCTATCCAAAACAAAGTAAAACCGGAGAGAAAAAGCAAAACAACAACCAGTTTCCATCTCTCTTCTCCTCTGTATTTCAAATGCCCGTTAGCAATTTGAGCAAGTCTACAACTTACAGATGCGATACATATTTAAAGCTCCCTTGTCACTACTTTCCATCCTTTTGGAATTATCATGCCACAAGCTTATTTGGCCCTGCTTATATTCATTTTCCTTCATTCAAATAGTCTTTCACCAGAGAAAGGGGAATGGTGCTTCCCAAGGCAGACATGACATCAATTCACTGTTTTTCACCCTTGTTTATTTCAGAACAACCTTTTCTGTTCAAGAAGGGTATCACTGCAATGAGGAGCACACGTGCAGAATAAATGTAGCATCCTCAACCATGAGTCCCCAAACCATCAGTTTATCCAAACATTCACCAAAAGATATTTTTAAATATTCTGTAAATCCAACAGGTCCCATCATCTCTACCTTCTCTTTTAAATCTCTCTGTAAACCATAAGAACAGTCAGGATGGGAGCAGCCTGATTCTTTTGGTCCCCAGGCCCTTCAGTCTGCCATTCAGGACCCTCTGCTATCCCAGCTTTTCTCCCCATCTGGACCGAGGCCCATCTCCCACTTCTCTCCTCAAGGACCCAAGTGGTCCAACAGTACTGGCTTGCCAAGCCCCCTGACCCAGGCACCTCTCCGCCCCAACAGCCTCATCTGCACAGCTCCCACTCCTTCTCAAACCCTCCCTAGATGTCCTAATGCCACCACACCTATTGGGTACAATCCCCAATTCTGATGGAATCCCTGTCCTGAGAGACTCTGGTGCTGCAGGGACAAATTCAGGTTTCTTTATTCTTACTTTTCAATTATAGTTGACATTCATATTATATTAGTTTCAGGTATACAGCATAATGGTTAGACATTTATATAACTTATGAAGTGATCCCCCCAGTAAGTCTGGTAGCCCCTGAAACCATAATTATTACAATACTACTGACTATATTCCCTGTACTGTATGTTGCATCCCCATGACTAGTTTGTAACTGTCAATTTGTACTTTTTAATCCCTTAACCTTTTTCACCCAGCCCCCCAACCACCCTCCCACCTGGTAACCATCAGTTTGTTCACTGTATCTATGAGTTTGTTTCTATTTTGCTTACTGTAAAATCATATGGTATTTGTCTTTCTCTGTCTGACTTAGTTCCCTTAGCATAATACTCTCTGGGTCCAAACATGTTGTTGCAAATGGCAAGATTTCATGCCATTTTATGGGCAAGTAATAGTCCATTGTATATATCACATCTTCTTTGTCTAATCATCTATCGATGGACACGTAGGTTGCTTCCATATCTTGGCTATTGTCAATAATGCTGCAATGAACATAGGGATGCACATATCTTTTCAAATTAGTGTTTTGGAACAAATGCCAGCTTGAGTCCAATAGTCCTGCCACTCATTGCACATAGAACCCTAGGCAAACTGTCTAACCTATTTGAACTTCCCTTTGCTTATCTGTAAATAAATAAATAGATAGATAGATAGCTAAATAAATAAATAATACCTACATTGCATGGCTTATGAGGATTGGAAATAATTTATGTGAAGGGCCAAATACTACACAGTAGGTACTCAATACGTGAGGATTGTGATTTAAAAAGGAAACAACACTACGAGTGCCTCAAGTCCAGAGAAATAAGTAATCATGTGAGTGGCTGCAGTACAAGCTGTGGACTTCTGGAGAGTTGGATACTGATTTTATAGGCAATTTATTTTTTTATGTGTGCTTTTCAATATTAACTAAATCTTCTAGAGTGAACAAATATTTAAAAAGTTATAATAAATGTACTTAAAATCTCACCATAATTTTGGAGCTCCAATCCCCATCACACATTATAAGTATAAATTACATTAACAATTGTTTCCTTTTTCTCTTGACTTTATATCTATCTATCCTTTCAGATCGTTTTCTAATTTTTCTCCACAATCACTTATGCTTACGTAAAACAACTTATTCTAGACTGAAACAAGGACACTTTTTATTAAAAGTCCCCTTAAATTCAACTCCAAAATATCCCCTCAGAATCTTACTTGTGACCATCAGTGTTAATGTTCAACACCAACTTACAGTTTCTCTGGTCTAAAACCAACTTTAGGAGGGAAAAAAAGAAAAAAAAAGTAGATCTGAGAAATCTCACATTATATCTTAAAGGGTGTCTCATTATTTTGATATTCATACTTTCTCATGTGGCAGGTGTCCACAGTCACTTGCAGTTTTAATATTTTCAATATTATTTAATATATTATACAAGTTTATGAGTAGAAGATAGAGAAATTCTCCAGTTCAAAACTGAAGTGGCAACAGTGTGCCTATTAAAATAAAAGGGAAGAGTACATATCACGGGTAACAATTTTCCTGCATTCTGATAGAGGACTTTCACTCTAATGATGGATAATGGTACCGTGTTATAAGTTAAAAACGAAATAAAATTCCAGGGGCAGCCCGATGGCTCAGTTGGTTAGAGCACAAGCTCTTAACAACAAGATGGCCAGTTCGATTCCCACATGGGATGGTGGGCTGCGCCCCATGCAACTAAGACTGAAAATGGCGACTGGACTTGGGGCTGAGCTGCGCCCTCCACAACTAGATTGAAGGACAACAACTTGAGTTGGAGCTGATGGGTCCTGGAAAAAACACACTGTTACCCAATAAAAATTAAACAAACAAACAAACAACAACAACAACAAAGTGATTTTAAAATAAATTAAATAAATACATAAATACATAAATAAATAAATTTACAGAAGGAATACATTGGTGGATAGCTAAATTATTTGAAAAACCTCATACTATCCACTTCACATCAAAAGGAGAATCATCCAGATGCAACTGAAAAATGTGTGTGAAGTCACAATTCCTGTGTTTTTAAAGCCCTCCCACCACTGAGCCCTCACCTCAAGGCTCCCTTCCTCTCTGAGCTGCCAAACCCACAGAACCTTCTCTCCTTCATCCCATCTGCCTACCTAAGCAGGAACCTGGCTGTCCCCAAGAGCCCATCATGTGCCTGCCCTCCAGACAGATCTCAACCCCTTCAGTCTTCCTGAATTCACAAGAAATGGCTGATTTCCACCCAATTCCTAGCCTGATGCTCTCAGTTTTTACCCCTTACCGTATAGTAAACCTACCTCTTCAAATCATAACATTCATGAAGCCACAGTATTTTAGAGATGTCAGAAGTTAGAAACCTTGGCGATATAATTAAGTGGTCCTTAATCTTAACAAATGTGCCCGTAACATCATACATATTTTATCATCCCCACCTTTACCATACTGAAGTGAAATTCAGATAATTTTCTGTACATAATTTTATTAAGATATACGTGTACATGTACATATGCTCTTCATCATAATATTAGGAGAAATAAAGGAACACAATTTAAAAGATTACAAATTTTAATAAGTGAATTAATGCTTTGATACTAAAAGCCATTAAGGAGGAGGTCAACTGCTTATACTAACGAGTGAGTTTAGATTTGGAGAAAAACAGGATCAGAGAAACACTCATAAAAAATACAGAATATAAGAAAATAAAAGACACTGGTGGTACGTGGAATCAAAAACTTGAGTAAGGATAAGCAGAGAAGAGACATTTTAATATGACATCCTTCAGGATTGCCAACCGTGTCATTCTAAAGTAATGAAGGACACTAGACAATTCATTGTTTGGCAGAACTCTCCTGAAACTGCAGGACGTCTCGCACAACTAGAACCTACCTTGCAAACAATGAGACATCATAAAACACCCCCACAAATTTCCAAAATGCCCTTGAGAGAACAATATCACCCCCACGGAGAAGTATTGACACAATTCAACTTTCTTCACCTTCATTTTGTCTTTGAGAACAGAGGCCCTGAGAGGTTCAGTGATTACACTCACAGCAGGTTACTGACGATGATACAGCTGATTTCAGAAATATGTCTCATAATTACACCTCTCTCTCCTTCTCCCTCTCTTCCTTCCCTCTCCTCTTTGTCCTCTGCCGAGCTCAGATTTTTCAACCCTGACCTCTGTAATCATTCCCTTAGTGTTTCAACATCTGTCACTCTGACCCCACACCTCACACTTTCTTCTCTAATTGTGTATGCTGACTTGTCCCCATTGCACATCAAGCCTTATTAAGATGGTTACAGCCTGAGCCTTATTAACTCAAATCACAAAGATCTCCAATTCACTATTCCTCTTCCTGAACCATAACCAACCTCCTTACTGTCTTTGGGACCTTCTAGTTCCCAACCAGCCCATTATGTCAGTCCGTTCTTCTTTCCTACGTCTCACACTCCCAGCATCCAGAACTTACTCAACACTGCTCCCTCAGCGTTGCCCATCCTACATATCTTAAGTCTTGCTTTCATGCCCTACTATTGGCTTTCCCTCAGTCCTACTGCACAGAAGTAGAAAGTATGTTAATGTCCATGTCTCAGCAGACCTATGATACGTCATATTCATCAGCTACAATATAACTCTATTCAAAGTAGTTCCTTCTAGCTGCTTGAAAATTTCCTTCAATGGCTGTCCCAAATCTGCTGAGCTAATCCCTGATTCGATCCACCTATAGACTACAGGACTTCGCTTTTATAATAATCAGACAATAAGTTACAAGGCTGTCTCTGCCAATATGTCTCTGCTCATGCTATATGTCCAAGTGGAATGCCTTCTTTCTGAAAAAAACCAAGTATTTTATTTCCTTCAAAATCTGGCTCTTGTTAGTATCCTCAGTAAAGCTTTCAAGCTCTTGGCCATATGGATCTCTGAGTTCTCAAATTATTAATGACAGACTTGCAGAGATGAAAGAAAATTTTAGATGACCTAGTCAAATCATTTTATTTCACAGGTGAAGGAACTGGACGTCAGAGAGGTGAGGAAACAGTCTCTGCTCATGTAACTGGTTGTTTCCAAACAAGACTGCAGGCACCTCAGGTCTCTTCCTTCCTGCCCAGTTTCTTTCAAATATACCAGTGAGTAATTTGACAACATCGACAAAGCTTTCGAATAATCAGAATTTTTTTTCTTTAAAAACATACTTTTGGATAAATTTTAGAAAGATAATTCTATTCTTCACTTTGTCATTTATTCAGTACATAAAAATGGAAATGTTTTTATTTGCTACACATTTTCATACTACATGGAAATTTCATGCAAATTTGCATTATATGCCATGCCATTGAGTTGGCTCTGACTCCTGGCAACACAACGAATGAGTGACGTCCACGGTGTCCTGTCCTCAAGAACCCTGCTCAGCTCCTGTAGACTCATGCCTAGGGCTTCTTTTATGGAGTCACTCCATCTCATATTTGGTCTTCCTCTTTCCTTGCTGCCTTCTATTTTTCCCAAGAGTATTGTCTTTTCCAAAGAACCCCACCTTCCCATGATGTGCCCGAAGTCGACCAGTTTCACACCAGCTTCTTATTTCCCTCGTTTGTTTCAATTTTTTTCAAGTCAAAAACCGTCTCCAGCTTGCTTTCCAGGACAGTACAGCCATGCCAAAAAATCTTCAATGGAGAAGCCAAATGAATCTCTCAAATGAAGCTTTTTAAGTTTTATGCCATTTCAGTTTTAAACCAGGTTTATTTTACAAGGGGTTTTTTTTGTTTTTGTTTTTCCTCTTTATTTTATGACTAAATAAGAAGGATGAAGTAAAGAAAACCATAATATTTAATCTGAAGATCATTTTTTAAATTTCTAAAGTGTGCTTTGCATGTCTTAACTGTTGTTAATTAGTCAACAATGATTCATATTCTTTTTAAACTCATGATATCTGTCTCCTTGAAATTTCTCAGCCCTCCATCCATTTAGGTGGTAAACATTAGAATGACCAGATTAAATTATTTCCATTCTTTTTACAAACTTATTTTTACTATTTGCTTCTTTTAAATCAATGTACCATCAATTGACTCTTTTTAATAATGTCTGAAGAGAAGACCACACTCAAAATCCAGACTCATTTCAGACCTGCAGGTACATGTCACTGTACTGAATACACTTCACCAGCCTTGAAAAATCTGATATTTCTATCCTTTGAAGAACTCCTATCCTTTCAAGCTATTTTATGCTCTATTTTAAACACAATCAAAATGTGGGGGGAAAAAAGTGGATATTCTCCCAAAGCCACTCAGCTAAATGACAAAATAGGGAAAAGGTTCAAAGATAGTGGCTCAAATTTCAATTTCTTAATCTCTAGACCCACAGAGTAATTCACACACATGCGCGCGCTACTCTTTGAAAAAGGTGTTAGTCACGGATCTGTTTTTAGCTTCTTCCCAACTCTGCCTTAAGCTTTTAATCTTCCCTTCATCATTAAGGAAATACACCTTATTGAAGTATTTTATAAACTGTCTAAAAATTTCAATTAACTATTTTTATCTACATGAAAAGTGTCAGTGAAATTCTCATTACAACCATCCAATATTGAAGGAAATTAGTGCAGCGGGATGTTAGCTAGGCAGGTGACACACATGAAGATCTATAATACATGACTTACAGGAGAGAGGCCACAGGCTACCTGCCTGGCTCTATTGTTAACTATGTGATCTTGAATATATCACATATCTCTCTGGTGTACTTCCTTCTTTATAAATCAAGGGAGCACCGAATATGAACATAATATCTTAAACATAATGTTTCAATTTTAAAAGTCTGTGGTTCTAGGAAATTACAAAAACTATATTCACATTTTTCTGTAACGATTATGTAAAGACTACAAATATATATAAATATATATAAATATATATACACACACACACACACACACACAGAGCCCCTCAGTAGAGGCATTGCCTAAGAGCCAAACTGAATCCCTTTCGTTTATGACATCAGCTCATTATCACATAGTAAGTGTAGCTAACTGAATCTATAAGCAATCCACAAGTATTATTTTCTTAAGGTGTCATTTCTACTTTTCATTTTAAAAATGTTAATAAAATCGCTAGTGAGAGAGCAAAATAGCCAAGAAGGAACAGAATGACAATAACAATGATACCAGTAGCTTCATTTACTGAGCTCTCACGTTTAAACATCTGCACAAGTATTTTTGCATTTATTCCTCAAAACAACCTTACCACACTGATTTTTCAGTTGAGAAACAGAAAGACAAAGCGGTTACAGTATAACTTACCAAGGTTTACACCATAGTAGGAGACCTGTACCGAGACGCCGGGTAATGCACCTTCAGGTGGCTAACCTCTCCACCTTCCAACATCTAATTAAGAGGCTGAGTGGCAATTTGAAGGTTAGTTCAGTTTGACACTAACCGGCTACATAACCCTGGAACTCATTTTCCACATCTACAATGAAACTGGATATTGGAGCAGCTTTAGCAATCCACTATCTGAGGCTGCAATCTGGAAAGTCCATATAAGTATTTACCACAGACATCTAAAAAGATTGGCATTTTTCTCTGTGGAGCTTTCTTCTAGCACAGATCCCTGCCCTTTGACCTGCTTGGTGTAAATGGATCTATAACTAAGGAAGCAGCTTTGGTTCAGGCCCTAAGAGAGTATGAGAAAGTATTAATATTTAAAAAGGAATAAGAAACAGAGACTTAATTGTTTTCCCCACCCCTTGCTCCTTAGACAATCAAGTCCCCTCCCTATGTCCCTATGACTACCTGTGCTGCCAAATAGCTCTCAATTCCAGGCCAAGTTACACTCCAAGTTCAACCAATAGCCACCTCACACCTCCCTTCTCCACCCCACCCTACTCAGCGCCTTCTCACAATTGGAGCAGCAATTAAATCCCATGTAAGGGCTGACCAATAAGTGGCCAGAGATCATTTTAAATGGCAGCTCCTTTTTCCTGATGGAAATATAAAACAGATCCACAAAAAAAAAAACAAAAAAGAAAAATTCGTATCATGGGGGTCAGGCCCTTGATTTAGTATATCAAGTATCAGATTCTGATTCTTTCCTGGTTATATTCCAGAAGAGCCTGTTGAACAGTGAGAAAATCGTGAGCGAATGGGGAAAGTATATGAGGCCAAGCTTCCTCACATCTGACAGCGTTGGTCAGTGTTCCTGTGGTAGATGGGAAAGCAATAAATCAGTGGCAAAAGTAGTCAATATCTTCTTACAAATGGAAGTCGTAAGGGCTATTACTTCTGCTTTCTGACTCCCCATAAAGGTTAAATGACCCCTATGAACTTCAGAGGGGGCAACAAGTCAAATAGAACCTATAGTCACTAGAACCTATATCACTGGGTAATCCATTAAATAGGGCTCAAGGTATTTAGTTGTTGAATATTCACAAGTATATGAAACCATCAAACCATCCAAAATCAACCGTGATCATCAAACCATCCAAAATCAACCGTGATTCTCTAAGAAGGAGTATGCATGCCCTTTACTCACATCGTTAGCAACTCCAAAGTCAGAGCTCCTGCTAAATACATTGCTTTTCCATCCTTTATGAAGATGGCATGAAAACACTCTATTCATCCATGGAACTCAAAGTAAATACTACACTTTGTAGAGCTTCAATATTAGATTGTTGTAAAAATATTCTTTAAAATGACTGGAAAATAAGATGCATGCAACAGGCACTTCACTTAACAACATTCATCAGGGATTCCAAGTTCTGTTCCTTCCTTCACCAGCTGGATGTGAGGAACCTTGAACAGCCATTAAACATTGTCAGTGATTCTAGGTTCTGCTCTTAGTTCCATCACCAGCTGGCTGTGGGTCACTTTGAGCTGTCATCTTACCTTGCCCAACCTCCATCTTCTCAAGTGTAAAAGAAAAGGTTAGACCAAAGGACACTTGAAGTTCCTTAAACACAATAATCTATGATAACAACATGAAAGTCTTATCCTTGAAAATTATCTAAGAATCAGTGATTTGTCTGAAAACAGATAACCACTTATCTGAAAAATGATGAAAAAAATGGCTTATACAGTTTCAAAACAGAAAAGAAAAATGAAATATTCAGAGACAATAACACCACTGAATCTTTATATCATTGAACCTACATAAGTAAATCACAAAACCAGATCTAAAACTGTAAATTAAGAGAGATTGTCAGGGTCCCAGTGCCAAAGATCAAGTTTAAATAAAAAATTACATTTGTTGACTGATACACTCTTTACTATCCTTTTTTGTTGTTCATAAAAATCATATTTGTTTGTGATTATGAGTAGCTAGTTTTAGCTATTTTGGTGATTGTTATTTTCATTAAACATGACAGATAACTTAAAATTCTGGCTCTAAAAGAAATAAGGCACGGTTTCAAAGCATTCAGATTCTACCTCTTGATTAGATTAGATTTGTCTATGCTATTTGTCAAACTCTTGGAGTGGTCCTAAAATTGATGTTTGGAGAATATTCAATGACAGACACAAAATAACAGTGGTTGGTATGTTTCTTGGAATTTTGTCACTACTAAGAAGCATTGAAGGTTCACTTCCTCTATCCCTGAACACACATTTCCAGTCTTGTCTTTTACCAATGCATTCACCAGGTGTTCTTCCTATTGTCGTCTTTTCCTTGTCCTTGCAAAAAGCTTTGCTTCCAAACTTCACCACTTCCATCACCAACTAGAATTTAAGCTTCCCACAGAGAAATACTACTACCATCAAAGCTATGAGAAAGTTTAATGCGTGAAGGGGAATGGGAATGTAAGATAGCATAACTGAAAGGTAAAAAATAAAACTTGTGCATTATTGCTATTCACTTTTTTTAAAATCAATTATGCTTTACATTTCCACAAAGTGGATTTACACATTCTGTTGCAAGAAAATGGAAAGGTGATTACTTGCATCCTAAGGCAGAAGCAGCTTTCAAGCCAGGGTTTTTTCAAATAGTGCCCCACTGAACCCCAAGGATCCATATGGGTAAGCCCTTTTGAGCCTCTGAGCAATGTTTACACAAAACACAAAATGCAATTCCACCTTACAACTCTGCACACATATTTGAACCTAAATGAACCATTGATGAAAAAGTTTCAGTTTTTCACTAATCTTTTTCTAGATCCTGGGTGACACATTTGTGCTCTAGAAGAACTGTATATGTAAAGACTTCACTCAGATATATACAACACACTCAACAGATGCCCAGAAAAACACTGGAGCCATTGATTGATTACATTCGTGCAACTTACAAATAGTTTTCGATTATCTACTGTGCACCAGTCTCTCTTCTAGGCCCTGGGCATACAGCAGTGAACAAAAAAAGACAAAAATCCCTGCCCTTGTGGAGACATAGCAATCAAATACATTGTAGTTGAGAAACAGAAACAGCTCTAAAGTGTATCTGGGGAAATACTGTGGAAACTTTAATATGGGTTGCCTATTAGACCGTAATTATCTTTGTTGCGATAATGATATAGTACAGTATTTTTCAAACTTGTCTCACATTGTAATCACCCAAGGACCTACAAAAAAGATACTGATACCTTTGACCCATTGGGGATTTAGATTTAGTCTGGAGTCTGCCCTGAACTTTGAAATTTTAAGCTTTTTAAATTTAAATGTTTGAATCCAGATGTAAGATTTATGTGTACTCACTACTCATTTTAAAATACTTCTAAGTGCTAAAAATTTTTCATGATAAAAGTTGGAAAAACAAGATCAATCATCTAGTTCACTTGATCATTTCAGACAAGATTGTCCTGAATACAAAATTCAGCGATTCACAAGCAGAAAAGCACTTTCAGATAGCAGAACATGTTTCAGAACTCACCAAGTAGCTTAATTTCAACTTACTAAAATAATTTTACTATAAACTCTTTGTTTCTATGCTTTTTATTTTAAAATGTCTATAAAAGGTTTAGTCTAAAATCATCCTATCTTTGAAAGAACAGTGGCTCACTGACATAATTTTGAATATCAATTGCTTCTGTAGAATGCTGTAGGCACAGAACGCATTTGGGCTTTATTTAATACTGATTCTAAAAATATACTTTAAACTACATTTTAAAATAAATCCTTAATATACATTTGATATGTCCTAATTTGCTTCTTTCTTCTACAGATGTAACAAAACCTTCCAATTAATATTATACAGTCTATTCTAGTGCCATCTGTCATCTGGACAATTATTCATAATGAAAACTATAGTTTTTATTCATTATTTATATCTCACCAACTTGATTTTTTCCCCTGGCAAACATTAAAAAAGAATAGTGAGAAATATAGCTGGAAAAGTAGATTGCAGCCTTTATTAGAAAGCTATGCATACTTAAGGATGTACTCATTTGACAAATATTTACTAAGAACCTACTAAGCACCAAGTAATGTAAGTGCAATTATAAACAAGCCAAGCAGGATCTCAAATTTATAGTCCTGTTGGAAATACAGACAAACAAGCATGACACAAGCAGAGCATTGTTTTTGCAAAGTTAATCTGATCAGAATTTAAACAAACTAGACCAGGCTTGCATTAAAAGTGTATATTATGCACAAGTAAATATAAGGGGATTCTCTGAAAATTAAATCTCATAATACAGTCTTCATGATCGAGCTGCTTTCTATTTCTTTTCCCTTTTGTATTAATTTCATATGGCTGGAAATGACTACAAACTTGGAGGCTTAAAATAACAGCAATTTATTCTCTCATAATTCTAGAGGTTAGAATTTCAAAATCAGAACCATTGGTGCCAAGGAGTCAGTGGAGCCGTACTCCCACCTGAGCCTCTAGGGGATCCATTTCTTGTCTCTTCCAGCATCTGTTAGTACCAGATTCCTTTGTTAGTGACCACGTGACTCCAATCTCGGCCTCTTTGCACATGCCTTCTGTGTGTATGAAATCTCTGTCTTTCATAAGGATGACTGTGATCCCATTTGGGGCCTAATCCAGGATAATCTCCCATCTCAAGGTCCTTAACTTAATTGCATTTTCAAAAACCTTTTTGACAAAAAAGGTAACGTTCACAGATTCCAGGGATTAGGACCTTAATCTGTGGAAGCCATTATCAGACTACCTACCATAGAAAGCCTGAAAGGGAAAAGGGACAATAGGGGGAAAAGGTAACTTGACTAAATCAGAGCCTTTACAGTTCTGCTCCAAGCACAACTGAAGAGTTTATCTGCTTCTGAGCAGGTCCGCAAATGCAAGGTTGTGTACTCCTCTGCAATTTTAGGTTTACAGGGAGAATTTAATTAAATGAGACTGGAAAGCACCATACACCTTGAAAGTAATACTATTTATTTTCTCTCTTTGCCTTCCTCACTTATAACCTCAAATTTCCTTACTACAGTTCCTATAACTTTCACTTACCCATTTCAGGACTCTGACTTGATTTTTCACTATAGTAAGTACAGAGAGAAAGAGCCCAAAAGAGTTCAGCAAGACACCCCAACATGGGGCCAGTTCTAAAGTGTCTTTAGGACCAGAGGCTAACCTGGGCAAGGCCAAAGCCTGGTCTAATAGAACTCTGCAAGTTAAAACCTCGTCAGTGTCTAGAGCTGGAAAAGTGATGTGGCATTCACCCTGGGGACATTCTAGTTCTAGTCAGTTTTCCATAATTACAAAAATCAGTCTTGGTTAGAGATGCTAAGAAATCTAAGGCCAAAATTATATGAACAAGACGAGTGGTATAGAGAAACTTCAAGATTACCAGTCAAAATGCCGAGGAGCCATTATTACATCCTTTGTACTTCAGCAATCACAATAGTGGAATCTAGGCCAAATCTTTGCTCTCCTGACCAAACCATTTAAGTAGAACCATAATGCAGATAGACCATCATAATTCATAACTTGTCTCATTCTCTGGTCATCTGGATATGGAGAACTGCTGCTATCCTAGAATCCATTAAGCCAGTGATCCTTTGCTAAAATTGCTATTCAGAAGTATTTCTTAATATTGTTAATACATAAGGTGTCCCCTATACATGAAAACATCCTGACGTAGAAAATTTAACATGAATCAATAGTTGCTTGCATACAAACTCCATCTACTTCCTTTCCATGCTAGATGTGCACTAGTATATCAATTCAATCCTTAGCCTCTCAAGCAAGAATAAAAATACTACGTCACATAATAATGCCATTACA
This sequence comes from Rhinolophus sinicus, assembly GCF_057876585.1. NCBI lineage: Eukaryota > Metazoa > Chordata > Mammalia > Chiroptera > Rhinolophidae > Rhinolophus > Rhinolophus sinicus. The sequence continues at coordinate 30,520,317 of NC_142502.1, read as the reverse complement.
AATACACTTCCCTTGTATTTGAGCTATTAACATTTTTTATTTTGTAAACAAAATAAGTAAAATAGTTCATTTTACTGTTGCATTGACTTAAAATACAGCAACAAGAAAGCAAATGCAAAATGAATAACAAACTAAAATTCACAGGATATTAGTCAACGGGTGTCTGATGCAGGGCAAGCACTGTGGAACAGTGCAAAGACATGAAACATTGAATTTCACCTATTTGTTTTCTAAGAACATGCTGAGCAAGCTCACAGGCTAGGGAACCTTTTATCTCCTCTTCCTCATTTATCGGCATGCCTTCTGGTAGCAGACGTTCCAGGCAGCTACACAGTACCTCTATTGTTTCTCTCCACTATTTCATCACGCAGTACCCTTCCACTACAGTGAAAAGCCTCTCATCTTATAGAACTCATTTTAACTTAACAAATGTGTGATTCAACAATTGTGCCAGGAGAACACCCTTTAATTACAGAATCATAGACTTTTTTAATAGAAAGGGTCACTGGAGATCCCGTGTATGAAAGCAGAATTGCATTGATTCCCATCCTACTTTCTGGACCACAGTCCTTCCACCCCTCCCAACACCTCCCCAGCTTTGGCGAAACCAAGGAAAGGCCAAGACTGGTGTCTGTAAGTATGAAAGCATGCCAGACTCACAGAAGAGATAACTCCAGTTTGGGAATACAAAACAACTCATGCAATTTTTCTTTCCCCAGACAGAATACTTATATGGCTTCTGAAGCAGGTTTGCTTCATTTCGTGTAGCCTCAGGCTAGCTTCCCTTTCTGGACCAATCCCCAAAAGCAAAAGTTGAGGTTTTGGAGCCAAGTAGCAGCACAAGAGAAATGAAACCATAGCTGCCACCAACACAAGTTGCAAATGAAATTTCCTCATGGACAGATACCATTATCTGTGGGTAGTTATTGAAACATGGATTTCTAACACTGATTTTAGAGAGTCAAGTTCTTTTGTTCTATTGAGGTTAAAAAAAAAAAAAAAAAAAAAAAGAATAAAACTAAAACCCTGGAGATACAAAGAAAGATATTTATGCCCCAAAACGCTGTCATATAATCAGCAATCATTTATTGACTGTACCCAGCATGCCTGGCATTAACTAGATATTGGGATTCAGGAATATATAAAGAAAACACGTTCAACATATTTACAGTTTATATTCTAAGATGAATAGAATAAATGTACACCTGATAAGATGGGAAGAAAAAACGCACTACAAAGAGATTTTTAAAAATCAAACATAAGCATTTTTATCAAAGAAAAACATACTTATAATAACGCATTTTTATCAAAGGACATAGCTTGATTGTATTATTCGCTCCTATTGGCTGTTCTCTTTCTCTCTTCTTCCACTTTTATTTTCCTTGTTTTACTGCTGTTGTTTAAAGTTATTCTCCAACTTACACACTCCACAAAAACAAAAATGTATTTATTTATTTTTAATTTGGAGTGGAGGTAATTAACACAGAGTTGCAAACTTTTTTATTTGTCCAATAAGGGTATTTTTTAAAATGAAAACTACATCTAATTGCACTAGCTTCATTTCATTAAAGAAACTCAATTACATAAAAGAACATGTTATCACATTCATTCAAGTATAAATCACCAATATCAGATCCTTTCATATTTGATTATGAGAAGTGTGAATTATAAAGTAAAAAGAATATTAGATAACAAGCAGGAGGAGAGATGCGTCAAACTCTGATGGGTCAAAAATGTAATGAAGAACAGAGGTTGGAGATGGCAAAGATTTTCTGTATTCACACTTTTTAATGAGGGCCAGCCCAATTTACCTTTAACAAAGCAATAACCAAAAATCCAGGTGTGTCTTTGTCATGCATGGAGTGTATCAGATGAAGGGGGACACCACCAGGAATCTGAAAATGATGGAGGGGGATAACTAGAAAGTAATATAGAAGTGTTACCATGGGGGAGTGTTGCTAAGAATGGAATGCTGACTAAAACACTTGTGAGAAAATTATGTTTTTAAGTGTGGACAGAAAAAAGAAGCTAGAAGCCCAAAAAAAAAAAAAAGACACTGACAGCACAAGACAGTTGAAGAGTGAAGATCAGGGTCGTGGCCGTTGAAAAAGAATAGCTCTGAGAAAGTTTAGAGAGGGAAAAAATAACAATGCTTAATAACAGGCTCGTTGAGCAGGCCTGAGGAGAGAGATGTCAGCAATGACTCAGATGTCACAAGTGGAGATCAGGCAGGACTGCCAGTGACACGGAGGAAGTAGGAGAGGAAATGATGCATGAGATAGCTAGGAAACAGTATAAATAGTTACATATCTGTGGTTTCTCCAGCAAAAATGTATCTGTGAGACATTCTGTATTCTTCACCTTGGTTAAAATATAACTGGGAGAATAACATTTTAATGACACAAACTGTTGCTTTGAAATAGCATGTCAAGGAAAGCACGTGTAGGAAAAAATATGCACAGAAAAAAAAAAATTCAAAAGTGGTTAGCTCTGAAGTAGTACTATAAGAAGGACCTTTATTTCCTTCTCTTTGCACTTTTATTTATTTTTCCAAACTTTCTCTAATGAGAATGCTCTTTTGTTAGAATTTTTGAAATTCCATAACTGAATATATTAGACTGTTGTGTGTTTGTAAGTTTCATGGACACACATACATACACACAAAATGTGTCCCCCTACTTTAAGTATTCTAGAACTTTTATCACATCGGATGCACTCCAAAACACCACTAATATACCCACACAAGTTCATGCGGATTATCGCAGTCTGCTATCTGGTGACTTTCACATATTAAGCATGTGTCAGAAGTACACAGGAGAAGGTCCAAGATGGTGGATTAGGTAAATGCTATGCTTGCCAGGATCACATCAAACTTACAACTAAATTATAGAACAATCAACCTCAAGCATCATCTGAAGACTAGTTAAACAGAACACCTGTAAGTAAGGATACAAAGAAGAGGCCACACTGAGATTGGTAGGAGAGATGGAGACGTGAAACGGGCTGACCCCAAACTCACAGGTAGTGGTTGAACACCAGGAGGGACACCTTGGTGGCAGAGGGTCCCTCTGAAGAGGGAGGAGTCCCAGCCCCATTCCAGGCGTCCCAATCCAGGGGTCCTGTGCCGGGAAGAGGAGTTTCCACAACATCTGGCAGTGAAAATCAGTGAGGACTCTGTCCGTCACTCCTAGTGAGACAGAAGGTGGCTGGAAACCCAGATGCCCTCTTCAAGGGCCTGCACACAGAATCACTCACCTGAGCTCCAGTGGAGGAGCAGCAACTTGAGAGTCGCCAGAGACATACCAGTAAAGACTGAGTTGTGTGACTTCAGGGCGAGGGCTGGAAGGACAACCACCATTGCCCCTGTGCAGAGCCTGCCTCATGTGTAGCCTCCAGGAAGGCACCATCTTGTCTATGTTGAAATCTCCCCCAAAGGACCAAATCTGAGACCACATTGATCTAGTAAAACCCATGCATGCGCACCACCTATTGTGCTCAGCTAGTGCTGCATCACCTGGCCTTATGAGCAGCTGGCAGGTAGTAACAAGCCTAGGGGGCCCCTGGGAGGTTTGCTAAGCAGCCCCAGGTCCAATACTGATGACAGCTACCATCGGTTCATAGCGAGGCCACTCCCACATGCCTCCAAGTCCAGGACAGGAAGCAACCAACCACATACAGCTTTTTTAAGCTGTAGCTCCTAGCAGGTAGTCCCAGGCCAGTCAAAGTCAAGGCTGAAATCAGCCTGCATGGAAGCCCCTCGTAAGAGACACCAAAAACAACACACCCAGAGGCCAGCTTCAGACCTCATCGGACAACTCCATGGTTAGCCCCACAAGCGACACATCCAAAGGGTGGTCTGAACAGGTATATAAGAGCCTGCTAGGGTGAATATCACTCTGAGGGGTAGGTCCCCACACAACAGCTCATACACTGTGGGTGTAGCCAATCTTCACAACCAATCAGCCTGGGAGTCTATCCCACCCACTGATGTGCCAAAAGCAATCAAGGCTCAACCACAACAGGAGACTATACACAACACACATAAGGGACACTCCTGAAACACACACACAGGTGATTAGGGAGACTATGCCACTGGACCACACAGGACACATACTACACAAGGCCACTCAGCAAAGGCTGAGACATAGGCAAACTACCTGCTACATAAAAACAAACACAGAGAGGCAGCCAGCATGAGGAAACAAAGAAACATGTCCCAAATAGAAGAACAGGAGAAACCTCCAGAAACAGAACTAAATAAAATGAGGGCAACCAACCTACCACTGACACAAATGCTATAAGGATTTCTATAAGAAGAAGGGGAAAACAAACCAACAAAAGAAGACCAAAAATATGAAAAATAAAATGGCAATAACTATGTATCTATCAATAATCACTTTAAATGTAAATGGATTAAATGATCCAATCAAAAGACATAGGGTAGCTGAATGGATAAGAAAACAAGACCCATGAATATGCTATCTACAAGAGACCCACCTCAGATTGAAAGACACACAATGACTGAAAATAAAGGGATGGAAAAATATATTTCATACAAATGGAAACGAGAAAAAAAGCTGGGGTAGCAATACTTATATCAAACAAAATAGACTTTAAAATGAAGACTATAATATGAGACAAAGGAAGACATTCCATAATGATAAAGGGATCAATCCAACAAGAGAACATAACCCAAGTAAACATCTATGTACCCAACATGGGAGCACCTAAATATAGAAGACATAAAGGCAGAGATCAACAGTAACACTATCATAGTAGGAGACTTTTTAACACCCCACTGACACCAATGGGCAGATCTTCCAGACAGAAAATCAACAAGAAAACAGCAGCCTTAAAGAACACATTAGAGCAAGTATATTTAATTTATATTTTTATAGCATTTCACCCCAAAGCAGCAGCGTGAGCTCTGAACAACAGGGTTGCCAGTTCGATTCCCATATGGGACAGTGAGTTGCACCCTCTACAATTAGACTGAAGACAATGACCTCCCGCTGAGCTTCCAAAGGGGCGGCCGGATGGCTCAGTTGGTTAGAGTGCGAGCTTTCAACAACAAGGTTACCAGTTCAAGTCCTGCATGGGATGGAGGGCTGTGCCCCCTGCAACTAAAGACTGAATAACAGCAACTAGACTTGGAGCTGAGCTGTGCCCTTCACAACTAGATTGAAGGACAACGACTTGGAGCTGATAGGCCCTGGAAAAACACGCTGTTCCTCAATCTTCCCCAATAAAAATATCTTAAAAATTAAAAAAAAAAAAAAAATGAGATCATGGAAGAAATCAAAAGACACCTTCAGACAAATTAAAATGAAAACAAAATAACAAAACAAAACAAAAAAAAATCTATGTGACACAGTAAAAGCAGTCCTAAGAGGGAAATTCATAGCAATACAGTCCTACCTCAAGAAACAAGAAAAATCTCAAATAAACAGTCTAACTTTACACTTAAGGGAACTGGAAAAAGTACAGCAAGCAAACCCCAAAGTTGAGTACAAAGAAGGAAATAATAAAGATCAGAACAGAAATAAACAAGAGGCTAAAAAAAATTATACAAAACATCAATGAAACCAAGAGCTGTTTTTTTGAAAAGATAAACAAAATTGACAAACCTTTAACCAGACTCATCAAGAAAAAAAGAGAGAGGACCCAAATAAGTAAATTCAGAAATGAAAGAGAAGTGACAACACCACAGAAATACAAAAAAATTTAAGAAAATACCACAAGCAACTATACACTAATAAATTGGACAATCTGGAGGAAATGGGTAAATTACTAGAAGCATGCAATCTGCCAAGGCTCAATCAAGAAGAAACAAAATCTGAATAGATCAATTACTACTAACAAAAGGGAAACAGTAATCAACAAGCTCCCAATGAACAAAAGTCCTGTCCCAGATGGCTTCATAGGTGAATTTGACCAAAGAATTAACACCTCTTCTTCTCAAAATATGCCAAAAAGTTCAAGAGAAGAGATGGCTCCCAAACTCATTGTATGAGGTCACAATTACTCTGATTCCAAAAGCAATGTCATTACAAAAACAAACAAGCAAAACTATAGGTTGATATCCCTGATGAACATAGATGCAAACATCTTCCACAAACTAAATTTAGCAACACATTAAAAAGATAATACACCATGATCAAGTGGGATTCATTCCTGATATGCAAGGTTGGTTCAATATCTGCAAATCAACCAACGTGATATACCACAAAAACAAAATGAAAAATAAAAATCATATGGTCATATCAATAGATGCAGAAGAAGCATGACAAAATCCAGCAGCCATTTATGATAAAAACTCTCAGCAAAGTGGGAATAGAGGTAACATACCTCAGTATAATAAAGGCCATGTATGACAAACCCACAGCTAATATCATACTCAATCGGTAAAAGCTAAAAGCAATCTCCTTAAGATCAGGAACAAGACAGGGATGCCCATTTTCATCACTTTTATTCAACATAGTACTGGAAGTGCCAGCTACAGCAATCAGACAAGATAAATAAATAAATAAATGGCATCCAAATGGGAAGGGAAGAAGTAAAACTGTCATTATTTGCAGATGACATGATACTATATAGAAAGAACCAAACATTCCACACAAAAAAACTATTAGAACTGATAAATGAATTCAGTCAAGTATCAGGATGCAAAATTAATATTCAGGAATTACTTGCATTTTTATACATCAATAACAAACTATCAGAAAGAAATTAAGAAAAAAATCCCATTTACAGTTGCATAGAAAAAAATAAAATACCTAGGAATAAATTTAACCAAGGAAGAAAAAAACACTGTACTCAGAAAATTATAACACATTGAAGACCGAAATTAAAGAAGATACAAATAAATGGACACATATACCAGGCTGAAGGATAGGAAGGATATAGTTAAAATATCTATACTACCAAAACAATATATAGATTCAATATAATGATTATCAAAACACCAATGGCATTTTTCACAGAAACAGAACAAGTAATCCTAAAATTTATATGAAACCATAAAAGACCCCAAATAGCCAGTTATTAGCCTAAGAAAAACAAATCTGGAGGTATAATGCTACCTGATATCAAATGATTCTACAAGGCCATAGTAATCAAAACAGCATAGTATTGGCATAAAAACATACACATAGATCAATGGAATAGATTAGAGAGCCCAGAAATAAATCCATGCCTATTATGGTCATTTAATCTATGACAAAGGAAGCAAGAATATACATTGGAGTAAGGACAGCATTCAATAAATGGTGCTGGCAAAACAAGACAGATACATACGAAAAAAAAGAAAGAAAGAAGAGAGGGGGAGGGGGAGGGAGGGGGGAGGGGGAGGGGGAGGGGGAGGGGGAGGGGGAGGGGGAGGGGGAGGGGGAGGGGGAGGGGGAGGGGGAGGGGAGGGGGAGGGGGAGGGGGAGGGGGAGGGAGAGGGAGAGGGAGAGGGAGAGGGGGAGGGAGAGGGAGAGGGAGAGGGAGAGGGAGAGGGAGAGGGAAGGAAAGAAACTGGACCACCTTCTTATGCCATATACAAGAATAAACTCAAATGGATCAAAGACTGAAATGTAAGACCTGAAACCATACAACTCCTAGAAGAAAATATAGGAAGTGAACTCTCAGACATTACCCTTAATAATATTTTTTACCAATATATCTCCTCCAGCAAGAAAAGCAAAAGGAAAAATAAACAAATGGGACTACGTCAAAGTAAAAAGTTTTTGCACAGCAAAGGAAACTATCAACAAAACAAAAAGAACAGCCTACTGAATGGGAGAAGATATTTGCCAATGATACATCTGATGAGGAGTTAATATCCAAAAGTTATAAAACAAAAAAGAACAAAAAACTCATACAACTCAACACCAAAAAAGAAAAAGAAAATCCAATTAAAAATGGGCAGAGGACCTAAATAGAAATTTCTCCAAAGAGAACATACACATGGCCAACAGACATATGAAACGATGCTCAGTGTCACTAATTATCAAAGACATACAAATTAAAACAAGATATGACCTCACACCTATAGAAAATCCATTATCAATAAATTAACAAACAACAAATATTGGTGAGAACGTGGAGAAAAGGGAACCCCTGTGCACTGTTGGTGGGATTGCAAATTGGTGCAGCCACTGTGGAAAACAGTATGGAGTTTCCTCAAAAAATTAAAACCAGAAGTACCACTCCTGGGTATTTATCCAAAGAAATATATGCACCCGTATGTTTACTGTAATGCTATTCACAACAACCAAGATATGGAAACAACTGAAATGCCCATCAATAGATAATTGGATAAAGAAATTGTGGTACATTTATACAATGGAGTATTATTCTGCCATAAAAAAGAATGAAATCTTACCATTTGCAACAACATGGATGGACCTAGAGGGTATTATGCTAAGTGAAATAAATCAGACTGAGAAAGACAAATACCATACGATCTCATATGTGGACTCTAAAGAACAGAATAAATAAACAAACAAAACAGAAATAGACTCATGGATACAGAGAACTGATTGCTAGATGGGAAGGGGGTTGGGGGGATGGTCAGATAGGTGAAGGAATTAGTACAAATGGTACAAATAAATGGTCGTTAGAAAAACAGTCATGGGGATGTGAAATACAGTATGGAGAATGTGGTCAACAACATTGTAAAAACTATGTACAGTGTCACATGTGTTCTAGACTTATTGGGGGATCACTTCCTGAATTATATAAATGCCTAATCACTATGCTTGTACACCTGACACTAATATAAAATAATATTGAATGTCAACTATAACTTAAAATATATATACAGTCATTGAATGTAAAGTACAGCTTAGGGAATATAGTCAATGGTATTATAATAGCTATGTACAGTGTCAGATGGGAAGTAGACTTGTTGGGGCTGTCATTTTGTGAGGTGTGTAAATGTCTAATTACTATGTTTTATACACCTGGAACTAATAATTACAAAAAAAAAAAAAAAAGTACATAGGTTGACCACACTTCAGCCAAAGTTAATCATAGAAGCCAAGAAATTTCAGCCCAATAAATAAGTTACTTACTCTAAAGCCTGACTCTGTCATGGATGTATATCACCAGGAACTTTTCACCGAGATCTATAAAAAGCCCATTTAGAATTATAGAAGATATCAGCACTAAAATGTTCTAGTATTAAATTAGGTACTTCATGGTGATTGAAAGTGGAATGGGTACTTTCAAAATATAAAATCCAATCCAATTTGCAAAGTCATTTAAACAGAAAATGGTCATTATTCCTACCTTAAACTCAAGCTGTGGACAGTAGACATGGTGAAGTAAGTTACTAAGAGAGCAGACTCTGGAAAGCAGACTGCCAGGGTTGTGAGTGCAGTTTTACTATTTGACTAGGGTGTCATCTTGAGCAAGTTTCTTAACCTCTGTGCCTCAGTTTCCTCAATTGTAAAACTGAGATAATAATTATCCCTACCCCTCATAGTATTGTGAAGTATATAGGAATCAATATTCCTATGTAGGATATTATACATAGGCCAGTGCACTAAGCAGATAGAGGGTACTGTGTAAAGGTTAGCTATTATACATTTTTCATCATAAAGTGAGATGTTGAAAAAGCCCAGCCTTCTCAAAAATTATATTTAAAGGAACCATAAACTGTGCTCATATTGGTGATTGTTTGTTTGATACTGTTTTGCCATATTCAAAACTACAAAGTTGCTTTTTTCCCTTCCCACTTCCTCTTATTCTGCCCATCTCAGAACTACAGACAAAGATTAATACAGTTGATACTAGAGTTCCTCAAAAATAATGTCATCACAAGAGTGAGAGGCCTAGAAGTTTCTTTCCCCAAAGCATCATGCTCTTTCTTGCTCAAGCCCTCCCCTAGGAACCAAGGAAACTTTACTCAACAACCCAGTATGTTGGCAACAACTTTCAAAATCAAAAGCAAGTTGACTCTGGAAAAAAAAGTCTGTACTAAAGTAAAAGTAAATACATATTTAACAAAAGGCTATAATAGCTAGATCTCTCTCTGTGCTACACAGCCTCTTGGAACCCAATTTTGAGAATTTCCTCAAGTCACCTCTCTGGATAAAGAATCTTCTCCCAGGGGCTGGCCCGGTGGCTCAGGCAGTTGGAGCACCATGCTCCTAATTCCGAAGGCTGCCGGTTCGATTCCCACATGGGTCAGTGGGCTCTCAACCACAAGGTTGCCAGTTCAACTCCTCAAGTCCCGCAAAGAATGTTGGGCTCTGCCCCCTGCAACTAAGATTGAACACAGCACCTTGAGCTGAGCTGCCACTGAGCTCCCAGATGGCTCAGTTGGTTGGAGCGCGTCCTCTCATCCACAAGGTTGCTGGTTCGACTCCCGCAAGGATGGTGGGCTGCGCCCCCTGCAACTAGCAACAGCAACTGGACCTGGAGCTGAGCTGCGCCCTCCACAACTAAGATTGAAAGGACAACAACTTGACTTGGAAAAAAGTCCTGGAAGTACACACTGTTCCCCAATAAAGTCCTGTTCCCCTTCCCCAATAAAATCTTTAAAAAAAAGAAGAATCTTCTCCCAGCAGGACCATCCACTTGCGTACTAAATGCCAGCACAAGCTGAAATGCTAGCTCCCACGAGTGCAAAACCCACTACAGTGGTAGGCTTCTGTCTTCTTCAGCCACACTGTCCCTCACACTGCCTTCTGCAACGATGGGCCGCTCATGACCTAGTGAACCTGTCTTTCCCAGTCATCCACACGAGGCTCCCTGAGCATTCTGCATGTGATAATCAAGGAGCACTGGAAAGCCAACCCACTCCACGCCCAAATCTGACCAATGAGAGTAGCTTCTAGCCTAGCACTCTACTAATAAGAGGCCAAGCCAATGGTTCCCTGTTAGGTTAGCCGACAAATGCCAGAGGCTTACCCAGAATTCCCTTGATTCCTCACAGGGAGTTAACTTCTAACCAAGGTTAGCCTCTTCCCTGGGATACTAAGAAAGCCAACCACCTGGAGATCCCAATGAAATACAGCCTGACAGCTTCCAGAATCCTCAGAATTGCAACCACAAAAGTATGTATACAGACATGTGGCTTTCTCCAGATTCATACTTTTTTCAGAAGTCAGGGGAGTCATCTTGTCAACTTTCACTGAATTATCTCCCTAAAAACCATTCTTTATAAACACACAGTTTCATCACTTGAAGATGTCAATTTGAATGCAAATGCTGAACAAGTATTCGGCTTATTTGTTAAAGACCAGCCCAGTTTCTATATACCACACCCTTAGGACTTGCAACATTAGTTCACGAGTCTCAGAGAAATTGTAAACCACCAATTTCCAACCTTTCAAGTTACTGCAAATGGTAGAAACTACAAATGTTAACTCTGGAAATGCAAAGGGTATGAGGTTCTATGGACAGAGCTGTGGCTGAAACCTCACCCTCACAGAGTTAGGATAGTGTTTTCTGCCTGTCTGGGTTGACAAGCCACAACTCTTCCTTTCCTAAGGCACCAGATAGGAGCCGTCAGGACACCCCAGCTCAAGCTCAAAGCCTCCCAAAGTAGACCTGGCTTGACGATGCTTCTTTCATTCTCTTCCCTGAGCATGGGAAGGAGACAGGTGAGCATCTTTGTTCTAGGGAGGCAGACTTTTCACTCCAGGAAGTGAACTTACAGACAGCTACCTATATTTCATACCAAAAGCCATCCTTTCTTCTACCCTACATCTTTACCCGTGTTGACCCTCTCACTATTTCCACTCATTATCTATCTCTGGATTGCGTCACAGACAGAAATTTATGAGCTACACTCAGAACAGACTGGGAGACTGTCTCAGACAGCATAAATTCACTAGGGACCAAGCAAGTATTTTTGTTATTTGCAATGGGCCTGTGTGCTTTACATAGTTTACTTTTTACCTCATTTAATCTTCATACCACCACTAAGACACAGAGAGATTTAGCAACTTGCCCAAGGGCATATAACTAGCAAGTGATGGATCCAAGGTAGAAAACCATGCTGTTTTCCAATCCAGAGCTCCCTCTTTTCACCACAATGCCGTGACATTATACCTGTTACATCACTCAATAGATCCAAGGGTTCAGGAAAGAGGAGTGGGGTATTCTGAAAAGCAGGCAGGTCATGGCAGACACTGATTAAAAGGAGCCCCAATTCTTCAGTGAAGACTGAACTTTAAGGCTTGCCACAAATTGGCTCAGCCTCCCTTCCAGCCTTTCCTTCCTCTTCTCTCAATCATCCTGTCCTCTAGCCAAATGAGAATCCTCATAGAATTAACCCCCATCTGAGTCTCCCTCTCCTCAGAATACATTTACCTTCCTAATCCAAAGCCAAATCCCCAAATCACTCCAAGATGAAACCTGAAACTGTCTGATCCTCTTAGTTGACTATGTATCCTTCTGCAAATATGCGTAACAGGGTTGTTGATTTTTTTTTTAAACCTCCATTATAGTGGCTGTAAGTTCCTGTCCCATATCAGATATGTGGCACAGCTCATGGTCCTTAGTAGAAATTTTAAAATCCCTTGTAGGGGTTGATCTCTGACTAGCATAGTACACCCAACGTAGGACAGAACACAAAGGACCTATTCAACAAACTTCAAGGAGCAACCATAGTAATTTGTGTTTTGTTTTGCTTTGCTTTTATGATGTCTCATCGACAGCTGCTACACTGGGTAATGAAAACAAATATAGCTGCTATCAGTGACAATGATTCCACCTTTTGGAGATTCAGTAGGACTAATTGTAATACACTGCATCTAACTATTTATTATCTAGTATAAAAACCTATATTGACTTTCTACCTCCTTGGGAATCTCAATGTCATAAGGCCAAGAAGAAGCAGATCCTAAGTAAATTTTCACCATCCAAAAATGTATGTGCTGTTACTCTTCTTTGCCTGGACTTTATTGAACAAGCTGAACCAAGAGGGTGAACTTTACATTTTTAGAGGAATAAATAGTCGCTACCACTAATGATCAGTCCCCTGACAGTCTTCTGAGAACTTGTCAGCAGTTTGGGAACAAACTTACCAACCTCTAGTACAAAAGACAACAAGGAGAAACCTGACAGCTGAAAGGCAACAATTCTCCCAGGAAGGAGAAATGGGCAGATAATGTTTTTGCACTTGAAAATTTCACCAGAGGACTTTGATGAAAGATACAGGAATGATAATCCATTTACACATTTTTAAGGGTTTTGTGGGGCTTGTTTGTGCATGAACATGTCCTTTTGGCATAGTTTCAGAAATCACTCCAAGAGTAAAGGCAAAGTACATATACACAGATAAACAGCTTCCTATTCCTTTCCATCATTACTCAGAAAAATCATGACATTTTTCCATTTCCTTTTCATGGGGACCAGAGACAACAGCATCCCTGGAAAAACTATTCTTTTCCACACCTCCCTCCCTGCTGGCATTCCAGCCTTCAAACTTCCATTCTGAATTCTGAAACTACAAAGAAGTTTGACCACTTAAGTCAACTTGTCATGTAATTTTAGAAGGGGGCTAGTTAATTTCTGTTTTTAAAATAAGCTTAAATTACATAAGCTTAAATTATGAATCTAATGCTAATAACAAGAAAACATGTAATTTCTTTGGCTTACCAGTCCATTTAGAATATTTTATTCATCACAAAATCAATACATATTTCATGCCCATGTAAACCCATATGTACGTATGTGAAATGATTTGTATAGAAATTATAAGTAGAAATGAACTTATTCGTAAAGTACTAATATTATCTTCACACGTGTGCAATGCCTAAAGTGGTACAGGCCATTAAAATGAATAAAACCACAGCAGAACTAAATATATCCTTATCAGACATATTCCTACAGATGCTAAACTTAAAATGGAAAACTCTTCAATATCTGATATGGCTTATACAAAAGTGGTAGATTTTTTACCCTACTTTCAAGTCATCTCATTACACATAAATTCTCCAAATGTAAAATGATTCATGTTCCAAATATAATAAAACATGATGACAACTCAGACAGTAAAGAAACAGTGCATTGTTTATATTACTCACAAGTACAATTTTAGACTCTCTAGATAAGGTTTATTTTCAAACAAATAATTAATATTGTCTTTATTTACTTTTTATCCAAGAGACAATGCAAATAAAATATTAAATAGTGCAAATATTCACTTGGAAAACATTCATGCACAGAGAAGAGCATACATATCAATAATACTGCATTATATAAATTTGGAGCATTTACTATTCCTCTCAGAAAGAAGGAGAACATTTCATACTATGATCACGTGCCTAACAACACATGTCACAATTTAGAAGATTCATGAGGGACCTAACAAATCTTCCATGCTTTCACAATATGTGGAAGTTTTCTTAAATTCTCTCAAATTGTGAATTCACTTCAGTGCTATCATCATTTATTCAGTATAAACTACTTTTGAGTTATTGAAAAAAAGATGCTAGTGGCATGCAAAAGCAGTGTAACGATTGCTTTACATCTTGATCATTTGTATAGTGGACTCAATTTAAGCTGTTCTTTGATAAAACAAACATAAGGCATGTTATCTTATGGCCCAAAATCCTTGCACGTTAACAGGTTACTCGATCATGAATGTAGTCCACTAATAAAAATGGGATGGGGTAAGAAGTAGTAAGTCCTGGAGGGGGAGAGAAGGGAGTGAATGATTCAGAAATGGTCACCTGAAACACAAATACAGGTACACTTTCCCACAGCCCGTCCTTGATAAAGGGCTACACAGACTTTGACCTCAGATCTTATCAGCGTGGGGCCCATAGAAGCCTGGTGGAACTCCACTTAAATAGCTGAGCTAGGGGCCTGGGATGGGGAGACAGTGAATCAGGCAGAGCGTCTGTTTCGACCACCTCAACCTACAATGAATTCTGTGCATTTTAACATTAAACTCAGTAACCTAGTTTTTCCTAATGAAATTCATTTTTTAAATCATGTTTTCAAGATGCTTGGATCATTGAAATTTTAGCTGGAAATCTGAAGACTGGCTCTCTCCAAGCTTTAAAATTTACTCACCAAGGGTTTTACAGAACAAAATTTTATAACATATATTTTTTAATTTCAGTACTATCAATTGAAAAATAAAAGGAGGTCCACCTGAACAGGAGGTGCACCTACCCAGGAAGCGTAACTGCGGAATGTGAACTACCTATCCCACAATGGCAATAAACAAAAGGTCTCTCGCAGATATCCCATCCGTGTCACTACCAGAATCTTCTCCTGCCCACGTCTGTTTTCAGGTCCCCAAAAGGCTGGCCAAGAGGCTACCTCCACACCCCCTGCAGCCAACAGCGCTGGTACTTGCTATGCCCAGCAGACTGATGCTCCTACTCCTGGTTGGCCCACAGTGGCCGTCTAGGGTCTTGGGCTGCTCCTGCAGGCCACTTTCATTGCCACAGGTGTCTCAGGTGCAGCCTCCTCTTGCAACCACTTACGTGTTTCCCTGAAAATAAGACCTACCCCGAAAAGAAGCCCCAGTTAAGATCGTCAGCCAGACGAATGCATTTAGTACATTATGACGATGTTCCAGAAGAAGATGGCATGATGGTATTTGAATAAATGTAGATTGCAGTACATGAAAAAATAAGACATCCCCTGAAAATATGCCTTAACGCATCTTTTGGAGCAAAATTCATATAAAACTCGGTCTTATTTTTGGGGAAACACGGTAGAACCTGGCCCTGGGCTGCCTCAGGGCTGACACTGCTAGTACCTCTGTAAAGGGACAGAAGCAACTGTCATTTCCATAACTGTTCTCCTCTTGCAGTCCTCTGTCCACTTTTCTGTGTTTCACCCTGGAGCCCTGGGACCCCTCCTTCCCTAGACTGAGAAGAAGGGGGAGAGGTGTTTATCCTGGGCTTTCTTGTAGATTTTAAAGTTTTTACATTGTGAAATGTTTTACATTTTACAAAATGCATGCTTCCTTCCTTCTCCCCAAAGAGGCAGGTTGTCCAGGGAGTTAAGCAGCCTAAGACGGCCCCTTTCTCAAGACTATCCCATCATCCATCATGTCTGGGTTCCCTGGCAGCACAGGGTTCATATTTTCCTTCCCCTCCCTGTATTCCCTGCACTGGCTTCCCTATAGTTTTGGAAGATCACTCCATGCAAACTATTTGCCCAGGTACAGACATATGGATATCGTGTTGAGGATCTGTAAGGCTTTAATGACAAGGAGCTTAAAAAGGCACAGAATCTTGGGAGAGAACTAGGAAAGCGTGTGGATCTCACCCAAAGAAAGAATTCTACCTGGTGAGCAGCACAGGGATGGCATCCTAGGAAAGCAGCACTTTGGGTGGACACAGAATTCTATTTGTGCTAAGATTAGCAATTTGTGGCAGCAGGACATTTATGGGAACATGTCATGCAGGGACACCTTGGCCCGGAAATCATTTATAAAACAGGTCTAGGTTTAGGACCAAGAATAAGGCAATCCAATCCCCAAACTCTGGCTTTTTGACAAGTTTCAAATTACTTTGCCTAAAAGTGGGGAAGCTCCAGAAAGAGTTGTGGTGAGTTCATCCCTT
This sequence comes from Rhinolophus sinicus, assembly GCF_057876585.1. Lineage (NCBI taxonomy): Eukaryota > Metazoa > Chordata > Mammalia > Chiroptera > Rhinolophidae > Rhinolophus > Rhinolophus sinicus. The sequence continues at coordinate 30,503,788 of NC_142502.1, read as the reverse complement.
GGTTCATAGTTACAAACGGAGAAAATCTAGTTGCTATGAAAAATACTCATGGCTAAAAAGATAGTTACCAAGTGTATGCTCTCCACCCAGCCAGCCCTCACTCACCACCTTCTTGTTTTCCGTAATGTAATCAAAAGCACTTTTAAAACACCAAATAGGTCATTTTATTTGGAGACATTTGGGTCTGTGGTAAGCCAAGACTTTAATGTCCTTGCGGCCCCTGAAGTACCTGAATGACTTTAGTAAGTGAAAATGAGTTCAATAGCAACTGTGACATTCCCACACTTTCACAGCAAAAGAGAATTGCTCATTTGGATTTCAGTAGGAAGTTCTCATGCACCAGAAAGGGTACTGAGGCCATCCAGATTGTTATGGAAGACATGAAGACAATGTAGACTCATGCCTGTCTCACTGTCCTACTTCTAGGGTAAATCTGATTATTCAGCTTTGATAGACAAATATAACCATCTAATGGCAATGATGGTAGTGGTAGTGGCGGCAGTAGTTATTTTAAAGGCATATCTCGTTACTGTGTCATGCTGGTTCCGGGACACTTTCAATGCATTTCAAGAGTTCCCAGTTTATAAATGCCAACTGATGGAGAGAGAAAAGAGGCCCCAGTCCAGGGCTTTCTTCTCCATGCTATCTACAGGAACCTTCACTTCCCCATCAGCTTCTGAAGGCCCCACCACAGCCATGGCACGTTCAGACTGCTGCTTGGAAAGACCCAGATCGCGGCCTGCCACGAAAGACATTCTTCCCATGAACGCAGGCCCCACTGTCATTCAGACACACGTGCTTTGAATAGAGAAAAACTCTGAAGGGAGATAACTGCACTTAACTCTGTGCCTGTCAGTAGAATGCAAATGACTAGGGTTCAAACCTGAATCGATCTATGTATAAGACATGTGATCTAAGACCAGTTATTACATATAGATGAGCTTTCTCTTCTTTAAGACAAGGATAATAACTGTCACCATATGAGAATTAAACAAATTTAATTTTAAACATGTGAATATAGAGTATTCAATAAATATTTGTTTTTCTTTTCCTCTATGATACAATTTGCCCAGTTACATGAATAGCTGACCACAGAATGCCAGGAGACACTTCAGGGACACACAAAATTATTTATTAAGTGTCAGAATTTAGTAAAACTATTTATTGCCTCATTCAGTAAATGGTATCTTGGAGCCTGAACGTAGTTAAGGTGATTTCCCCAAGTGCCTATTTTACTATCAGTAAATTGCTTAGACTCCAGATTGGCATAACCTTTCCTCAATACCAAAGAAAACAGAGTTTTCATTATTACAAACGTGAACACAAACTATCAGACAATCAAACACTCCGTTGTAATTTAACTTCCTCTGTATGTACTTCTAGGAACCACATTCAATTTACAAAGGCTGGAAACAAGTAATTTCTATGAATGGCATTGCAGCGAAGATCCTGGCAGCAGACTGCCCAGGTCCAGTTCCCAGTCTTGCAACTTAACTAGCTGTAGGGCCTCAAGCAAGTTACTTTCCTTTCCCATGCCTCTATTTCTTCATGAGAAATTGGGAATAGTATTACCTACCTGCTCAGGTGGTTATGAGGACGAAATGAGTTAAGATAGTCTCTCTAACTAGTGGCAGTAATGCTTACCCGAAAACCCATGTTCTAAAAAAAGAAAAAAACACCTCAGTCTGTCTTAGTCTTTTAAGAAAAGGTAACATATTGCATGTCTACTCCAGACCCTCAACCAGTTTTCTAAAACATAACACACGGCACCACTCCAACACATAGCAAACTAGCGTGTTGAATGCAAAATGTCTAAAATGCTATTTAGAAGATCAAAGAACTATTGTTTTGAGGCAGTGACATGGCATATATCCTCTTAGCTGACATTGAGGATGTTTTCAAGATGCCCACAATATACTAAAAATGTAATTCGATATATTTTCCCCACATTTGTGTTTAAAATGTCATATTGGATTTGCAGGCATACCTATAAATTTTCCCTACAAAAACATAAGCTAAAAATTGTTGTATTCAAAGATTTATGTTCTGGGAAGCTTGGGTATTAAAAGTAAGAAATATCTTTACTGTGGAAACATGTTCACCAAAGAGAGAGTCAGCAGGGTACGTCAGTATCAGTAAAATGGATGGCGGTCACCAAAAGAAGAGCAATTTACCAATAATAATAATAATACAAAAAAGCCTAAAAAATGTTACTAATACCAAAGTATACAAATTTTCCACATATAAACAGACAGCGATATTTTGGGATTTCACAAATCGTGTTCCCTGGAACATTGGCAATAAGAGTTCTAAAAAGAAAAAGGATCTGAGGAATATGTTTGTTGTTACTAATTTTTTAGGAATTCATAATACATGCTAAGATATTATATGGTACAAGAAGTTCTGCAATAAACTGTGTTTACACCAAAATATTAGATCACAAAATCCTTTTTTTTAATAGAACGCCTAGTAGTAGTGTTCGTCACACAATCTGGGAAACAACGATCCAACACTTTGGCTTGTTTATTGAAGAAATTTCACTTTAATCAGATTAACAAAGTATTAGTCTCTACTGAAATGTATTAAAAGCTATTAGAATGGGCCTTTCATTTTAAGGAAACCTAGCCTGGACTCTGTTTTTAATCTCCAGGCTTCAAACTAAGCTCAAAAGGGAATACAGTTGACCCTTGAACAATGCAGGGGTTAGGGGCACTGTCGAATATCCACATAAATTTGACTCCTCCAAAATTTAACTATTAATAGTCCACTGTTGACCCAAAGCCTTACCAATAACATAAACAGTTGACTCACATATATTTTGTGTTACATATATTATATACTATATTCTTACAAAGAAAAGTAAGCTGGAGAAAAGAAAATGTTATTAAGAAAATCATAAGGTTCATCTGTGAGTTCTTTCAAATTGTCGAAAATCTGCAAAAAAAATGTCCACTATATTTATTGAAACAATCTGCATATAAGTGGGCTCACACAGCTCAAATCCATGTTGTCCAAAAGTCAATTGTAGTTTTGTTCCTTTGCTTGCAAAATGGAGATGATAGGATTTTCAATCTATAGTATTGGTGAAAATTGGAAAAATTGGTGAAAATGTATTTCTCTAAATGACCCTTAAATCTTAAGAATTAAGTGACCTGACAAGTAAAACATTACCATCATTTCTATAGACAAATAATTGGATATAGTAGGTTCTCACAAATACAATGGAAACCCTAAGGTAGAGATACAAAAAAAATTTAAAGAAATGTAAACATATTCTAATTTTAAAGTACTGTTCAAAAATATTTCCCTTCTTTAAGGGAAAAACACTTCCCCCCCTCCAGAGTTCAGAGGGTGTCCTAGCCATTTATCGTCCTCTTTGCTTTGAAGGAAGTGCGGCAAGAATCAAACACAGTTTAATAATAGTTATAATAAAGTAAAAGTTTCTGAACAAGAAAGGAAAGAAATCCTACTGTGATGCCTCAGTATGTGAGGGCTCAAAGATGACCGTTATCGGATGACTGCTAAATGTAACTGATGTACTGGGAGTAGAAAAACCAAGTAATTCAAATAATGGCAATTAATTTTTACATAGCTTCTGGGCTGTCTTCCATATGCACTATATAATCTCAAAAATATTATGCACTCCAAAGTACTACATCTGTGTCCAACAATCCCTTAGCATAAATACCACTGGATGAATGCAAACAAATAAGGTCCTTTGGCAACTTTGCTGCTATCAAATAGGAGGGGCCATGTTCTTTACAAGGAGGATCTCACTTCTCAGGACTCTATTCTTCCCCAATTCAAATTTAGATCTAGATTCTTTTTAAAAAAACATTTTTTGAGATTCAAACATAAGTTATGGTGAAAAGAAAAAAAGCTCTATAAAGAAAAAGAGCAAACAATAAAAATGCAAGCCTTCCAAAATAGCAAATATCAATTCACAAATACAATTGAATTATTATTAAGTTGGTGCAAAAGTAATTGCAGTTTTCGCAATTATTTTTAACCTTTTAAGTCACAATTACTTTTGCACCAACCTCCTATTATATACAGGATACTGAATCTATCTAATGCTTAGGATAAAGAAAATTAGGCCATTGCTTGAAGCATTTATGTTCTTGATGAATAGAAAAAATTCTCCTGTATAAACTTACCTAACAAAGCAAAGCAAAAGGATAAATGCACATAGGATATGTATACACTAGTGGAGAATTTTAAAGTTAAGCTCCAAGGAACAGAGGTTTCTATATATGAGCCACAGATAATAAGACCAGCAAAGGCACAAAGGGACAGACACAGACAGAGACTGGAATGATAACCGAGTACCTTGTTGCCAAAGATGGTCTCTCTATGTGCAAGCCATAGAGGTAAAGCCTATTCCTCCATGCTCTTGAATCTGAGCTGGCCTATGATCAATTGGATATGGCCAAGTGGCACTGAGTAACTTCTGAGGCTAGACCCTAAGAAGCCTGGCAGGTTCTACCTAGACCTCTTAGAATCACTCTGGGGTAAGCCAGCAAGAGTATAGAAAGGCTGACTACTCTGATACTGCCAAGCTATAACTGGAAGCCCAAGCTCATCATGTGGAGAAACTACACAAGGAGAAACAGATGAACCATCAGTCCAGGTATCAAATCTGGACATAAAGAAGCCTCTGATGACCCCCATCTTGCTTGACGGACCCCAAGAAAGAACTTGATGGTAATCATCCAGAATCAAGAAAGAAGACTGTCATTTTAAACCACTAAGTTGGTGTGGTATGTTACATAGCAACAGATAACTGAAACAACCACCTTGACCTTCAGGATAGGGATCACAAACTCATGGTGCCTGGGCCAGATCCTGCCTGGATTGTTGGGGGCTCACTCAGTACCCCAAAATTTCTAGCTAACATTTTCTACTCAAACCCGAATTTTCATGAGGCCTGCACTTTTCAGTCATCCACTTCACTCATTTATTACATAACCTACTAGCCCTCTATTTATAAGTAGATAAACCTTTCTCTAAGAAACGGAGCAAAGGATTAATACACATATATAATTACCAAAATTTATCCAGTGATATCACTGTGTGATTACACTATAGTATAAAATTATGCAAAAAATGCTATAATTCAAAAGAATTTTAGTCTGGTAATACTAAAGCATATATATCCTCATTTTCAATAATAATAAAAAATTAACAATCAATGATTTGTTTAAAATATATATATGTATATGTATATATCTACATATGTATATATGTAGACATATACGCACATATACATATATATATACATATACATATATATATACACACACACACAAATTTACTTCCACCTTGACCCAAATTACTTCTATCAGATGATGGACCATAGCTTTGACTGTATTATTTGGACCAGAGAGAAATAAACACACACACTCAGTAACTCTAGTAAAAACATTAATTATAGAATAAGTTGGTCAAGTTACATGTTTCTAGACCACCTATAAATAGCCAAAGTTCCTTTCAACTTTCAGTTGCCAGATATCTTTCCTTACCCAAACCAAATCTCAATTACTCAACAAATTCTTTTAAAGTTTTATACCTCAAAAGAGAGACCCATTCCACAACTTGCTAAATATGATACTGAAAAAGTTGTTTTGGAATCCATTTTAATGATATAAGAAGCTCTTCCCAGGAATTCTTACATTTATTTTATTCTAGGCTTATTATTTATACTCAGTAAAGACCTTCACAGTTATTTAGTTAAAATACATATTGATTTTTTTTAATATAATTTAAAATTTAAGAAATTCCATATTTACATATCCTCTATGCCTTTCTAACTTACCCGAATCTCTTTCTAGGTAGGATTTTAATTTTGTGCTGCCCGTCAATAATATATAATACCTACTATATTCCACAAAATATAGATAGTATCTGACAGACATTAGCATTCAGAGAGCTCTATAGCCAAACTTCAACATTTTGTTAATTGAATCCCAATATTTTTCTACACATTTCCAGTTTTACAGAAGCAAGATGTTAAGCCATTTCCTAGTTTATTAAATTAGTGACATTATTAGTTCTAATCTCATTCAACTAGATTCACAAGGACATATATAAATTTCCCTCTTCTTAAATCTTCCAAAATAAATGACAAATTTAGACAAGCGCATGCATAACCCCTAATGAAAGCCATGCACAGTTTTAGGAGACGCGGAAGACATATTTATTGGGGTGTGCAGATATACCCTGTATCTTGGGAAACACAAGGCAGCAAAAGAACACTTTCACATCTCAGTAAACAAAGATCCTGAGAGGCAACAAAGAAACACTGAATTGTAATCCCAATTTAGTTGAAGATTTTATTTGGGTTCAAAACAGTTATATTTCTAAGCCTGTACTGGGAACTCAGAACACATTTTCCCATAGTCAGCAATGCTACAAATACATAGTGTTTGGGGTTTTGTGGCTAGTGGAAAGAAATCTATTAACCCATCAAATGTAACTACTGGAGAAATAAAGCTCCATGGAATTTAAATATCATTTATGCTTGTGGGGACAGTCCCAGAGAGCAGTTTCCAGGCTCCCATCCTCGCAGGGAGGTGCTGGCTCGGGTAGTGAGTGACCATCAGCTGTGATTGGTTGGCCATCAGCTGCAACCGGTTAGCCAATTGGCTACTGATGTAACTGCGGGGCTGGGATGATTAGTTGGTTGGTTGGCAGGCAGAGAAGTGAATGGCAGCGGACTGCGGATCCTGTGGCTACATGCCACGTGCATGTGTCTCGCCCAGCCACCAGAGAGAATATAGCGGTATGACTCCCCTACCTATGACTCCGTGGGTGTTCCTTTTTGGCCTAGCCACATCCTGTGTTCTTATGTGGGGAGAGCGGGAGCTGAGATCCCGCAGGCCCCCCCAAACGACACATGGCGCAGCGAGCAGGGACTCCAGCACAACAATGCTCTTTTCCCCCCATAGAAAATGGCTTCCGCATTTCTAAGTGGCATACATCTCTCTCCTCCCTCCAGTTCAACACCTCATTCCTTCCTCTAGATACTTCCCCTCCCCCCCAAAGTCCCCAGTTTCTTAGAGGTGGAAGCAAATAGGCTGCTCTCATGAGCCACTTGGAAGCAGGCGCTGCAGTTTATATACCAACTTGAAGTGCAGGTGTAGGGAAGGATTTGAGAGCTGGCTATGTAGACCGTTTCCTAGCGTAGGGCAGAGTGCACAGTAGTCATACAAGGTAAATTTATTATTGACGATATGGATAAAGAGGGAAATCAGCAGCGCAGTTTTCAAAGATGTGCACTAAGTGGGAAAGAAGAGGGGACACAGGGATGGGGAAGTTGGGGGTGTGGGCACATCCCCCAGATCTATGCCACGGATGTCAGCAACTGAGCTCTACTGCAGGAAAAATCACTTCTTGGTCAAGACCAACAGCGGTTCATAAAGTACACACATATATTTTAAGGGGAAAAAGGTGTAAAACCATCCTTTCCTCAAATACGTTACTTTAGCTATAGACCAGTACTTTTACCTGCAAGTATTCAAATAACCTAGAGTCAATTCGCTCTTTGAGGTATATGAACAAATAACTTTTCCTCCTTCCACAAGACATGATTTTCCATCTTATTAAGAGTGGAAATTATTTTAAAATTTACATTTGCCCAAGCTAAACTATAAAAAGCTACTCAAAAGCCTCACCTGGTCCTAACATGGGTTCAATACCTTTAATGCCCCTTTTAAGATATATTTTGGGTAGTCTTCGTAGTCATTAAAATAAATATAATCTGAGATATTTTATAACTCATCCCACAAATGTTAAAATTAAGAGGCTATACTGCATATGCATAAAAGTAAACATGGTTTTCCCAAACCATTTACAAATCAATATCAAAAATGCTTTCTAGCAGTATTTCCAAATTAATTCACCATCTTTGACTGCCCTGAATCATCATAGAAAATAGTGCTTTATGTCAAGCACTCTTCTAAGTAACTTACCTATATTAACTCATTCAATCCTCATAAACTCTTGAATAAGGGATTAGTATCCCCAATTTGCAGAAGGAAAAGAAAAAACTGACGCCCATTGACATTAAACAACTTGTCCAAAGTCACAAGGCTATTTAATGACAGAACCAGGACTCCGACCTGGACGGTCTCGCTCCAAAGTCTGTGTCTGTAATCACTACACCCTCCTCCCTCTCACACTCATTCATTTATTCAAACTTTTATTACCTGCCTGGGGTAGGTCCAGCACTTTGCTAAGGCCTAGGTGTAAAGGACAAAAAACAGCAAGGTCTCTACCCCAAGGAACTTACATTTTAGTACACAGCAAAAAAAATAAAATGCAAATAAACGAAAAAGTTCAGCATGATAATTCTGGTTCAGTGAGTGAAATGTCTAAGGGAAAATTTAAGATTTAGTATTGAAAAGGATTTGTAATATTCCTCCTCACCTGCATATTTTTTTAAAACTCTCCAAAGCTACATATTTGAACTTTACAATTAACTTTATGAAGCAGACAGAGCATTATTATGCTCATTTCATAGATGAGGAAACAGATAAACGTATGATGTCCTACATAGCTTAACAAAGATGCCACATTCTAAACATCTTCGCAAAGATGTGACATCCCTTCTATAGGAATCTGTCCTACCCACAGGCTCTGCTTCTCTAAAAAGAACCCAAATGGAAAAAAAAAACAAAAACACATCCCATATGGTCAAATCATAGGCTGTCTGGGGACACTCAAAAAGATTCACTGGCAAATCAGATGCCTCCTCAAGAATTTGAAATTAGGTAACAGCGAGATGGGTCTATTTGCCATGAGATATAAGATGACAGATGGCAGCAAGGCTGAGGCATCCATTAAGAGCTATGCTCTAGCTCGGAATGATGAGATTATAAAGCCAGTAGACAGAAAAGAATAGTCTTAAAGAGAGAGCAAACAGGCCACATGGCCAGTTGCTGAGGGAAAGGACAGGTGAGGTATCCTTTCCCTGTGGCAGACACGCCTGCAAGAAACCTCATTGTCCCTAAAGACACGTAAGGGTTCTTTGCAGCCAAAAAGCAACTACCAAATAACACGTGTAAAAGAGATGACATTTCACACTCTTTTTCAACACAGAATTCAGATACTTACTGGACTTGACTATGGGAAAGATTCCAGATGTAGTAACTGGCCACACTGGTCTCCATGGTTTCTGTTTACTTCTTGCAAAAAAAAGGGATAAACTTGGCCAGCTCACAGCAACAATCATAGAAGTAAAAAGAATCTGTCCCTTACATCATCCCTTCTGCTCCCCTTTGCCCTGATCTACTTGTAACAACTTTATGCATTCCCACTCTCCTCAAATAAGACTTCTTATTCTCTATTTCCTCCTATCAAAGAAAAAAGTCATTAAATATCAGTACCACCTAAAACTTTTACAACAAAACATTCCATCTCAGAAGTATTTGTATGAAATGAAAGGTTTGGATAAGGACAGAAATCACCTAGCGGAGAGAGCTCAGGAGAGAACTGACAGCACACCTTCTTTCTCAAACCAAGTATGGACATCATGCTGTTAACCGCTCCTCCCACCCTGACCCTTCCACTCCCCCCCAACACCATCACCACCCAAGCAACAGCCTGGACGCCTCAAGTTTCTGCAGTTCTGAGCTCTCTCACACTGACACCACTAGGATGACAAGTAGAGAGGCCTGTCAGGACCCTCAGACAGATCTGAATCAAGAAGAGGCATCAGAGAAAAGGCAGCCAAAGGGAGGGAGACCTCACAGACCCATGACCATGGAACATAGGAAACTTCACTTCAGATAAGTGCAGCCTTGGCGTCTAGAATGCTGGGTCCTTTTTCTAATGTGTGAACGATACTCATGTTTACAGCTAACAAGGAATTTAAAAATAAGAGAAAAAAAAATTCATTTTGGTGGTCCGATTTAAGCTTAACTGCCATACAGTAATCATGGGCATTGTTAAATGCATCAATTTTGGGGAGTTAATTTTGCTGCAATACGCTTAAAAGCATAATACTAAGAACTTAAAACATGAAAAGAACAAACATAAACTTTTGAATAAACACAAGTCCCACTTAGAAAAGATAGACAAGGGTGCACAGGGCAGGTGGAGAGTGAAAGAATTACATGTGCCATGGAAAACAAGGAAAGTTTTCAACAGTTGTTTTTTTTTGGGTGGGGAGGTGGGATGGGGGCTGGGCTTAAGATTTATAAATCCTTACATATGAAAGGCATAACGTTAATATAAATTCCATGAAGATAACTTGAAAAAGGCCCACAAAAATCAAATCACAAGCCTCGCAGATTACGGCAGTAAAAAGTCAAATATCACATACCTCTGTATAAAACTAAGACCTGCCGTTGGAACACTGGGTGTGTCTTTTCACAGTTCAAGAGAAAATTACAGATAAGGCTTCTAAACGAAGTGATAAAGAAAATAAGTTTTTAGAAAGTACTCTTAGATCATGAAGTGGAGGACTATATTGATTTAGAAAACAATTATCCATATTGACAGGTTAAAAATGCATTTGGTCACTAAATCCTGCAAAATTAGAATGAGAAAAACATGTCTTAAAAGCTAAGGTTAGAAAAAATAAAAAGATATGTTACTTCACTTATTACATAACTGCATTACAAAAATTCTTTACCACCCCTTTCCCACAAAAATATACATAATTTCAGAAAATACACGAATTCAGAAAGAACTCTATTCATGATACAATACATAGATTTTTTTTTTAAATGCTGTGAATTCATGTACAAACTGACTTCATCAAGAAAGAAAGACAACTATGTCCTTCCCATAAAGCTTCTCTCAAGGTGTTTCTGAGTTGCATGTCTAAAACAGCTGCAGATCTTGCCCACCCCACCTCCTTCCACTCTGGAAGTCTTCCCCATCTAAATCAATGAGGTTGCATAGGCGAAACCTCGCAGAGCTCTTTAGTCTCATTTGCTCAAATACCACAAACATCAGGAAATCCTACCGGCTCTACCTTCAAAATATCTCAGCATTCACCACCTCTGCTACCCAAACAACTGAAACCTTGGCCCAAGTCACCATCACTTTACCCTTCTGAGTATCCTTATCTCTCTACAGTCTACAATCAACACAACGGCCAGAGGGGGCTTTTAAAACCAAAATATGCTCTATTCCTCCCACATCCAAAACCCTCTCCACTCACTGGCTTCTCATCTCACTCTGAGCAAAAATTAAATTCTTCAGGTGGTCTACAAAGCCATCAGATCTGCCCGCCCCACCTTGTTTTCTCCTCCTCACCCCCATTTATTCCCACCACTGCAGCCATGCAGGGCTCTTTGTTCCTCGGGGCGCTTGCTGTTGGACTCACTCCAGACTTCTGGCTTCTACACTTCCTAACCTCTCTCTGCTTCAAAAGCTCTTCCCCTAACTCATCCCCAGATATCTGCAAGGCTCACCTGCTCAGGTCTTCATTTTCCACTCCACGTTCCCCTCTCTCATGCGTAGGTATTTGTTTTGTTCTACATTATAGCCCCAGCTCTTGGAGAACTGCCTGACATACAGTAAGAGCTTAGCAATTATAGATGGAGTGACTCAGTGACCAAATGGTTATGCTTCCTACGTAAGTTCCTAGAACCGAGAAATGTGGTAGGACTTGAAAAAGTCTCTAACGAAACTAAGCATATGAAGATGGTAGTCCTCTTCCATGGGGCACACTGGGCGGTAGTAGTTCCTAAACGAGGACCCACCCACACTCCATCTTACCATAAAAGTCAATGTTTGCTGACTTCAGTGTGGTCCACTAGTGACCCAAGGCAGACCTGCTATAAGTGGCTGTCACCAGTTCAAATTGTAAATGTTGCCGTAGATCCAAGGACATTCCAAGGTCTTCCAAACTTCAAAGGCCTGAACTTCTTTATATATTATGGTTAATTTTCAGTTATGCCATTTTTGGGTAAGTACATAGATTACGTCCGTGTATCTTAACACATAACAAAATATTTATGAAAATGTTTCTCAAACGAGGAAGACTAGGTTACATGTCGAAAGGCTCGATAATTTCCTTCCTTTCCTTTACCTACTTACTGTTAAGGAAAGGAGCAGCTAGCTATGAACCAGGTACTGTTCCATGGGCTTTACATGGATCATCCCACTTACTCCTCCCAGTGAAGTAAAAGCTAGTATGAAGTTCAATTCACAAATAGAGAGTTAAATAATTCCTCCAAGACCACATTGCTAATGAGTGACAGAGTCGGGCTTGAACCCAGGCAGGCTGGCCCCAGAGCTCAGAGTGTCACGGTTACATCACCATGACGTGGTACCTCTTGGTCTGCTTCTTCGACAGCATTGGTGCATGGAGGCAACAAAACAAGACCCTACATGATAAATGCCATACATCTATAAAGCAGGCATGGAAAAAAAAATCTCATATGTCAACTAGAGCTGAAAGTTCAAATAAGAAGGAAAATGTCACTCAACATTCATACTGTGTTTCTGCAAAAGTAAGACCTAGCCAGACCATCAACTCTAATGCGTCTTTTGGAGCACAAATTAACATAAGACCCGGTCTTATATTATATTATACTATATTAGACTTGGTCTTATATTAAAATAAGACTGGGTCGTATATTCATTTTTGCTCCCAAATACGCATTAGAGCTGATGGTCCGGCTAGGTCTTATTTTCGGGGAAACACGGTATTTATCAAAATATTAGCAAAAAAACAGATACAAAGCAGACAATAGTTTTTCTTAACATGGCAGGAAAGTCAAAGGTGAACAGTAAGAATAGACAAAATGCAGTATTCTTTGAAAAATAGCTTTGCAAAAGTAAACATTAAGAAACCCGCCTGAAAGGTAACAAGTAAATAGTCTTATAAATATAGCTACTCATAAAAAGTGGTTTCCTTTGCAAACATTTGACTGTCTACAAGTCAGTCAGAACAACTAATGTTAGCATATTTCTTTAAATCCTAATGTTTTGAGGAGGAAATAAGACAACATAAATTGAAAACAGGATTTTGTAAATATTTGAGAGGCTCTAATCAGTAGGAGGAATTTCTTAAGCTGGCATCTAATGAATGTATCCTGATAAAAAGGAATAAATGGAATGGAGGGAATTTTAGACTAACAGATAACTTACAAAATGATTAGTTCCCTACTATCTCAGCTTCCCCAAAGACCAAAACAGTGGGGGGAAAAAAGGTCTTGGTAAAACAAGGCTAAAAATCAAACACTTTGTAAATATCCTAAATCATCTATGTAGTCCTTCACATTTTTCAAACGGCATATACATGAGTTCATCTTATTAAACTAAATGTTTGATTAAATAGTTCCTCAAAGTGCATATTACTTTGAAGAGACAAAATCTTTCAACAAGCAGTTACATTTCTGTGCTCCCTCCAGCAGCTTTTAAATAGGTGAGTGGGGGGAGGGACAAAGTCTAACTTTTCTTAAGTTTTGCTTGTTTAGGTTTGATTTTGCCTTTGGAAGAGTTTTTTAAAATACGCATCAACCTTGTACCTCCGAGCAGCTTCCCACTAACTGACCATCCCAGCCAGAGTCGAAGCCCTGTGCATGCCCTCCGCCACCACCATTTTTAAGTGGGTGAAATCCTGACCCCATCCCAACCTTAAATCACTCCACCCTCCATCCATTCCCCTCCCACTCACTTCCAGTATCTCAACCCTTCCAGTCTAAACAGGGTACCTCCCAAAATAACACTAAGCTTATCTGATACATTATTCCACGCTAAGGGCAAAAGCTAATAAGGACTGTCCTCCCTCCCTCCTGCCTTTCCTCTCAGCCCTCCAACCAGGGCTCCCATCTTCTCCAGCCATAACTGCACCTAAGGACCCTAGTCAGTAGTGGGAATTTGGGGTCGTTATGAATGAGCAATTTGACAGCCAGCAAGGGAGGCATTTGGGATCATCAGACCTGGTGCTGTAGCAGCCCCAGGAGAGCACTCACTGTGTGAGCAGCTGCCCACCCTGCCACCTCAGTACCTCTAAATTCTGCTTTGGCACAGGTTGAGAATGATCCGTTCCTCTCTTGTGTTCTCTCAACCCACTCAGGTATAGGCCACCCACAACAGGCTGTAAAACTGCAAACACAACATAAAGTCTCCAGAACTGGATAAGCAGCCGGAGGCAATGGCCTAGAACCAAAGACCTTGTAACAACCTAATTCCTGAGGTTTGAGTCCTTGAGGTGAAAATGAGAAGCTTGGACTCAATGTCCCTAAGGTTCTTTCCACTCTCACAATCAAGATCCAAGATTCAGCTCAGCAACTCAGGCCAACCCAGAATAAAGTCACAGGAGAATGTGCAAAATTTGCACAATTCTGGCCATTTTGACTGTCATGTGGACTCCAAGTTATGGATGGCAGGGGGTTGGTATCGCAGGCTGCTTCCTGCTGAAAGGTTCCTACTATAGCAGTGTTCTACAGAAAAACAGACAGAAACACTTTATGATCTCTCACAGAAAATACTTAAAACAGTAGAAAATAAACTGGTAACTCATCTAAGGCCCAAGCAGCAATTCCCTTTTATCTCTGGAAATGAATTCATTCCGTGGACTACATCCTGTGGTTGCTATGTGAGGAAAAGTACTGGTCAGCCTGGGAATCTAAGGCAAAGTATTATAGCCATTCCTTTGATTTTTATTCCCCTCCCCCACATGTGGGGGTTTTAAAACAAATGAAAGAAGGCATTATTTCAGCTTGAGCATAAGCATCAGTCACACAGGAACAAAGGTTTTATCATCACATTCAAACGTCAAAGAGGAACCATGCTTGCTGATAAGGAATTTAGTGTCCTACACAATTAGGATAGCATTTGCTTTTTGCAGGCGTCTAGGCCAATATTTACAATTTATATCTCAGACTGAGTTAAAAATATTCAGCTAGGGAGAAGGTCGTTAAGGGGAAAAAGGAAAAAAGCCCTTGGAAAACAGAACAAAGTACACAGATAGAGAGAAAGGTATCACGCAACTCAGTGGTCTGTAGAACATTTGCCCTCTCAACCTATAAAGTGATTTAACATTAACCACGTTTCACTCTGGCAGCAGAGGACTGGCTCCTGACAAAAACTCCTTTTTGAAAGTCCCCACCATCCACCCCCCAAAAATCCACATACACAAAAGAATAGGAAACATACTGCCACAGGCCAGTGTCTTTCTTGGGCTTGTTGCCTAAGAAGTTTGCATTCAGCAAGGACAGGGGACAAAAAACTACATGCTAACAGCAGCTTGTACAATGAACAGCTCCCCCCTGCTTGCTGGCACACATTCCCAGCCTGCAGTTCCAGCAGCTGAGCCTCCAGCCCATTCAAGAATTCCATCTCAGAGGAAGTGTTTCAAATATAGTCATTTGATCTTTCAGCATTTGCAAATGCACCTGCTGAGCAACAAGTCTGACAGCCATAGCCCCGGTTCCTTCTTATCCTTCTTCACCAATAATTATATGGGCTATTTCAGACTTGGGCTGGATGAGATGCAAAGGACATAGAGAACCCCTGCCAAGCATTTCTGCTGCTGTTGGAGGTTAGGTTCCACATGCGGAGTCCTCTTTCTCCCCACACCAACTTCCCTGTCACTTCTTTCCTGGAGCTGGTAGGAGGTTTTTGTTTTGTTCTCTGGCTTTCCAATACCAGGGCTTACCTCGAGGTGGCTTGCTCCCCATCCTTGCCCTGGCTCTCCCCCACGGCCTGGTCCTTGCCGCTGTGGTGGTAGGCAGTTAGCACAACTCCCTGGGAACTGGAAAGCCAGCTCATGGTGAGAGAAGGGGCATAATTTCTGCAGTCTCGACACAGAAAAGAAGAATGAAGTTCCTGGCTCGCCGGGCAACTCCACTCATTAACATTCGCCGGCTCCTCCTCCCGAGGCCAGCGATTCACACGGGAGGGGCGGGGCCTCTCCACTGAAGGACTGCCTGGCTCTCCAATGAAAAGAGCTGTGACTCAGTATTGTTTCTACCAGGGGCCATTCCACTCAGAGCGGCTTTAGTTAAGGGATAGGAGGTGACTTGTTGCCACCACCCAGGAGAAATTCAGATCTGATTAAACTGCCAGGTTGTAGGCTCCTCTCATCAATTTCAGTACATGCCGGCTTGGCCAGAAAACGAGTTACTGCAGAGCCTTTTTTTCCCTTCCCAATTCCTGTTTCCATCTGATAATTTCTGCTACTTCATGTAACATGAGTAAGGACAATTCTTAACCCCTTCAGGTTCAGCAATAATAGTAACCACAGCAGAAACCAACGAACCTGCTGCAAAACTGCAATTACAGGTCACAAGAAAGGCTTTATTCACCCCTTCTGTCCAGTTAAAAACATCCTCATAAAAATCATTGTGTATCCTGGAATGTGGTCTTCTTTCCCATAAAAACCAATGCCAAGTTTACCTCTTGCTTTCACCAAAACACTCTTCAGAACCAAAAAGAGCTACATCTGTCAACACTGTTAAATGTTATTACTGAGCATAGGAAAAGTACTTAAAAATCTGTTAATCACCTACTATATGCCAGGCTCTCTGTGTGACAAGTGTTTCATGTGTATTCTCTCATTCAATTCAGTTCAACTCTCTCTCTCTCTCTCTCTCTCTCTCTCTCTCTCTCTCTCTCTCTCTCACACACACACACACACACACACACACACACACACTACAACATACATATCATTAGCATTAGCATCTGCATTTTTCAAAGTACAAGGAAAGTGAAGCTGAGGGACGGGTTAAGTAGCTTGTCTAAGATAATACAATTTTTCCATGCCAGAAGCTGGATTTGAACAGAATTCTAGGCTAAATTCCATTCGTTTTAACCACCACGTTATTCTTTGTTTTGTAGATTAGGAAACAAGCTTGACAGTTATGAAAAAACACAAGAGTTGTTCCTAGTCTTTCTCCCCTAAAAAATTCTACTGTCTTCTACATGCCTGCTAGTCTGAAGTGAAGTGGGGGTTTTTTTGTGGTTGCTGTTAATCTTTATGATCTATTAGTCATCTAAAATTCTTCATAAACAAGTTTTCAACATCATCACTCCATAAGCATACTATTTACACTTTTTTATTATTTAAAATAATCATGAAGAATAAGTACTTTATTCCTATATACACACACTTAAAGTATTTTCAATTTATTTTTAATCCTCTCTTTCATAACTACAGCTTACTGTCATTTACAAAAGTCTTCCTTAAAATAAGCTTATTATAGCTTCCTTCCTCCCCCTCCACAATTAGTTGTTCAATCTTTGCAATTCTACCTCCTTAGGGCTCTACCTGAGGTCTCCTTTCTATCCTCAAACCCTTCCACACCCTATAATTGTCTTTGCTTCAGTTTTACAACAGCCTTTTAACTAATTTATTTGCCTTCTCCTCTAAATTATTTTGCACATTATCTCACCCAAGCACAGACCCAAATGATGTCTCTCCTTGCTTAAAAATTTTCACTGGCTCCCCATCACTGACAGAACCACTTCCAAACTTTTGAGTAGAACACTGAATGTGCTTGCTACCTTACTCACACAAGTCTCCATCTCATCTGTCAGATACCATTCCGTGTTCGCACTGTCATTCTTTACTCTTCCTTTCCACATGTAACTTCATCCTTCCACATAGTGGGCCTTCAGTGAATGTTGACTGGATGGATTGCATAAACTTAATGTGTCCTTAGAAAGTATACTAAATTTTTTAATTAAAAGTGGTAATATTAGACAAGTGGGTTCCATGCACATACCAGTGTGAACCTATGATAAAATGTTCACCAGTTCAGGCAAAATGAAAAACACAGGAAGAGTGGCAAAAGGGAAGTCTATTGGAGTGTATGAGTTCTATCTTTTTAATGTCTTTATGATTAATGATTAATGCTCCCCACTTTAACACTTTTTTTTTTTTTTTTAATGTAGCTGCTCTGAAATGCAAAACTACAGAAATCCCTACCTTATACAATTATCAGTGATAGGCCATACACTCTACCTCTTGGAAATTCTTTCCTTCTCTTTTTCTCTCCATCTCACTCCTTCATTCCTATTACTTCCCTGGACCTTTTTCTTTGTCTTCATCCCTTTTTTTCTTCTATATTTCCTTTCTCCTTTGCTATATCCCCTGTCTGTCAGTGTCACACATGTCTATTAACAGCCATAAGCACTGACAACTCTAATGAGACAACGCATGATAAAGGAAGATTTTGTCCAGTTTTAACTGAAATGATGATTAAGTTATACCTTTACCTATTTATACTCTCTCCACTTGTTTCATAACAAATAAATCACAACATACAGATTACAATGTAACTGTTTTACAGGCTCAAAATAATATTTGGGTTCACAATAACCATGCTTTTTAATTTTTGAGGCAGAAAATAAGATGTGGTATAAGTTGATTTACATAGCTTAGTACATAAAATTTGAATTCTACTAATTTAACTTTCAGGTACATGGAAATCCTCTGGACTCCTTTCCTCCCACTAAGCCCTGTTGTTACTGGTCTGAGGGCACTGGCTGTCACAGGCAGACTACTGGTAGCAGTGTGCCGAGGTGTACACAGCCCCACATAATGTCTCAAGTAGATTAGAAATGGTTTTCAGAATTTTCTTCTGACAATCATGGAAGCCAACCCTACTACCAGTATGCTCTCTTGAAAGCCTCTTCTTATTCACACCCCAAACCTACCAAGATTTAGCGAGAGTTCATCCCTTATAGCACATTACCCTTCCTCATAGAGACAAATTTTATCAAATCAAAAGTACTTTTTTACTCCCTTCCACAATCACTTTAAACAAACACCAAGAATCTAACGTCCTTGAAGATGCTAATATTCCAGGCTATTGATTGCATGCCAAACATTCTTCTGTTATGAAACATTTTAAAGTAATTAAATAACATCAAAAAGTTTAAACATTCGTTTCATTCATTCCCTTTCAACAGGGTATGCTAGATGACATAAGGAGGAAAAAGGAAGCTGTAATTTATGTACCCAAATAGGTTGTTAAAAATAGGGTGGAGATAGTACTTCAGCCTCCATTTCACAACCATAGTCAAAAATAATGAAAAAAAAATTAGTAGTATCAAAGAGCTTATTAACTGGTTTTCGTATTTTGATTTGGGAACCTATTTAGTAATACAGAATTATATTTTTAGGGTACCATAATGACAATGGAATCAACATATTTATCAAAATTTTTCTCAATTGGTTTGTCTCTTTAAGTGGAATGAACTAAGGAGAAAGCATACACTCAAACAAACTCTAAAAGATGACTGAAAGCCTGTAAGAGGACACAAGGCCTTGTGAAAGCTGACCTTTCAACTGGCAAAGTTAAACTCAATTCACAATAACATATTATAACAAGAGCTTGAATAAATTAGTCATCAACTGTGAAGTTAAAGTTTTACGTAGGTGATAAAAACCTAGATTTATACAGTAGCATTGACCAACGAAGAGGGAGTATTCTAATACCCCCTATCTGATGTTTTATCAAGGCTTTGTATGAATAATTCTTGTAAGCTTGCAAGCAAGCCAATTCTGTCCTGGGGAACTGTGACAAAAAATTACTCCAAATACAGAATCTAAACCTATTTCCTTGGAAAATGCATCATTGTTATTAATTTTGCTTTTGGAGCAACAAGGAAAAAGCCTTTTTCCCTCTCTCCAGGTAGCTCTAAAAATTTCTGCATTATTCTCAAAGTTATTATTTCTTTGTAAACTGTTCCTCCAGAGAGAAAACACTAACCATGTCTGTGATAATTTATAACTGCTATTGACAGAGGCTAATTTAGGCTTCTTGGCAAACATCTAGTAAAGAGCTTTCTTACAGTTAAAGAATTTACTACAAATAAATAATAATAGCTAATATTGAATGTTTACCCTTTGCTAGACATGGCACACGCAGACTCTCATTTAATTGTCGCAACAACGCTGAGAAATAGGTGTTAGAATTAAGCCCACTTTAGAGATGATGAATGTGAGGTCACCTAGCTAATAGGTGGCAGAACCAGGACATGTAAACCTGAATTAATATGACCATTGAACATGAGCTCTTAAATATTACCGGCTACAGCTGTCCTGCAACTAACTGTTTTGTTTATGAAAAAGTCCACATGAATATTTAACGAGGTAAGATAATCTACAGCAAATCTAAAGTGTTTAACCAAATGGAATATTGATGTAAATGCAAAACCATGGAGATTAACATTCAGACAGGCACAAACACATTAGTTTTTCTGGCACCTTGAAAGGTCTTTTATGTCAAACTACTAGGGGAGTGTAGCACATAGTATGCATATGACTGAATAGGTCATCATTATGCCATCATATCTAAAATTGTTTCTGCTGATACAAATAAAAGTATTCTGGTTATTATGATTATAAACATCCATTTAAAAAAACACATCAGGCACAGACAGATCTAGGTTTAAGGACTCTGAAGTTTACAGAATTTATTCAATACAGGGCCTGGGAAAGGGCCTTGCAAGAGCAAGACTCTGAAGGTTTAATTTCATTTAGCTCCATGGTAACTCCACCTCCTATATGAAAAGTAGTCTATGTTGGAAGTTAGGCAAGGCAAGAAAGTGTAATAACCCTCCCTAACCTTAGGTTTGGCTTTCTCTTCTTTGCTGAATATCATGGGACCCATTTGCAAACACATGCAACTGGAAGTACCGTCAGGAAGAGTGGAGGTAGGTACATTCTGGAATGGTAGCATTTTGCTTATGAATAAAGACTCAATTTGAAACATCTGGGATTCTATCAATACTTAGATTTGCTCCAATACCAAAGCCTTGTCCTGAGATTACAAAGGATGCTTATCTCCTTGTCAAGTAAAACAAGTCACCATAATTGGAGAAGACCTGCTGAAAGGAAAGGCTGAGCTGATCTGTGGCTTGGAGAAAAACAAGGAAATTGAAGCAATCATTCTACTGAAGAAAGAAAGACAGAGAGAGAGAGAGAGAGAGAGAGAGAGAGAGAGAGAGAGAGAGAGAGAGAGAGAGAGAGAGAGGAGAAGGGGGAGAGAGAGAGAGAGAGAGAGAAAGGAATAAATTGGTTCTTATCCACTCTAAAATGAAGGTGGTTCTTCTAATTTTTTAGAGTATTTCCTGGAGTAGTTATCCTATTTTTATTGACCAAAATACTTGATAAAAATGCATAGACAGATGCCATCGAAGAATAATTTCTTTTTTGTGAGCCCTTTGAGAGATGTCTAAGGCTAGAAATGTCTTCAAAAATGGTGAAGCATAATTATACTCTGGGGGAGGAAAAAAATCCTGGTACTCTATCTACATATGTAGCACCTAGAATGTTGCTTCTCTGGTGAAGAAATTAATTCACATGTCATCATGGATCAATGCTCTCTACAAGTGCTTCTACTCAGACAAATGGGAGAGTAACAAGAGTAACTACTCTTGACTTCCCAACATGACTTCAACTAAGGGTCTTCGAGGACTCCAGATAGGCCTGTCTTGAAAAGGCTCCAATAAAGCAAATTATATAAACTATAATCTTCTTTGCTGCTATCACATGCCTCTGAGACTCAATATCTTCAGAAATTGTTGTTAACCAAATGAAATCAAAATGAATTACATATAAAAGAAAACATGTGCATTACTTTTGGGAAAACAGCCTTTTTATTAAAATTTATTTTGGGAAGAATTTACTTTGTTGCTTATTTGACCATTTGGGGTTTTATTTTTGTTTTCTGGAAATAACCAGTACATTTTTTTCCAAAAAGTGAGTCATAATTCATGGTTAAAAAATTATGCCATATTCCCTCAATTCTAAAACATATTTTAATGTCTTTGAAATTAGAGTATACCTTGAAATCAATCAGATTACTATGTGGTGGCAAGGCTTTTATTTCCCAACAATCTATTAAGTTTATTTGTTTTAGAATGAATGGCAATCTAGAATCATGGAAATAAAATATTCCATCTTTGTAAAATTTTGGTATAATATACTTCTTTGGGTATAATGTAGCTGCTTCATTGAATATAATTTACTTATTATATCAGAAATTTATGTATCTGGGAAAGAATAAATTTCCAATTAAATAAGTAAAGTATGTCCAAAGTTTTGAATATAATTGTTTATACTGAATTTTTTGAGCCAGAGTCCGTAAGTTTCAACAGATTCTCAATATGCCTCCATATTCTCAATGTGCACCATTGCTCTAGACATTCCCATAAAGGATTTTCACCCAAATACTGCATACCTCACTCTATTGAGAAATATCTGCTTATATTATACTGTTTGTGCTCCTAAAATATGCTCTGAAAATATCTAGTCGAGTTGTTTGCCTTCATTCTATTCAATAGTAATTTGGCTAGCTGTTTTTCATACAGAGGCTCAAAGTGCATGGCTATAATCATGAAGATCTTGGTCTTCTGAAATTTTAAAACAGACTCAAAATTACAGGGTTGAGGTTATCCAAAGTTTATCTACTTGTATATCTGGTCCAATGGACTCTTTTTACGGAAGTAGATGTTAAGGAAAAAAAGGTTATGCACCAGCTGATTAGGCAGATGTTTACAGAGCCAGAACCCTAAGATTTGAGCAAATGCCATATCCTGGCACCAAAGTACTTTTTGCAGTATAATGTGCTCAAGTACAGAGACTGCCCCAACACACAGTCCCTGGCTCAATCAAATGTCTATTGTAAGAACTGATGTCTAGCTCTTATGAATCACTCCTAAACAATGTCTTCAAAATTTCTATCCCACCCCATCCCCACCCCCACAGAAAAAAAACCCAAAAAAAACACGTAAGGATCTCTATAATTCAAATAGTGAAAAAAAATTGAATTCCACTACATAGAGTAGAGAGTACATTATTTTCCTTCAACCTGTCTTCCCGCTATGTTTCATTTTTATATTTTTCTTTAAAAGTATGTAAGACATATATTTTTCCTTTCCCAATAATGAAATTATATGTTTAATATCAGATATGTCATACTCCTGCAGGTAAGGATTAATATGTAATGATAAACATAATAAAGTACCTTCCAGTCATCATCCTTCCAAGCATGTCACAATACATTTTACATAAACACAAAACACCCACAAACGCTGTAGACTACATAAATTCATAAAGAGCAGCTTTCATCACAAATTGTCATGAGAGAGAAGAAAAGGAGGAAGAGAACCACCTTGGTGTGACAAAGGTAGATTCTTCTTTCAGAGTTTCCACACACACATTATACATCACATTGCCTCTTCTGGTTAAACAGAAGTTGTTTTTTAAAAATTTTTCCAGAAGGTGAATATAACCTTCCAAGTCTTTGAGTTTAAATCATACTCTGTGATGTTCTGAAAAATTTATATCACTGTAAATTATCAAGAATTCAAATCAAGGCAGTAGAGCCACATTTTTTGTGAGAAAAATGAGACATATATCAGAATTCTCCTTACCGCCAGTCTGCCCCTCTCAGAGTAATACTTGTCTTACCCTGCAAAGATACATCACTTAGAGAAAACAAAGTGAAATGAGCAGAGACCTCTAGCATTTGATTTCTTTCGAAACTGCCTTTACAGTATTCCATGCAATCTATTATGAGAATTCACATGTTAGAGAAATAGAAAAAGAAATGTGATAAGAGTTGCATTTAAACATTAAAAAATAAATTTTCAAATGTTTCTGTCCAGAGCAAACATTCTACCCCCTCGATGTGAACTAGAGGCACAAAATGAGCCCATTAGAAACTCCTGACATGTCCCAAGAGCAGATACTAGTGAACTGCTGAAGTACTCTGAGGGAGACTGGTAAGCCAGCCTCTAAAAAACCCCATATTTCTCCAAAAGCCCACAATTTCACCACTGACATCACATGTGGGGTAATAGTGCAGCCACTAGCTCATTTCAAACAGATAACCTAAGGGAGCTATAGATAAGTCAGACACGATCCCAGCACCCAGGAGTTTATTGTAAATTGGGGACCATCTGTAATTATAACACCAAACATCCATAACAAATGAAAACATAAATCAGGGAACGGTTGAATGAATACCCAAATGCTAAGAGAACAACTAAAAGGAAGTAAATAATCCCAAGACCTATTAAGGTTTCAAGAAAGAGGGCACAATTTAAGTAATGTGCATGTGTGATTTTTTTTTACACATTTATTATTTTACAATTAGAGAAACTTCTAGTATACATACTCATATATCAACTAATAACAACCCACTAGGTCTTGAATTAGAGGGGTAGAACAGTGTTTTCCAAAGGAGAGAGAACAAAAGAAGCTAAGACACAAATTCTGACTGACTGCTTTCACAAAGTCAAGGTGTATTCACAGCCAAAGTGATGTCATGAATGCAAGATGGGGAAGGGGAAGAAGGAGAGGGAGATCCCACAGAAAAATATATAAATTGTTTAGGAACTCCTGGTGCCTTGTAAATATTTAGTCTGTATTTCATAAGTAGCAGGGAATAATAAAAGGTTACTGAGCAAGATAGTAACAATCAGCTCTACTAGAAGAAAGAACACTATGGCGACTATAAATAGCTTAGATGGGAGGAAAACATGGAGAAGAGCAATCCATTAAGAGGTCATTACAGTAGAGCTTATCAGTTAGGAGGGTGTTATAATACTCCATCCAGCAATGACAGACTTTGCTCTTCACCTCATCTCCCCACCCCTTCATCTCAGCTCCCCATGTAGCAGTGGCAATGCATGGAGACACTGTAGCAAGAGAATCTTTCAGATCTGGTAGACTTGCGGATGTGGGAATGGAAGAGGGTGGGGTTCAAATTTACCCCTTGACATCTAACCTAGATAAATGGACATGTCCAACAAACGCTTAAAAACAAAGTTGTTCTGAGGACAGGCTCTGATAAGATCTCACCATGCGAAGGCCTCCGGCAACATGCAGTTACAAGCACCTGGAAAGGGCTAAGAAGGATAGCCAGTAGGTAAGGAAAGTGTTGAAAACTTTCTTTTCGTATTTGAAGTTTTGGAGCTCTAGCCAGCTCTTCTTAAAAGAATTAGTTGCCTAAAGGGTTCTTCCCTGTACCCGCCTCATTGATGAGAGCAGCGTTTATCTATTCCTCAGGGATGTTTAATTTCCACACTGGGAGTCCTCTTGGAGCCGTTAAACTTCAAAACTGTTTCAGACAATAAATGAAAGTTTTTAATCAAGAATAAATTATTAAAACGAAGGAAGGAATGAAGAAAGGTGAGAAAGGTGAATTTATTGAGAACCTCATGCACTTGCTAGGTGCTTTCAAATGTTTTCTCTCTCAATCCCCCATCTTACCTACAGGGATGCTAGAGCTGTAAGACGTATCAGTGCCCTGCCCGGAATCATACAACTAGCCCTTGGCAGAGTCTGGGAAGCCGTCTAGGTAGGCACACTTAGGAACCTAACTGCACTGCAAACAATTGGCACCCATATCCTCTTCATTTAAGTTTGACGACATTTGATTACTAAAATAAGTCTATTTCCTTGTTATTTGATCCATTTGGAACCCAATTAAAAACAGGATTACCAAATACAAAAAAAGAAATGCTGAAGCTAAAAAAAAAAAAAAATTGTAATTGAAAATTTTCAGGTTCCACTGAGAAAATATAAAAGTAATTTCCACAGCTACCAGTGATTCCACCCTGGATGTTTAAGGCCTGGAGGTCTAATATCCACTGTCTATTGGTCTGTCACAGTATAACACTGATAATTGGCTTTGGGTTTTGCACTAAGCCCTGAGGTTTCAGCACCAATCTTTAATTTCAATCCATCCTCATAGTTTTGCTCTATCCAAACGCAAGAATAGTATGAATTGATTTATGAATCACAGTATGTTTGAACACTTGGTTTATACACTGTCTTGAACCAATTTTCTGTGAACAATGAGATGAGGAAAACATCTGCTCCCAAAAATGCTAGGCCAGGTGATATAATATCCTTTTCCCTCTTCCTTTTCCTCTTCTTTAAATAGAGGCCCATCCTTGTTTACAGGATGAGGGCAAGAGGCAAAATCCTTTCCAAAGAGGATGTACTGTGTGATATTATTATTAAGGTATTGTGTAAAATTATTACACAGGCTGCCTAAGGAAATTTATCCGCAAAAAAGTAGCTAAGCTCTCACCTATGTCGATAGTTACCTGTGAGAAAGCCCAACAGAACATGGAGACTTATGGAAAATCAGAAGCTCCAGAAATCTCTCTCTCTTAACTCATTCATACTGCTAAACCTCTTTCTGAACCTGTAAAATGGAAATTACATGTTCCTACCAGACAGGGCTGTTCTAAGGCACAAATAAGCTGATGGAGGAGGTAGAGAGGAAAAAGGAACAGGCAGTCACTGAATTTGTTCATTGACTGCCTATAAGGCACAAGCCTAATATGAATGCTTTATTCCTAGCATACAGATGGGAATACTGCAACCCAAAGATTAATGTCAGGGCAACTTCTTTGCCCAGATTTTAAAAAAAAATAAAAATAAAGCAGAGCCAAGATTCACAAGAAAATTCCTTTAGTTCAAAAGCCATGCTTTCCCCATTATTCTATGATAGGTATATAAAGCAGTATATGCATATTAAGGTGAGTTTGGTTTCATTATAGTCTACCAAAGCTAAGAAACCATTCATTATTTTGCAAATCACTGGTCAAGAAAAAATATTGCCAGTAATTATGAAAACCACCAATTGTAAGCTGTATCCCAATTTCAGAGATGTTTAAATGTGAATGAAACTAGTATACATCTTAGAATCGATAAAATATGGAAGTAGAGTGATCAAGTAGAAACATTTTTTTTCAATTTCACGAAAAGTCACAAATTTGGTTCTTTTAAGATTCGCCAGGTATTTCAAGTCTTTAAAAAACGAAACTGACACAGTCAATTATTTAGTCACTAATTTACACATTTATTTGACTACTATGCATTTAGTAATGTCTCAGTTCTCAAGGAGGAATTACCAAAAAATATGTTAGCAAAAATAGCAATAAAGTTACCAAAAACGTTGCCAAAAACATGGTACCAGAAAACAGTAATGCGGCTCAAAAATAGCAGTCAAGTAAGTGCTCTACGGAGTGAGTGCTCTGGGTGTGGGGAGAGAAGACTGCAAAGGTAAGAGGGAACACAAAGCAGGAGTAGTCAGTTCTTCCAGGAACTGAGCCAGTTGCCAATCTCTTCATGGAAACACAAAGGTTGAGTTAGTTACTTGCCTGACTTCAAATGCAAAGCTCCCATGATTAATATGAAAAACAAATAATCTAAAATAGGGGTTAACTGTTTATCCTTCTTCATCTTTAAGAAGGCTCATCACATTTCAGAGTGGCACAGGAGTCCTTGCAATGGGGCATGGTTTAATTGGAACCTGTCCAGGCCTGGACTCTTCCAGACTTTGCATGTCACCACCTATACCCATCACATTCACTGGGTTGGTTTGGGGCTCCTGGAAAGACTCTGGGACTGTCCCTTGGATGACCCACACCTCAGCATTTTCACTGGGCGGGTCCTGCTTGGACAAGATTCCATGTTTTCTGGGAGTGCACATGAATCCCCAGGGAACCAGTAGAAACCACCTGGTGTGCTCTCTGAATCACTTGGCAAACACACAGCTTACTCCCTTTCAGATTTCTGTTCCTCGTCAACCAGGCATCTGTCTTATTGTAGGCTGAGAGAAAAAGTCATTCATTTAAGAACACCAAAGCCACTTTCCTGTCCCATGAATTGAGACAGCAAACTTTAAATCAATTAATAAAACAAAATTCCTAACTACCTTTTGAAAACTGGGGAATTCTCTCTTCACCCACCCTTTCCTGGGTTAATGTGAGGGTCAGTGAATTGGCCCTAAAATATCACTCATGACATAAATATTATCTGTTTGTTTGTTTATTGTTTTATGAGGATGTGTTCCTTGGCCATTCATCAGTTGATTCTTTCAGCAAATACTTGTGCCATGCCCCTATTGGTGCCAGGCTCTGTATTAGTTGATGGTAATAAACTGATGAATAAGAATAAAATAATAAACTTGCAAAGAGCTAAATGGGCCCAAATGTTTAGATCCCTCAGTGTGTGTGTGTGTGTGTGTGTGTGTGTGTGTGTGTATAATGTATCTTACATATAATATATCTAATATGTATGTTTGTTTGTTTATTAAATGTCAATTACATGCTACTTTTTGCTATGTCATTTCTGTTACCTTAATTAATCCTCACCTTTTGGCCATTATTTGACAAATGAGAAAATTGAACGATTCATCAGAAAAATTAAGCAATTTACAAGAGAGGGAACCAACAGGGCTCACAATTTAAACCCAGGTCTACTGACTTTGAGTCAATCACAATATCTTTTTACTAAAGCAGGTGGCTTATGGCACCTATTCAAAAGGAATACAGTGGAGCAGTAAGAAGTTCCAATCCCAAGCAGATATGTGTTGAGTTGTCTTAAGCACTGTTGTGTCAGTAATGGAAACATGGAACAAAAATTCCCAGCAGCTGAGCACAGTAATAGAGCTATAGGACTCTGAATACTATTACCGTGTTTCCCCAAAAATTGGACTGAATCAGAAAACAAGTCCTAGCATGATTTTTCAGGAGAACATCCCCTGAACATAAGTCCTAATGTGTCTTTTGGAGCAAAAATTAATATAAGACCCGGTTTTATTTTTGGCGAAACACGGTCTTTCAATTAAATAGGTAGGCAATTAACACACCCTCATATTGTTTTAATTTGACAAAAGAAACACTGTAGAGCCATATATGGTTTGATCATACAAGTGTGCTACACATGTTCTCTGCAGTGAGGTAGTTTTATCCTTTCAAGGGAAAAATTAAGCTATTAATATTTCTCAAGATTTGTATGTGTTCAAGTTATAATATAGTTTTTGGAACTTCATTATAATGAATTCTGGGTTCATAACAAAGGATTGTTCCGAAGATGACCCACTCCTACACCGAGACAATACTTGGCCCCAGTAACTAAATTCCCTTGGATCAAAGTCAGCTGTGTAGCAAAGCACTTGCCTCCTTGCTTACTTGCCTTCTCTCTCTGTCCCTGTCTCACTACAGGAGGGATTTGAGGCTGCTCTTTTAGGCATTTTAGTTAAATGTGTACCACTAAGACACATGCATAACCTAGTATTTTAAAAAGTGAAAGCCTTTATTTCTCACAAAGAACTAGGTATCAACTTCAGACTCCCTTGGACATTCTCTAGAAAGGTCCAATTATTGAAGTATGAACAGTTCTTCAATGTATGATAATTTCACCTGTAACATGTTCTCATAGAAGATATCTGGTACTCATCCTGTTACACTGAACTAATTTATATTTCTGACAATTCCCTCCCCTACACACACACACACACACACACACACACACAGACTGTAGAATTATATAGTCCTTGAAGACACAAAATTGTAACCATCTCTGTACTCTCATTGAATGTCTGGCCATATTCACTCATTAGTATTCGTTGACCAGATACACCGAAGTACCCACTGATCGGGACAGGGACACCAATAAAAGCCTCAAGTCTTGCTTCCCCAAAGAAAAAGGTAGGTCAGTGCAACCCTGAGAATAGCATAATAGAAAAAAATGCAGTCAATTTGGGTTGCTGCTATTTTTTTTTTCCCCTGACTGATAAGATCACTGCTGGTAGCTTGTGGTAAGAATAAGCTATTCTACTGAATCAGTCATTGTTAAAGCAACCCTATATCACGTAGGAAGAAAAAGCAACTACACAGTCTGAAACAGGATGGAAAAAAATCATCATTTTCACTATTTTTAACTTCCCCTTTCCTAAAGAAACCAGAATCACTATCACACTAGAATGGACTAGTTTGTAATAGTCTCAACCTGTCTTTTTCTTACTGAGCATCAGAACACATGATAAAAATGCATCAAGAGAAGAACACACCAAGTCCATAATTCCAAACAGCACAGCATTAAACTGCTATCGGCATCACTAATCAACAACCATAATTAAGCCTAATTATAAATTATAAGTATCTAATTTTAGAAGACATTTGCTTTATAAATCCTAGACATTAACGATGTTATTAACTTGCTACTTGGAATTATTCCGGGGTTGGAAATATGCTTCATACATTCTTGCCTCATGTACCTACCTGGCCTAGAAACAATCCTGTAACCAGGATCCTTTCCTCAGTTTGACAGGGGCCAGAGGCAGCGAGCAATCCACTGGTATGAACTAGGCATTTCTGAGAAGGCAACTAACTGTATGCTACCCACCCAAATCTCTCTTTCTACACCCGAAACATCCCCTTGGGTTTCAGATTCTCTTTTAATTGCTCCCCTGTGGTCCTGGTGTGATTTTATGATAGGACTAATCCCAGTAATTGTGGTAAAATCAATCCCCATCAGTTTAACCAAGACCTGAGTAAGGGAGAATCCTGAAATGGGAAAAGAAGTCTCAGAAAAGGAAGAAACAAGTCCACTACAGACCATACACAAGTGCATGGCAGACTATGTAAGCCCCTTGCTTCCAGCTTTGAACCACCATCACTGATATTTCAGTTGGGTTTGGAACATTTCCCGCGATAACTGAAATGACCAACGTGTTATCTTTGTGAGGTGTTAAGTACTGGCATAAAAGAGGAAATAGAAACCATTGTGGTCATTCAGGATGTGGTGGCCCAGCGATGTCCTGCCGAGTTTTCTGATTTGTAAAATGCTCTGCACATGGCTCCTTTAAACCCCAATGTAAGTCCATAATATATCACTGTGTGAATTTCCCAGTGATGGACCACACTTCACACGTTGGCAGGTTGTGTAGATGTAATAGTGAGAGTCCCTAACTGATTTAAGGCACGGTGTCCAAAAATCCCTGCCCTCTAGAGATACTGGATGGCTAAGAGTGGCAAGCAGCAAGGTAAATAGGGGGAAAATGTTTGCTGCTCTGGGTCCTATTCTTTGAAAAGCCTTTTACAGGAAACTGCAAATCATTAAGAGGAGCTTAGTTAAGGATAGCAGCTTTAGTAAGTGTCACTAACTCTTTTTTTGGAACACTGTGGCGATGGTGACTTAGCCATTCCTGACAATCACAGGGCACTGAACACACATCAAGCACAATGACTAGCAGGTATGGTCTTCCTGTTGAGAGAAAAGTGGCATAGCAGGGACTTGCTTTGGAAAAAGCTAGTATTAGGGATGTATCTTACTGTTTAAAGTTGACTTTATCTCAGAACATATCAGCAGCATGTAGCCTGCGGCAGTGGTTGGATCAGGACAGCTCTTCTAAATGCAGTCTCACAGCACCTGCCTCTCCCCCTGCCCTGCCCACGGTCTCTGGCAAAAAGAGGTAGCTAATCCTCAACAGCCAACCCCCTCCAGCCAGAGTTAATGATTAATCCAGGAGTATGGGTATTAAAAACAAACAGTGGCTTCAGGACATCTGGTTTCCAGAATTGATGTTGATGCTAGTTAAGCTCTATGACTTTCTGCAAATTAACTTTTCTATGCCTGAGTTTCCTCATCATGTAATGAAATAATTAGATCCACATGGGCCCTCAGAACCCTCCCAACTTTTGTGATTCTATGATAATAATATAAATCTTCTAAACAGTACCATTTTATTATGTATGCTTACTGTGTGCCACGCACCATACTAAGTGTGTTTCGTACATCATTTACTTTACAACATGTGGTGATAATATTATCCCCACTTTACAGGTAAAAAATAAAAAATAAAACGAAGACTCAACAACTGGGTTTACAAAGGGCTCTATCCTACTTATACCATGTGAAGTCTTTTTAGTCAAAAGCTGTGCTTCGTTTAAAAATCACACACAAATCTACAATGGGTAACCCCCCCCAAAAAAAATCACATAAAACCAGATTTAAAATAAGTAGTATATTTATAACCATTCTATTTTATCAACTGATGACTTTACCTTTTACTCTGCTTTTCAAAACAGCCTAATCGAATGAACAGATTCATTATTTTAAACACAATATTGCATAAATCTCGATGATTCCTCTGACAAGTCTCTAAAATGTATGAGCTTTACTATGGGACGAAAAGCAAAAGCAGCGGTAAGAAGACTGATCTGTATCTGGGGCCTAGTGGTAAAAATGCCTTAGCCAGGGGTGAATCCACTTCAGAACCAAATGTTTCTTATCCACTTGTCATTGCCAACAAGAATTAATATGAAAAGGCAAGATTTTTCCAGTTACCTTTATGAGAACTTTTAGCTTTAATTTGGTTGCCACCTGCTGGCTAAAAGACAACATCTTCCCTCTACAGCAAAAACTGCCTGGTAACTCAGAAGGACAAATGTCAACAAATATGCATTCTCTATCATTAGTTAAGGCCAGTTTGGGTGACATCAGGTTATCTTCTAACGGGGAAAGGGAACTAATATTTAATGTGTCTGTTGTATGCCAGGTACTGTGTCAGGTGCTTCAGATATAGTATATTTAATCAGCCCCCAACTGTATGACTGACCTAAATATCAACATCACCACTTAATATACTGACCTAAGTATCAATACCACCATTTTTACTGGCTTCTGATTCCGCAACTAAAAAGCAGCAACAAATTAAAAAAACAGCTCTCACTCCGACATCAGCTTTTCTTCATCATCAACACATACGTTTTCCATTCTTCCATGATTCTTACCTACCATTGTACATCCAAGTAATCTTATATTGCACAGAAAATACTGGTGAGCTGAGGCTTAGAAACAGAGCTGCAATTCATAGCATAGAGTCAGAAAGCCTTCATGATATCTTACATTAACAAGAGACAAGCCAGATACTCACTTCCTGAGTGTGGCACGGAGAGCCATCCACGATTAGTCAAAGTAAGGCAGAATGAAAATATGTGAGAACCATCAATAAAAGCAATTTCAGAAGATCGGAAAACAACAATGAATTTTAAATTATAATTTTAAACATTCAGTCCTTTAGCAAAATTTTTTAGGGAAAAAGGGGTAGGTATTTTTCTTTGATCCATTTAGGAAATACTCACCTGTGCACCTATCTACTTATGGCTATCTGCACTGGGTAACAAGTGGCACATACACAGACCGGCTCCTGACCTCAAGGAGCTCACCATGTAGTTGCCAGACATCAATATAAAAGAAAGCTTCAGTACTCAGAGCCCCTTTCTCATCTACCACCTCCTGTGTCTAGGAGACACTACCATTGAAATAACGATGGCTACTGTTTGAGTGTGCCAAACACTGTTCCAAGCACTTTACATATGAGCACTAATTTAATCTTTGCTACAATGGTATGAAATACCTGGCATCTTTAATCTCTTTTATCTATGCGAGGGTAAACAATTTGCCTAAAACCACACACATATCTTAAATGACGGAATAGTGTGCAAACCCAGGCACTTTGCTCCATAGTTCACAGATTTAAAGACGAGGCAATGCAGCCTCTAAGAGAAGTACGATTGTCACAAAGTCTTCATAGTCACAGAGCCTTCATGATAGTTCACAAGTTAAGAGGAGACAAGCCAGATAATCACTTCATAAATTTGGCAGGGAGAGCCATCTACGTTTAATAAAAGCAAGGTAGAATAAAAGTACTGTAAGACCCATCAATAAAAACAATTTTAAACACTATGGTTTCCAAGAATAACAGGAACATAAAGATCAGGGGACTTATCAGCTGTTGCACAGTTAAATAGACAGAAATGGAATTTCTACTTCAACCTATTAGTCCAGTTCTCAACTACTAGCATCGTGTTGCTTCTGAAAATGAGAATGATACAATAAGCATGGAGAATATTCACCCATGTTACCTAAGGTAGTTCAAGGACAGGTTGTTGGGAACAGAACCTGTAGTAGTGATGACTATGAAGTGGGCTTATTCCAAGCAAGGCTGTTTGGAAGCTGTGAGTTGCTTCCAGATATAGCCCAGGCTGTGAACTTCTCCTCCATCTTCCCAGAGAGGCCTGGCACAAAGGAACAAGTCTGTAAGTGAGAAGTGGTTAACTGGACATCTCAGCCTCTCTACTTTAAGGATGCATGTGAACTCCATTTACATGGTTTATCACATTAGAATGATCATCAACTTCTGGGGCAAATTCAAAGGTCAGCTTTGTGTTCTGGAGTCAACTGGAAAGATACGAGAATTACAATCCACTCCAAACATCCCTCTGGAAGTAACACCTACACAAAATCATTATCTTTTGATAACGTTTACTTGAAGTTTTATGAGGAATAACCATTATTATTTAATAATTACCATTTCTCACATTCACCTGTAACTGCTATAATTGCAGGATATAGTTACAACTAGTATTTACCACCAATGAAACAAAATATTGACACTGAAGTTAGTATGTGTATAATGAGATACACAGATACAAAAAACTTTAGTCCTCAGCCCAACTCTTGTTTTGTTGACAACAGAACAGTGACGCACTGAGATGATAATTTACCTACAGTCATATTCAAAAAGACCAATCAGAAAATTCACCTGTCCAGAATTAGAAAGACATAAAGTCATGGTTAAAATGGCCACCAGCGAATAAACCTAAAGGAATTTAACAAGTGTTTCTTGTGGCTCTATGTTTTTCTTATTTTTTCCACCATAAAATATGTTTGTTTTCCTTTATGAGGCTTATGGGAAGAAGAAAAAGAAGAATGCAAGTGGAGAAAGGGAAAAAGTACCCTGGTAAATGTAGATTATGCCATAAAGAATTTTACAAGTGAGTTATAAATTTCATTGTTCTAAAATACTTCATAATCACTGCCAATAGCCTGAAGACAGAAATATCGTAGTCTGTTCTTAAGCTAAATACACTGTATTTATTTTAAACCCTAATTTCACATTTTAAGAAAAATGTGTATTAGAGAGAATGACTGGGATGGTATAAAATTCCCAAATATATCATATGAGAAAAAGTAGGAGGAAGTAAGAATGTTTATCCTCAGAAGAAAAAAAAAATCAGAAATAATAGCAACCATTATGCTATACACCTTAAATTTATACAGTGCTGTATGCCAATCATATCTTAATAAAACTGAAACAAAAAGTAATACACATTTACTGAATGTGTATTACATGCCAGACATTGTGCTAAATACATGATCTCATTTAGTCCATACGACCACCATATGAAGTATTACATGTTCAGACTAAGAAACCAAGGATTAGAAACACTCACCGAAGATCACAAATGGACGAAAGGGGAAGGTAAAACCTCTCTGAAGGTCTGCCTTACATTCAAGCCTAACATCTTGTTCAATTTACTATATAGTGGCCACAATGAAAGAGAGAATGACCACTGCTGGGCCAGCGGGGAATATGACTTGAAGGTAAATTATCATGTCAGTGCATCACTGTTCTGGTGTTTACAAAACAAGAGTTGGGCTGATGACAAAAGTTTCTTATAGCTCAGATTCTGTAACTCCAAATATTTGAAAGTGCATTGCACAGAGAATGAATTTTGGGTTGCTCCAGATGGCAGAACTAGAATGAATGGGATTATTCAGAGACTGACTGTCTAGAGTATATAGATTTTTCTGGAACTGCTCAAGAATAAAATGGAGTCACAAAAATAAAGAGACTACATGAATGAAAATATAAAATATAGATTTTAAAACCCATTCATTCAGTGTTGAATACCTCTACATTTTAGCATTTTTTATATATTTCCTAACGATGGCAAAGTAGAATCAATAGTAGACCCTGAACTCAAGTTTTATAACATAAAATTCTAAAATTATACTGTGTACCTTTTAACTGTAATTTTCTACATTTGAGGCAGGGTCTAAAATTCTGAATCATTTAAACGCTAAAAATATTTAGTGATTTAAAATAGATATATAATTTAACAGTGCTAATGAAAAATGTTTTTTAAAAATCCGTAATCAACATAAACTTTATGTTGACTGTATTTATTAGAACAATCCATTCCCAAACATAAAAGTTTTAGATGATAAATTTAATTATTTTTCTATCAAACTAAGGTTATGGTAATAAAAAATTAAGTTGATAGAAAATCCATGTGTGTAGATATTCTACTCCAAAAATTAAATTAAATTATCACTTCTATGGAGGTGACATCCAGTGTTGATTTCTATTCTCAATCTCTTCATTTTATTCCACCCCCAACCACCACCCCTCCCCACCTTCCCACCTGGGGTTCAAGCCATTGTTTCTCAGTCTAGCTGTGTAGCACACAACTCCCTAGCATATGCTGGTATTATGAGCCTTGCGCTCCCCTGTAGAGGGCGCAGCTCACTGTCCCACGAAGGAATCGAACCAGCGACCTCGGCATTCGGAGAACAGTGCTCCAACCACCTGAGTGGGCATAATCTCTTCATTTTCCTATGCGAGTCTTACATTCTGGGTACCTACTGGATATCTCTATTGGGCATCCTTTCAACATCTCAACTTTATATC
Source organism: Rhinolophus sinicus (assembly GCF_057876585.1). Lineage (NCBI taxonomy): Eukaryota > Metazoa > Chordata > Mammalia > Chiroptera > Rhinolophidae > Rhinolophus > Rhinolophus sinicus. Next base: position 30,467,519 of record NC_142502.1, on the reverse strand, counting down.
CCCACGTTGTCAGTCTGTGGAGATTATGGAAAGGTGACCCCAAAGAACTTTTTAAAATGACAGTAACTGCAGTCCTCAGTCTGCTGATTCAAAGTCACCTAAAGAACAAATCAGCTCTCAGGACAGCAAGACTATGCCAGGGGGTCAAGTGTGTAATCCTACTGAGTTAACATACTAAAGAAAGATTAAAGGGGTTAGGGAGGAGAGGCTTGGGCAAGGCAGGCAGGGATGCATAGGGAATAGCAGTAGGACATCCAGGAGGCTAACTGACAAGGAGGACTAACTAGAACTTAAAATCTACGTAAAAGTTGAATTTGACAAAAGTTGTGTTTTTTTTTTAATTTTTTCTATTAATGTGGTAAATTATAATAACTGAATTTTTAAATGTGCAAACAATGTTACATTTCTAGAGTAAACCCAGCTTGGTTGTTACACATTATCCTTTTCACATGGTGCCAGATTTGGTATGTTAGTATTTTGTTAAGGACTTTTGCATCTAGTGTCATAAATAAGACAGGAACATACGCTGTGGTAGACAAAATAATGCCCTTCTTCCAAAGATGTCCATACCTAATCCTCGGAATCTGTTACATTACATACACGGCAAAGGGAAATTAAAGCAGCAAACAGAGTTACAGTTGCTAATCAGCTGACTTTAAAATAGGGAAAGTATCCTCCATAATCTAGGTGAGACCAATGGAACCACAGAGGTCCTTAAAAGTAGAGGAAGGAGGAAGCATAAGAGCAGGTCAAAATAATGCAGTGTGATAATGATTCAACTGCTGTTGTTGGCTTTGAAGATGGAGGAATGGGTGGGGGGGGCGAGAGCCAAGGAATGCTGGTAGCTTCTAGAAGCTGAACAAAAACACAGATTCTTCCTTAGAGCTTCCAGAAAGGAATGCAGCCTACTAAAACATCAGTGAGACTTGTATTGGGTTTCTAACCTACAAACTGTAAAATAATAAATTCGTAGTGTTTTAAGCTATTAAGTGTATTGTAATTTGTTACAGCTGCAATAGAAAACTATTACATGGGCTTAAGTGGCAATTCTATAAAGAAAAGAAAATAATCATCATATTAATCCCTAATGACCTTCTAAGTGTTATTATGACAAGGTTATTCTGATCTCATAAAAAATATTGAGTGTTCCCTCCTTTTCCACTGTCTCAAAGACTATGAAATACACTCATGTTATTATTTTTTCTTAAGTTTTGTAGAATTCATCAATGAAGCATCTGGGCCAAGGGTGTTCTTTGTGTAAAGGTTTGAATTCTAAATTCAACTTATTTAATAGTTATAGGATGATTGTCTATTTCTTCTTGTGTTAGTTTTGTTTGGTTACTTTGCTAGGTATTTATTAATGTCAACTAAATTTTCAAATGTATTTGTATACAGTTGTCCATGATATCCTTTTATCTTTTTAATGTCTTTAAGATTTAGAGTTGTCATATTTTCTTTCCTGATATTGGTTATTTGTGCCTTCTCTTTTCTTAATCTTAGTCTTAACAGGAAGTTAACCATTTTATTTGTCCTTTCAAAGAAACTACTTTGGGATATGCAACCGTTCTTCATTGTACTTTCATTTTTCATGTCCTTAACTTCTATTCTCTTAATTTTTCTTCTATGCTTTTAGATTAAATTTGCTAGTCTTTTTCTAGTTTCTCGCATTAGATGCTTTGCTCATTGGCGTTCAGACTTTCGTCTATTCTAACATAAGCATATCAAGCTATACATTTCCTTCTTCACAGGACTTAGGTTTAACTGCATCTCACAAAGAGTAATATGCAATATTTTTATCATTCAGTGCAAAAATATTATCTAACTTTAGAATAGAACCAAGAATTGCTTAGAAGTGTATTTATTACCAACTGTAAGGGATTTTTCCAATAAGCAGTTCATGTTTCTGGACCATATGCTAAGAACCTCTGTCTGCTTCAGATTGTCAAACTGAAGATCAACCTTTTAGAAAGTGCTATATTGGTGTTCTCACCTGTAGCTCACTACGTAACTCCTGTTAACTCAATTCTCATTCTTACGTTTTCTCCTTACCCCCCTTTCTTGCTCTTGCTGTTTCTCATTCTTCAGTTTATAATAAAAACAAATTCATAATCTTCCCCCATCTCCCAAGCATCTTTTTCTCCAAACTTCACTAGTTTAGTAAATGATATAATCATTTTTAAGAAATATGACTGTTTCCGTCTCTCAAATCTTACAGCAATATATTTTTCTTATTGCATTTATCATATTGTGTTATGCATTATGGATATTGGTATACTAGCCTTATCTACATTACTAAATGATAAATTTGTATAAAGGACTACTCATCTTTGTATTTCATTCAGTATGAAAACAATGCGTTCAATAAATATTTCTTGAAATTTAAAGTTAACTGTATCTGAAAAACCTTACCTTCTAAAATTTTACTCATCCTTTAGTGATAAACTAAGTGAATAAAAAAAAATTACCTCTGACATTTCCTTTGTATTGTCCTATTTATTTCTTGAATAATCAAAATCTAGATGAGATCCTGATTTTATTTATATTAGCCAAAACCTGGAAACCATCTAAATGCCCAATTATAGGAAAAACACAAACTGTGGTATTTTCATACAATCAACAATAAAAAGCAAAGCAGCTCTTGATACATGAGACAGTACAGGTGAATCTCAAAAGCATCATGTTAAGAAGCCACAGACCGAAAAAAAAAAAAAAAAAAAGCTACACACAAAAGCATACATAAATTTTCATTTTAAGCAAAGTTCAATAACAGACAAAAATAATCTATCGTGGTAGAAATTGGAATGGAGAGATGGGGCAGGATTTGACTGAAACGACCACAGGGGAACTTCATGAGATAATAGGTACATGCTTCACCTTGATCCGGGTTCATGGTTACACAAGTGTATACATATATGTTCATCAAGCTGCATACTTAACATGCTTACAATTTGCCATTGGTAAATCATGCCTCAAAAATTAAAGTTACAGGAAAACAATCTGCAGCATTTAGAAGAAAATCTACTAGGCACTATTCAATGCACTGAAGGTAACAGCAGTAATCAAAACTTTGTGTGACAAAGAAGAGAAAAATGGATAATATATTATGATTGTAAACTTCTTTTGACCAGAGTAAAATATACAGCTAGTAACCTTTAAATGGCAACCTTTCAGAAGAACTACTTGATGATTTCTATTTTTAGTACAGCTTAATATCTTTATTAGCACGTTTTCTTAATACCCAAGCAATAAATGTGCATTGTAGAAAATATGGAAATTCCAAATACACATAAAAAAATTAATGATCCATAATCCCACCACAGAGACTATGCTCTTTTTATATTGGCTAACTAAATTATTTGTTCTACTATTGGGCTATGTCCAGATTAACAAGGAGTTTCTAACCATAAATTCAAGAATCCCTTCAACATTGAAAATATTCCATTCTAATCAATTCATCTTTCATTAAAAATAAAAATAACAAAACAAGAAACTCAACTGAGATATGTTTTGTTTACAGCTTATCACAATACCTAAAGGAATAAGGATCTATGCCATATTTGCAAAGTAAATTTCAATCACATTAAAAAATATATTAAGTCATATGTGACTTGTTTGGACTAGAGGATTGTAAATTTTAGTCACTGGTTTTGGAAATTCCCAATACATATAGAATCCATAACCTTATAGAGAAAGTGGGGTGAAAGTGCTCTAATGGGTTCCCAAGACCTGCAGCAGCATTTCCCAATGAGGGGTTGGGGAGGAGTCAATTGTTCTGCATTCTGTCTGTTTTAAGAAACAGGCCATGCCATTTCTTACCCTAGGAAGATCAAAATTCACCTAGTAAAGTTCAACTCTAAGGAGTCCAACAAAGGAAAACGAAAACCTTGTTTGGAACTTTTACCAAACTTATGACTACCTAAGGTGCCCTCCTTCCACTCCCAACTCTAGTAAGAACTAAGAACATCTCAAACTAAGACCACATTTTGGAAACACCAGCATTATCACTTTATCAGGTCCTTAGTTCTCTAACATCACCTCTACATCCACAGACACACCAGTCTGACACCATAGCAAGTCCACGGCCACTTCCTGCAGGTAACCTGGTGGCTCACAGAAGCCATGCTTTGATACATGCTGTTTTCTCAGCATGAATATTCAACTCTCCTTAGCTGGTGAATGCCTACTCATCCCTTACATTAGAGTAAAACCTGCTTGCTCAGTTCTGTCCTGCCAAGGAGGCCTGGGCAAACCTTCCTCTAGACTTCCATTTTACAGTCCAGTTTTCTTCATTCTTGTGTGACTCCCTACGCACAAATCTAAGTGAGGTGCCTCGATGGTAGGACTTTTTCCTTTTTGTCTTGTACTAAGACAGAATAACAGATAGGAGGTTCTTAATAAATATTGGTTAAATGAATGATAAATGAATAGTAAATATGATACAAGCTCTTTTCAGGGAGGGGAATCAAAATGAAATAGCTATTAGATTATGGGGCCCATATTCTTGTTTCATCAACTATATTTATGGTGTTAGAAGTCTTACAAAAAGTATAGTTTTTTAATGACTCCAGATTTCCCCATTTTTCTCCAGTGGAAAAGCAAATGGACTTCATGTTACTGAGTTGCACACTTAAAACGGTTAACACGATAAATTGTGTATTTATGTATGTTTTGCCACAATTTTAAAAAGCAAATGGAGTCACAAAATATTTAGAAGCTTTTTTTGTTTTTGTTTTTTCTGATTGCTGGGAGGAAGAAGTGGAACACAGTAGAATAATACAGCACCTCCATTTTTTTAAACCAATTTCTTTGGATAGACCAGCAATTTTAAAATGCACAGAGCTGAAATTGAAAACAAAACTGAGAGGGAAAAAATAAACAAGTGAAAAAGGTTATGAAAGCAAAAATACATGTGTTATTATGAAATTAAAACACAAAGAGCTCCTTAATCAGAGAAAATAGAGAACCCTTACTACAAATGACATCCACATTAGCACAGCTTAAATTGCAAGGAACAGCTTACAGTTCACATGTGACTGTAAAGTAAGTTGACTGGTTTTACAATAAAACACATTCTAATACCACATAAGAGCTGTCTATGAGAGAGATTTTTATGTGGCTCATGAGCCGATTCCAAAAGATATCCCAGTAGAGGGTTTCCCAGAGTACTTCGATCCATGAGAAAAACTTATAATAACAGATCCTCAAGGCATTCACGCCTCATAAATTTTCATCAAAGGGGACATTTCTGGTTTGTTTTAGAACAATCTCTAGTAATTTTATAGGCAAGCTGTTTCTTTATCCTAGAACCTTAATCAAAAGCTCTAGTATTTCTAAACTATGCAGAAAAATCAACTACATTTAAACTTGACCCATTCGCGTGACTAATCAACACACAGATCAGACACACATTCTGGTCCTTTTATTTTTGTTATCTTTAAAACTAAAGAACTTTTTAAATTGGCTTAACTAAGATTTTCCAGATTCCCCTTATAAGTTAACTCTGATAAAAAATGATCGATGAAGAAGAAATTAATAGTTGATAACATAAAATGTGCCAACCCCAAAACAGAAATGACACTTTCCTAGAAACAGCTACAGCTTAGCAGGCAAACAGCATTAATAACAACTTTCTAAAACAAAGACCAAAAAAATTCTAGAATTTTCTTTGTTCATACATATCTTGTAGCTGTTACGTTTCTTAATCAAATGTGGAAACAATAAAGAAAAATGTATTATCTATTTACTTTCATGATTTGGCAGAAGACAATAAGCTTAGTATTTTCTGTCACCTTATTTTTATTTACACTAAGGCCCAAAATTTCTGTACTTTTAATCTTTACCTCATGATTTGCTGTAGAGTACACTGTGTTAATGGATCTACTTTTTCTCCTTACTTTTTGTATATAGATAATCCAGGATGATAAATAAGAAGCCAGTTCACCTAGAAGGAGTGAGTGGCCAAGTGGCCATGAGCTTCTTTCTCTTTGCCCCACTGAACATTTGAGCTCCACAGACACAAATAGACAACCACCACCACCTCTCACTTCTGTTTCTTGCCTGTGACCCTTTTAAAGGTTTAGACCAAATAGGTAAATGTTGCAGGGACCTAAATAACTAATGAGAGGAGTATAAAGTAAAATACATGTATCAATTCTATATGACCTTCCATGCCCTTTCATTCATGGGGACATAACTTTCCCCAAATGTTTCCAGTATCAAATGCTATTATATTGCTGCTATTTGATTTATTACTAATGTTAAGATCCTGACACATTGACTCATTAAACAGATCTTTCATCCTCCTCACTGTGTATTTCTCTGCCTTGTTCCATGACACTCTCTCTTCAGGATTCCAAACTCGAATTTCTGACTCATCCTGCTGCTGATTTCTTGGAAATTTCTTGGACAGTTTGTCTGCTGAGTCCCAGCACATTCCTCACAAATTCCCCCAAACTTGACTTCTGATATCCTAGGTGACCAATTCCAGACACTGGCATCCCTGTCCTTCCACTTTAATTGTAATTTCTAGACTAGATAATCCACAAAATAATGGATCTGAAGTTATTTTGCAGTAATTGTCTAAGCTTTTTAAGAGACATTTGCCTAGCCAAACACTCAGAATTGATTAAAAAAAAAAAAAAAAAAAGGACTCTGATTCAAGAAGTAACACATACCAAGGGAAAGATGACGACATCTTGTCAGCAAAATGCGAAGCATGCAAGAGATTCAACAGAACTATAACATATGCTACATCAAATAAGGTGCATTATCAAACCCTAAGTGGAGAAACTGGGAACAGAGCATTATACGTTATCTGAAGGGTTTTATATATTATTTAAGTATGCGAAGTCAGTAAAGAGAGTGTAAATTTGGTCATTCTCAATAAATCTTTTTTTCTTCATATAATCACAAACTTAAAAGGATCTTTATATAACATTACAGGGGTGATGGTGGGGGAAGACAGAACAGTATGTATAGTCTCTCACATTTTAGCAGAAACTAAATGTGTTGGGAGAATAGAAATTCTCCCAACCCTATGTAAAGCCACTGGCAGAAGCAGAATGTCTGACACTTACAGGCTTCTGTTGAGGTTGGTGGAGCTCTTCTCCGACCATTTGAGTTATATTTGTTTACTAAGCATTAATAAGCTATTCGGATAGGTTGGACCTATTATTTAAATGAAGTAATTACATACCGCTATTATTTAAACTGATAAAATATGAGTTCAAAAAGAACTGTTTCTATGAAAACTAAGTTGAATGCCTCGGGGATCCTTTGTAAAAGCTGTTGAATTGGGTGAGAGTAAGACAACTATAAAAAATTAGAGGGACATGTATAAAAATCTAGAATTGTACACTCATGTGAGAAGAGATTTTAAGCTCTAGTATTATAAGATTCTTACCTCTTAAAGAACAATATACCTCAAATACATTATGCCTATATGATTCTGTATGATTATATGGGAATGGAGAAAGATATGAAAAGGTACACACCAGGTTGTAAATTTGAGTTTCCTTTCTTTTGTATTATTTTGTTTTGAAAGCAGTTATGGGGGGGAAATCAGTAATTAGACACTGCATGAAAATAACTACTGATCCTGCTGACCTACTCTTACAAAAGGGGAAAGACTGCAGTGAACCACCTCTGCCATCCACCTAAAATTTCATTCTTCAGGGAACCAAGAGACCCATAGTTTCAAACCTCTTACAGTCTCAGTTGGTAACACTTAATCTTAGTTCCACACTTTCATGTCCACCTTTATCCGCACGGCTTCAATAGAAAATTAACATTGACTTTTATACATCTATAGCCCATAGACCTTATTATAATTCCAGGTCAGCTTTCCTTCTGGTGGATTTTAACTCTGGGACAGTGCTTCATTCAACAATGTCTGTCACATGGTACAGTTTATTTGTAACATTGGCTTTCCAAGAGATAGGGAGCATCTGATTGGAAGGTGTGAACTGCAAGGGTTAGGGGACTGTAAGTTCCAAGGATATTCATTACAAAGTATATAAGGGGGGAAAGTCCTAAGGAAATCTTGACTGTTTAAAAGTTTACTTAAAAGGAAAAATGCAATGGGGGACAAATTATAAAAGAAAAGTTATAACTCTACTACAGCGCAAGTTAATACCTCAACAAGATCTGGGACCTGAGAGAAGAATCCAGCTCTTCTGATTCTGTTCCAGCAATCCTTTGGACATCTTGAGAAGTAAATGTCCATGTATTCTTGAACATTTTTTCTAACGTATTTTCAAAAAAAAAAAAAAAAAGACCATCATCCTCGTAGTCTATTAATTCTTCTCTACCAATTCAATGATTAGACAGGTTAAATAGCAGTTACCACTTACATACTTGTATATCGTGTGCATCAGGTACTTATTATCCTACTATGTTAACTCATATGTAGGGGGAATTTAGGCTCACAGAAGTTACTGAACTTGTCAGTTTTTAGACAGATATAAGTAGTAAAACTGGAATTCAGACACATCTGAACCCCCCTGGTGAGATTCCAGGTGAGAGCAGGTACAGTGTGTTCAAGTCAGGGACAGGAATCCTCCAATTTTCCATTTTTTGCTAACAGCTCAATGAATTAAAATGTACCTCAGGGGGCGGCCAAATGGCTCAGTTGGTTGGAGAGCAAGCTTTGGACAGCAGAGTTGCCAGTTCGATTCCCACATGGGCCAATGAGCTGTGCCTCCACAACTAGATTGAAGGACAATGACTTGGAGCTGATGGGCCCTGGAGAAACACACTGTTCCCCAATATTCTCCAATAAAAAATTTTTAAAAAGTCTTCCTTTCAATTAAAAAAAAAAAATCTACCTCAGAAATAGATTCCATAAGATTAGGTTTTCTGTGCAAGGGATGCATCACCTTGGTGGTGATCTAGAACTGTTTGTCTCTAAATCTTTCCAGGATGATTTGGGAAATAAAAGTAGAGTATTCTTGAGCTATGACAGACTGCCACAATTTTCTAGGTCCACTGTAAAAACACATCCATCCACGGCGAGTTAAAAGGATCATGACTGAGAAGAAACCTTTCCAAAGTGGCACTTTAGCTCATACCAAACTATAACGGAAGCTGTTTCCTTAAAAGGCTCCAGGCGGTAGAAACAGGAGTGTACTTCTGTGCTGCTGCCTTTGGCTTATGCACGAGTCCTGACAGACACTGATCCCTCCTGACTCGCCTTATGTCTGTCTTCATCCTGTCTTAATAATTCATTTGGTTTTACTTTCGCTTACACACAAACACACACACCATGCAAACGTTATCACTAAAAGTTGTTACTACTCTAGTTAATATTAATGTCAAGAGCATGTGTTCTAAGCCCATCAAAAATGCAATTATTTCTCACTGGGAAGAAAATATGGTTAATTACACAGACTTTTTCTCCTGAAAGTAATAATTATATTATTCAGATGCTGTATACTCTGTAATGCACAAAACCAGAGCTTTGAAGCTCATGATGTCAAAATAGGAGTCCAACACAAAAAATCAACTAATTCAGCAAAACTTCATAGTTTGCAAATTATCTGCTTTCCATTTTTCTTCTCTCTATCCAATTGCGGAACAGACGGGCAATGTGGTATGGAGGAAGAATTCTGGACTTAGGCATCAGGGCTCCTGGAATCTTACCCTGACTTTAACACAAAACTATCATGTAAATATGGGCAAGTGCCATAACTTCTCTGGTCTTAGTTTCCTTATATGTGAAAAAGGGAAGAAAGATGAACAGCTTCTAAGACCTGATCCAGTCTAATGCTCTCCCATTCTAGTTTCTACTTCGGAGCCCACTGACCCAGCCTATGACAATGCTTCCCTCCTTTAAACTTTTACTTGGACTAAGTTTGAGCTCTTGTTACCATTGTCCAGCACCCCCCTTAGAAAAACAGACCACTCTGTTACAAGACCATCCACCTATCTGCTCTAAATTTTCCCAGTTTTATTGAGAAATAATTGACACATAATACGATGACAATTAAGTTTGCGAACTTGTTGCAACAATGTTGCTAACCTTTTTTTATATCAGAGGGATTATTCATTATAAATTTGTACCAACTGGACAAACAGGTAACCAAATTTACTATTTGGAAGTGCTGAAAAGTCTGTGTGAAAAAGTTAGATGACCTACACTTTTTGCCAACAATTCATGGCTCTTGCATCACAACAATGCACCAGCTCACATGGCACTGTCTGTGAGGGAGTTTTTAGCCAGTAAACAAATCACTGTATTGGAATACCCTCCCTACTCACCTGATCTGTCCCCCAATGACTTCTTTCTTTACCCAAAGATAAAGGAAATAATGAAACAAGGACATTTTGATGACATTCAAGACATCAAGGGTAATAGACGACAGCTCTGATGGCCATTCCAGAAAAAGAGTTTCAAAATTGCTCTGAAGGGTGGACTAGGTGCTGGTGTTGGTGCATAGCTTCCCAAGGGGAGAACTTTGAAGGTGAGCATAGTGATATTCAACAATGAGGTATGTAGCACTTTTTTTAGGATGAGTTCGCGAACTTAATTGTCACACCTCCTATTGTATTAGTTTAAGGTATACAACATAATAATTTGATACATGTATATATTGTGAAATGATAACCACAATAAGTTTAGTTAACATCCATCACCTCATACAGTTACAATTGTTTTCCTTGTAAGAGAACATTCAAAATCTACTCTCTTGGCAACTTTCAAATATACCATACAGTATAGTTAACTATGGTCACCACGCTGTAAACGTTGCATCCCCAGAACTTATTTATCTTATACCTACAAATGTGTACCTTTTGACCACCCATTTCCTCCCCTGGCAACCACCAATCTGTTGTTTTTACAAGTTCTGCTTTTCTTTAGATTCCACACGTAAGTGAGATACCACTGCAATAAAAACATATATATAGAACTGAGGAAGCAGGGGAGATGGAGGATTAACAACTTCTGTGTGAAACGAAATTTGTGGTTATTTGATGCTGTTGACAAAGGAGGTTATGGACTGTTCAGAATTGCAAATGAGGTTAGATATTAAAGAGATTCTATTTCACAATAATTAACAAGGATACAAAACTAAGCAAGCTAAATCCCATCAGAAATTTCCTTAGGTTCTTTGAGGCATTCCAGGAAAGATTGGAGTCATTTTTATTGCTGATCCTATTCCTGTGCTCCAGAAGGGGGAGGAGGGCAGGAGGAAGAGCATTAGTCATCTGCAATTAATTACTCATTGAATTTTCTCAGCCATGATCATCTTTCCTTTTGAGCTTTCATCTAAGTATCTCTAAGAACTTTTGAATATTAATTATTGTAACACTGTCCTGAAAGAATTTTTGGCTGTGAAAAATTACATGCCCTACTTTTGGATACTCTTTTCAGGTGTGGAGCCTAAAACAATCCTAAGCTGGGGCAGATGTTAAAGCTCATGAAGCCCCACCCTCACATTTTACAGATGAGGTTCTGAGACTAAAATCGAGAGATCCGCTCGATTTTAGTCATGAAGCAAGCACATACTTAGCGTACAGTGAACCACATCCTGTTCTCCAAGGTCTCACTTGTGCTTGTGCCAAAATAACATATTTCATAATAGTTTTTACCCATCTGCCTCCTAAGTTACTAAAACAATTAATGCATAGATAACTTTCTTAAAGACAAGTCCTGCATGGAGGTGGGAATGCCGGTTTCAATATATTGGATGATCTGGGAGACTAAACAAAACAAGTTTTCCTTCCTGAAAATTTTCAATACTTGTGTTACCCTCTCAAAGTTAGGGTAATCAAAATTAGGTTAATTATTTCTCCATGTATGAGTCTCATACAATTTTTGGAGTTGAATAAGATGGACTGCGTTCAAGTCCAAGAAAGCAGCCCCTCGGCTTCAAGAAATCCTCTCTTTCTGGCTATTAACATTAGAATCTGGGTTACAGCCCAGTGTTTGTTACCTGTAGGGGATCACACTACGTGGTGAAATAGCTTCTTTTTTTTGGATGGGCCACTAGGATGGGAGGTGAGAACACTGGAGCATGAGTGACAAAGGAATAGGAGACTACTGAGAGGATATCCACAGACTATTTCAATTAATTCACAGTATGGACTAGGCCTGGCCCTCAAATGCCACACTTATCTCAAGGGAAGATCCATACTGACATGGTTCAAAGATGGGCATTAAAAATCAAATAAACCTGGCTCCTCCAATCAGTAGCCATTAGATCCTGGGTTTGGCACTTTTCCTCCTTAAGCCTCAGTTTTCTCATCTATAAAGTGGGTATAATAATAGAAACACACACACATGCCCTCAAAGAACTCTTGGGAGAACTAAATGAGACAATACAAATAAACAATAGCAAATGTTAGGCATATAGTAAGCATTCAATAAATTCATTCTTAAACTTGCTTCACTACAATTGGCCCATCTTTACTCCAAGTTTTTAGTTCTTCATGGTTTCTGTAGTTATGAAATGCAGACACTCATGAGGCTTTCCCTTAAGGATGCTATTTTTCATCTCTTCTAGAAAGCTGTTTTTAAGATTTTACATAGGCTAGTGTGTCCCTTTCTTTTTCTTTCTTTCTTTCTTTCTTTCTTTTTTTTTTTTTTTAAGATACAGGGCTTAAACTAATCCTTTTGTCCATCATTGTTTATCTCTTCAGAGACATTCAGAAAATGAGATGAATTGTATTGACCTGGTCACATTAGAACACCTCATCTGAATACCTCATTCTCTGTCTCCACCCTTGCCATGTTTTTCCTTTGTTTTCTCCCTGTTGCTCTACTCTGCCTCACTAAGCTCTACAATTCCTCAAAGAAAGCACAGATGTTCAAAAGAAAAAGGTCTGGAAGTTTCATGACCTAAAAACAAAGACCTCTAGAGCATAAATGTGTACCTTTTTGGTTATTTTCTTTGTACCCTGCATAATGTCACAAGCCTTCATTGTTGGTAACATATACTGCAATATCAAAAAAAAAAAAATCATAGAAATTCATTTTATGCAGCTCATAGGAGTATTCCTTGACTATATTGTCTTTTTCAGATTTTCAGTTTAATTTTGCTACAGTAAGGCCAGAGTTACTGACTAGAAATGATGCCAAGAGATCCATTTGGTTAATGTTCTGCCAAAAATAAAGAATTGGCTTTCTACTTAATCAAAGCTTCTACTCCAAACTGGATACAAAGCAGTGCTTTATATTGGCAAAATATCAGGCCAGGTGTTCTCTACGTTAGTTATAGGTAGCCTGAATCATCAATGACTCACTCCAGAAAATAAATTCTATTGCCAATCGAAATAAAGGTGGCGTGTATTCATCCTATAAATGTCTCCCATCTCTTTTGTTCTCACGCGCCATCTAGTGTTACTTAAGGGAATGTTTAGCTCAATTCTCATCCTGGCTGGGAAAATGAGAGCCTTAGTCTGTAATTGTACGGCTGAAATCTATGTAACTTTACTAACAATTGTCACCCCAACAAAGTTTAATTGAAAAAAAAAGAGATCATCTTTTTTTTAAAGCCCCACCCTCCTTTTTCGTATGAAGCGGACGCACTGCTTTCTAGAGGTAAAACACAGATCATTTTTGACAGGTATGGGATGAGATTTCCTTTTGGAATGGTAGAGGGTATTCCCCATAACATCCTGATGACTTACTTTATTTACTGTTCATAATCATCATCATTTATGAACAGTTTCAGTGGCATAGAACTGAGATATGTACAACAATTATTTAATAAAAACTTAAGGATTACACTGGCTTTGGAGTGAGACAAAAAACTGTGATTTAGAGAAAGTGATATATTTCCCTCAGCTTCAGTTCCAGCATCTCTAAAATGAGCATCATCATCTCTCTCTAAGAGGGTTGTTATGAAGAAAAAAAAAAATGTGTGAAATCCCTAGTAGAGTTTATGATTCATGGAAGCCATCAATTAATGGCAACTCTTTTTAATACTGTCTGAGTATCACTGTAAAATGGAGTGAGGGTTGGATCAGCACCAAATACAGATTTGTACAGTGAACTGGAGTATCCTTTTTTCCCACTAGCAACTCTCCTCCATGCCATATACAGTACAGTGTCATGAGTTAGAGCAGTGGCTTTGGTGCTGACAGGCAGGGCTCAAACCCCCGCTTCTCCACTTACCAGCCAAGTGACCCCAGACTTTCCACTTGACTTCTCTGTAGTGAGGTTTCGACATCTGTCATAGAGGGATAATGATAATATCCACCTCATTGGTTTTTTTGTGAGGATTAAATGTGGTGACATATGTACCTGGCACCCAGCAAGTGCTATATAATGTATCTGTTGTTTACATAGTACCTGTAATTTAAAGCAAAACAAAAGTCATTTATTTGGTACAAATACTAATAGCACTGTTGTAAACTACAACTGATACTTAACGAAACCTAAGTTTTCAAGAACAAGATTGCTGCAATATAGACATTGATTTCTTTAATCAGAAATAACTAGGAAAACTTCTATAATTTAGGTGTTTCTGATGTATACTGTTTACAAATGTCACATTCTTGAAAGATCTTTTTGAGAGAAGTATTTCTGTGTTACTTTAAACGATAATAATAATTTCCCCGATGTCCTTCTCTATGGACCATTCCGCGCTGCATGCCTGTGGTTATTCCTAGGATAATGCTTTAAGGGAGGAGGGCATAATCATTTTCCACACTTTACAGATAAGGAAATGAAGCCTTAGAGAAATTAAGTAATTTACTCAAGTCCAGAGCTAGTACATATGGGGGGAAAAAAAACCAAAGAAACAAAAACAACCAGGATCCCCATCCAAGAATGTCTATAACCGCTATGTAAAATAGCCTCTGCACTTATAAAAAAAATGGTCTGTAAATACATCAGAGTGAAATAATCCCCAGATCCTAAAGCAAATTGCTTAACTTCCTTAAGTCTGTTTTCCTTAGATATAAAATGGGAATGACTGGATGAGATGGTCCAAGATACTAAAACTCTAGAATTTAAAACAAATATTTTTACTTCATATATCTGGTTTGTAAATCTACAAATTCATGTATTTAAAATTTAAAAATACATCTACTCATGAATTTTCAGTTGGATTCTCTAACTGGTGTTCTTAAAATAACATCATCTATATCAGTGCAGCACAAGGTTAGATTTTATGTTATCTAATTCAGAATTCAAAAGTCCTAAGGTTATCTATTCTTATGTGTAACCTATTAGCTCTGCATTTAGTCATTTTAATGATGCCCAAAATTTCTATAAGCCGAGATTTTAAAAAAGTAATCTTTATTATTATTATCCCATAGGGTCTAACATCTCAATCAAAATATACGAAGTATTAAATCTATAACAAAAATATGCAATATTATTAAACTCACTTGTTGATTCATTCCACATTCTTGTATTCTATAATATGTAAAGATTCAATGTAAAAAATCTTACTGTTTACTCACTAGCCAGTCCCGATTTCTTTTTCAGTCAATACAAAACAAAGGGAAAATCTTCCTCAAGTCAACCTGAATACGAGCAGAAGAAAACATCACCTGCCAGACTTTTGCTTTCCATTTTCCTCAAGCCAGCCAAACATATTTATAATAAAAAGACAGCAATATTAGTGCAACCTTATATTCTTTAACCCTCAATTAACACACGCCCAACAACTGGAAAGGGCCTAGAACAGTAGGGAATATAACAGACAGTACTAAATTTAGTCTAAAGCCCCATAAATCATCCTTCTTCAGTGGTCGGGCCAACAATGTGAATTTGGTAGTGGTTCCTAAGATAAGGGAATGGAGCCCCTGACAAATTAACATGCTCATGTAGTAATTACATGCAGTGTAGATGAAAGGAACAGGACATCCCCACATCTTCAACCACCCATTGTAGTGTCCTATCTTTCACATAACACTATTTGCATTCTCTTCACAGCACTCATAACTCTGATGTAAGTAGTAATTGTCTCTCTTTCCTCATCAAAATTCAGGTTCCATGACTCAGGAATTAACCTTCTCACTCCTGTATCTGAGAGCTTAGAACAATGCTTGACACGTAATAGGTGCTCAGAACATAGTTACTGAGTAATGAATGAAATCAAACAAGTGGTTAAAAAATAACTTTCTCTTTCTGGATAATCTTTATCACTACGCCTTGCTGTTAGTTGTTATTCCTTCTACCTCTCCACTCACTATACCCAGTCTCCTCCTGCACTGGTTAACAAGTATGTCTGAACCAGAAAACTCTTCACAGTCAGTGACGGTTTGGTGTTGAGCTATTAGTGGCCTGCTCCTGAGCTCTGAGGATGCTTTCCCTAAAAGGACACAAAAACCTTCGGACAGGAAACCTTTCCAGATGGTTCCACCTCTCCTCTTGTAACTTCTTTCTTAGGTGTTTCTCATAAATTAGGCACTGTCATTCAGGATCATGAACTTTGTACATGTCCATCATGTCCGGAGTTACAAAGTTCTTTATGTGTTGAGAGACTTGTGTCTCATAAGCATCTTCATCTTGCATTAAGAGATGCATATAATCCACCCTATTCTGATGTGGGTAAAATGTACTCCCACACTGAAGCCTTGCTTTCTAAATGAAAACCTAGGAATCATTTAGTACCAGGAGGGATGGAGAAGCCTACATCCACAGATCCCTTTAGACACCTTTTGCTCCACCCATACCCCCCCGCTCGCCCCGTGCCCAAAATTCTTGGTAGTTCTGGAAAGGCCCACATCCAAACTGCACAGGAAGGCACTAAGCTTAACTATCAGATCTTTCCACACTACATTCCCCTCCGAGTACCTCCACCTGGAAGTACATCTCGTCATCTTGCCAAACCTGAGAAGAGGCCAGCAGCTTATAGCAGACTGGTGCTTTATGCTACCGCATGGTTTGTAAGACTAATTTTGACTTCATACTTAGGGAGTTGGTGAGTATAAGCTTCAGAGTTTTCACATCCCTTTCTTCCAGCGGAGGCATAGCAATTAAACAAATGGTGGCCCTGTTGATATCATAAAATATTATCCTGGACTAATGTGTGTTGTTCTAATTCTTATCCTAGCTATTTCCCATTGTCTCTTAAATTTCATTTGATGTCACCTGAAACAGGCTTATTTCTTGACAACCTAGACAAAATTAGAAACCCACATCCACTATTGGGTACAGACCTGCAGGACTTACAAAGCCTCATGAGAGCTGATCATATCCATGCCCAGGCATGTAAGTATCTAGGAAGCTTTTTAAATACACAGATTCCTGAACTTTATTCTCAGGAAATTTTAATTCAGGAAGATTGAAGTGGGACCAGAGGACCTGTATTCTTTAAATAAAAGTTTATTCACTCCTGCCACTTTTATCAAAACTCTCAACCATCCACCTCACCGTACCTGAAGCATACTTATTTTGGGAATCCACTGATTTTAAACCATGCTTCTATGATCAATGAAAAAAGCAACAATAATTAAATTCATTTTGTTCTCAGAACAAGGGGAGCATGCATTCATCCACTCATATGCACATCAGACGCCATGCTAAGAATCTGCACAGAAAATAAAGATGAATAAGACAGTTCCTGTGGTCAGGACATACTACGATACTGTGGGGTCCAGTGCAAAATAAAAAGGCAGGGCTTCTTGTTCAAAAAGTATTCAATGTTTCACGACACTGACAGCAGAGCATTAAACCAAGCACAGGGCCCATCTGAACATGGGCAAAGCATACTCATTTTGGGAACTCACTGACTAAAACCATGACCCTATGAACAATGCAAAAAGAAACACAAAGTACTTCCTTTTGCTCTCAAAACAAGGAGAGCCCTCAGCTACGCTCATGTCACTGGCCCTACCTGTGTATAAAGGAGGAATCTAGAGTATTCCCACCTGAGAAATGACATTCAAACAGGCAAAAGTGATGAGCTAATCAAAAAAATTTATTATCATTTAGAGTCTCCATTTCAACCAATTCTAGTTGAATAACTAGTCATTGCATTTCCAATGAGTGTACTTAATAACAATGATGGGATAAGGAATTCCTATTATCCATTCTGTTGGGGTTTTCCTGGGTGCTGTTGCCTTCTAGCAGCTATAAAAATAAATCCTTAGGAATAAAAGCTTCTCTTTGTAGAGCTGACTGAGGCATAAGCAAGTGATATCCATGAGTTTATGAAAAGGAAAGAATAACAAGTTTTCATTTCTACTTAACTCACAATAGCTTCCAAATATCTTTTCTAATCTCCTAACGAAATGGAAAAAAAAAGAAAGAAAGAAGAAAGGAAAAAAAAAAAAACCAGTGTGAAAATGTTCACTCAAGACAGCCAGCTGGAAATTTGAATTAATCCAAATGCACTTAAAAATGAGCCTTTCCATACTTCAGAATATTATTCTGGTTAAGCCATTTGTCAGACTCACATTCTGACATTACATGTTAGTAATCATCATGATTCCATTAAAATAGAATTACTTAGTTTAAGAAGTTGATGGCTATTTTGTTGTATGGATTTGGAAATCTATAAACCCAAATCTTGGTGTTTATACCTATCGTTTTAAAGCCAAAGAGCTGGGGTTTTTGTTTGTTTGCTTGCTTTGAGTGTGCAGACCAACAGCATGATCAAAATGCTCGGACTTCATATACACAGTGCGTAAGAGTTTTTTTGTATGGCCCAAGATTGTTGAGGTTACTACATTATCTGCCCAAGTGCCAAGGATTTGGTTCTTCCACATTTACTGTTCATCGTTGTTTCGCCTCATTTGTATTCTGACATCATACTCAGCTTCAGAACATTACAAATAGCAGTCAACAAAATTAAAAACAGCCATATAGTATGCTGAAATGGTGATGGAGGGGAAACAGGTCTCTCAACAAAAGCATATCCAGAGCAACAGGGTTTTACATTGTTTAAAAAAAACACCTACCCAGATGGTAAGGAATGTTTTCTCCCTGCACACACAAGAGGAACAGCCAAGTAAGAAGACCTCTCTCTCTCTTTCTCTCATGCCATTTCTAGTTATTTCTAGGAGGCACTCGCACATTCAAATTCGCTACCATAAAAGCATGACTAGGACGAGCTGTTCATCCCACAAACATCACCACTGCAACCACCCCCTGCCCCCTGCCTTCAAAATATAATCTTACTTTCAAGAAAAGTGGAAAGGGAAATATCAAGTATACAATTACAATTAATTTTACACAGTGGAAAAACAAAAGTGACAAACTAATACTTATCAAATTTGCTAAGGAAAACAAAAAGAATTTCACTGACTTGAACACAGTGTACTTTTTGGACTCTTTTTACTGAGATCCACTGATAAATGTAATGTACATACAATAAACAACATTTCAGTTTCTAGTTTTTCTTAAAACTGACAATGTAATGAAATCTACATCTAATTGGTACTTCAAACGTATCAGTCAAAACATCTTATACACACCTTAACCAGCAAAGCACTGATGATAGTTCTACAAGCATGATGATTAAATAGTAATCCTTCAGAATCATTCTTTTAAAAATACAGATGAACTCTGGGGAATCTGACTTGATAAGTCGGGGAGGGGTGAGGCCCAAACATGTTTTATTTTTAAAATAAAATATTTTAAACTTCTTAGGTGGTTTTGAGACACACCTAAGGTTTGGAACTATTGTTCTCAATGAATGGTTCTCAGATGTGGTCCCCAGAGGTGCAGCATCAGTAACATTCGGGAATTTGTTTGAAATGCAACTTCTGGGTCACCACCCAGACCTACTGAGTTAGACCCTCACAGCGGGAGAGGCAGCACTCCGCAGTTTAGCAAACCCTCCAGGTGATTCTGAGTCTTGCTCGTTTGAGAATTTAATCCAAAACGGAGTTAGGTCAAAATCATCATCTTGTAATGACTAAAACAAAGCAATGAGACCTTTCACCAGACTTTCTTTTATAGCTTCTATATTGAACACACAAATCAAAATAAATCTCAGAAATGTTATTTCTCTGTAAAAGTACACAACAGCTGCTACTGCGGAAATGTTTCTGCAAGCGATCACTTTTGCCACCCTGATCTCAGCCTCTGACTCCTTTCCTGGGTTAGAGCAGAGGTCAGCAAACTTTTGCTGTGAAGGCCCAGATGTAAATGTTTTCAGCCCTGCAGCTCATATGGTCTCTGTCATAACCACTCAATTCTGCCATTCAAACACATAAAGGAACAGGTGTGTCTGTGTTCCAATAAAACTTTATTTACAAAAACAGGGATAGGTCCAGATTTGGCCCAAGGGCTATAGTTTGCTGACCTCTGAGTTCTAAAAATGATGGCAGACAAGTTGGGAAAAAAACAAAATGAAAAGTCCGTCACCCATGAATGCATACTCTCCCATGAATACAAACTTATCCAATATGAAAGCTGCTTCTAGGTAGAGAAGGACAGACTATATGAAAAAAGGAAAGAGAGTGTCATCTCATTTATTCACTTATCACTTATTCACACTGTAAACTTTAATCAGGTGCATACTACCATGTTTTTCCGAAAATAAGACCAGGTCTTATACCATATTTCCCTGCAAATCAGACCTGGTTTTATATTAGTTTTTGCTCCAAAAGATGCATTAGGTAGTATTTTCAGGGGATGTCTTATTTTTTCATGTACAACCACCTACATTTATTCAAATACAGGCATATCATCTTTTTCTGGAACATCGTCATAACGTACTAAATGCGTCCATCTGGCTGATGATCTTAACTGGGGCTTATTTTGGGGATAGGTCTTATTTTCGGGGAAACATGGTATCTGCCTGGACTCAAGCTCGAAGCCCTACACGCATAAACCCAATTCCAACAGAAAAAAAAAATTAGAAATAAACAATGAACTGTGGTACAGCCAGACAATGGAATATTATTCAGTGCTAAAAAGAATGAATTATTAAATCACAAAAAGACAATGGGAAAACAAATGCATACAACTAAATGAATGAATCCAATCTGAAAAGACTCTATGATTCCAACAATATGACATTCTGGAAAGGCAAAACTATGGAGACAATAAAAAGATCAGTGGTTGCCAGGGGTTAGCAGAGAGGGAAGGACGAATCAGCAGAGCTCGGAGGATTTGTAAAGCAGTGAAAACACTCTGTAATATGATGGAGGATACATGCATTATATATTTGTCCAAACCCATAGAATATACAGCACCAACAGGGAACCCTAAGGTAAACTATTGACTCTGGGTGATTATGATGTGTCAATGTAGCTTCATCATTTGTAACAAATGTACCACTCTAGTAGGGGTTGTTGATAATGGAAGGCTAGGCATGTGTGAGGGCCAGGGGTACATGAGAAATGGCCACACCATTCTCTCAACTTTGCTCTGAACCTAAAAGTGCTTGAAAAAATAAAGTCAACTTGAAAAACAAAAACAATATTCTCTATGCAGGGAATGAGAAAAGACATCTGATAGTACTATTAGTTGAGGGAATCTTGGAATGTAGAAGTAATACCAGGGAGATATCTGATACTAAATTGTTGTTCCAATCGTGATGGGTCTATTCCAATAAGCCACACTATCTGGCCCATTAATTCACAAATCTCAGCTTATTGGTTTCAGGATTAAGTGAACTAATTGCTTAAGTGAGCCCACAGGGCTGAAGAAAGAAGCCTGGTCCAAAGAGAGACCCAAAATCTATAACAATAATAGTAACAATGACCCCAAATGGCATCCTGCTTTTTACTTTATCATAGCCTCTCTCTTTGTAGGCATCTTGTCATTAGACTGTACATTCGTGGAGAACAAGTCCACATTTTATTCATCCTTATATCTTCCAGAAATAATTTCGTATCTGGCACACAGTAGGTACACAATAGATATTGTGTAATAATATGAAATAAATAAATTATCATTGAGTGGCTACTGAAAAAAAAAGAAAGAAAGAAGCAATGCTTTAATGCTGATCGAATTGCTCTGGAAATGTAAAAGGGATGACTGACAAGCTCTGAAAGAGTTGTTAAATCTCGTTCTCCAGGAATGACTAGGATTATGCCACTTGTTGAAGAAGGAGAAGTTATTCCAGGTAGAGGAAACAGCAGGTATAAAGCTCCAGATTGACACATTAAAAAAACAAAGATCAACATAGTCAGTCCATGGCGTAAAATGGTGAGAAAGGGAAGGAGACAGAAAATGAAGGCATTTTTTACCTCATACGTCCGAGAATTTCAGAGATTATCTGGATATGTAGTATTATATCATATAATCTGGAAACTGTCATGATCAAACACTTAACAGCAAACAAACAAACAAAAAACCCACAATGGATTACTCTGGCTGTAGTACACAGGACCAAATAAGGGGGTACTGCAGAGTAATGCTTAACAGGCCCGGTGAAAGATGGAAGGAATTGATTGAACCAAAATAGTGTCCAGTAAAATGGATGGAGGTAAAAATTTGAGAGGATTTCCTGACCTTGCAAAAATATTCTTTCCTAGTAGATGGGGAAGAAAGAGCAAAAGAAGATCTCTTTCTCATTCAAGAGATTTTAGAACAAGTAAAATTCTTACCTGAATCAGGAAATATAACAAAAGAAGAAGCAAGCATGGGATACAAAGATAAACTCTGTTCTCTTATAAATACGTTGAATTTCAGATGTTTGGGGAAAGATAAAATGTAGTCTCAAAATGTTTATTTAATAGAATAATTTATCTGAAACCACTCTGGAAGCTTGAAAACAATGCAAACAAACTACTAGTATTTTTAACAATAACCAAGACATGCCACACCTGTAAAATGTAATGCATTTTGAAAAGAGGTGAAACAGGCACATTCTTGGAGAGCCAAAGGAGACTACTACAAAATTTCTCCCTTCCATGTTTCAGGTATCCCTGCCTTGGGGAAGCCCACTTCTTCCTGTACTTCTGGAAGGTGAAGGTCTATAAGCAAAAACCTAGGGGGACAAAAAAAAAAAAAAAAATCGACGTTTGGTCCTCCCAGCACCAAAGATTTCCTTGGTCCACCACAGGCCAGGGCAGGCCCAACCAAGTTCAGCCTCTTACCAGGAGACCTCTAGTGAAAAGATTCCAAAAAACGGCATGAGAGTTCTAGTACCCAAATCTTTGTAAAAGCAGGAAGAGTGAACAACAATACAATTTACATACAAGGTCAGAAAGTCAAATTTAGCCTTTTAAATCGCAAGGAATATAGTGGCACTCATTTGTGATATGGAAGTTTTCTATAGGACAGATACCAAAAATATTGCAGTGATTAAGTTTGGGTGGTGGGATTATGATTTAGTATCTTTGGGGACATTCTGTACATTTTATAGGTTTTCTACAACAAAAATACCTTACTTCTGTAATTGAAAATAAAATATAATTTACCGAAGAAAGTACATGTGCCAGCTTCCATCTCCACTGCTACCTTCTTAGTTCAAGTTACCAATATCGTGTCTCTGTCTACGGCTATAGCATCTTCCCTGACCTCCCAGCTTTCCCTCTTGGCCCTACAGTGCATTCTCCACTAAGCAACCATAGTGCTACTTTACAATGTAAACCACTACGTCAAAGACATATGTGCATCTATATGTTCAGTGCAAAATTATTTACAATAGTCAAGATATGGAGGCAAGGCAACCTGGATGTCTATTAATGGATGAATGGATAAAGAAGAGGTGTTGCATCTATACAATGGACTGTTACTCAGCCACAAAAAAGAATGAAATCTTGCCCTCTGCAACAGCATGGATGGATCTAGAAGGTATTGTACCAGGTGGAGTAAGTCAGACAGAGAAAGACAAATGATTTTACTTTTATGTAGAATCTAAAGACAAAATAAATGAATCAACAAAACAGAAACAAACTTACAAGTACAGAGAACATTTTGAGCATTGCCAAATGGGAGGAGAGTTGAGGGGGATGTATGTAAAAGGGAAAGGGATTAAGAAGTACAAATTGGATGCTACACAGTAGCCATGGCATGCAGGGTATAGCATAAGGAATATAGTCAATAATATTGTAATAACTGTGTATGGTGTCAGATGGGTACTAGATTTATCAGGGTGGTCCCTCCGTAAGATATATAAAGGTCTAATCACTATGTTGTACACCTGAAACTAATAATATTATATGTCAATTGTAACTAAAACATAAAAAATATATACAGAAGGTGCCAAAAAATGTATACACATTTTAAGAAAGGAAAACTATTAAAATTGTAATACTCAATATATACCGATAACAAAAGATGAATACAAGTCACATTTGACTTCTGAAATTATAAAAAGTGCTCAAAGTGTTTGCCATCAGCGTCCAGACACTTCTGATTATGGCAAACTACTGCTTGAGCAAAGTTGACAAAAGTGTCCACTTGTATACATTTTTGTGGCACCCCGTTATATTTAAAAAAAAAGTAAAGTTCTCCAGTGGGTTCAATGCACTTAAAAAATTCAGTCTCTGGGCGACTCACTGACCTGGCCCTGGCCTGTCCCATTGATCTTATCTCTTAACTTCCCCCTCCACCCATCCCCCTCTGCCCAGGGTGGTTCCTAAATGTTCCCCTCTCCACCACCACACCTTTCCGGAACCCTCTCCCACCCCTAATGCCTTTCTCCATTCTGCTCACACTACACCTGTCTCTAGAACAAACTCAGCAACTTCCTTCTGTCCCCAGATCAAACGTCATCTCTTCAGAGAGAGCTCTGCTGAGTGTCCCATTGAAAGTCACACTCTATATTATTTCTCTGCTCTTCATAGCACTTAAAATAACCAGATACTTTCTTATTTATTGTCTCCTTCCCCATGTGAACACCACTCTCTCCCACCTAACTGTAATATAAGCACCTTGACAGCAGGAACATTATCCATCTTGTTCAAACACCTATTTTTGAACATCACAACAGAGCTCATCATATACTCATAGGTGCTCATTAAACATTTGGTAAGGAAGGTGGGGGAAGGAAAAAATTATCAGCCGGAAAGATTTTATCTCAACATTGCCTTCAAGTTTATTTTATAATGTGCTTGGGGAAGTGATTAAGATTGTGCATTTTCTTGCTCAGCACGTGCCATGATATCACAATTGCCAGTTTGCATGACAGACTGAAATAGAAGCAGAAAATGGGGATTTAGTTAAGGTTGTTCTTTTGTGTGGTTTTACTGGGAAATTTCTTAGAAATTAAGCTCTCTAACAGATTCATCAGGCTAACTCTGAAAGACAACTTTTTTTAAATGTTATAACCAAAACATTCAAATACAATAATACAAGAAACTTTAAAATGTAGGAGGAAGGAGTGCAAAATAGACACTGATTTGTTCCAAGAAAAGCAAATACTTAGATTCCAACTGGACTTGCATCTTTGAAATCAGTCATGACC
This sequence comes from Rhinolophus sinicus, assembly GCF_057876585.1. Classification (NCBI taxonomy): domain Eukaryota; kingdom Metazoa; phylum Chordata; class Mammalia; order Chiroptera; family Rhinolophidae; genus Rhinolophus; species Rhinolophus sinicus. The sequence goes on along the minus strand of NC_142502.1, from coordinate 30,442,251 downwards.
TACCCTTACCCCCCCACCCCCACCATCATTCCACAGAAAACAATACCAGGCTTATCCTCATTATTCACAAACCTTAGGATCTATCTGTATTCCCAAGTTGAATTCCTAGCACTGATAGATAATCTTAAAGTTGCTGGTTGGGCTAAAAGCTATGCCTTTGAGGAAAGCACAGAATGCCTGGAATTTTGGACATGAACATATAGTATCAACCCTAGAACTAGTTTGGTATTTCTAGCTTCTTGCCCAGACTCCAATTAATATTTGAATCTTTCTAGTTCTGTACAGGTACAATGATCCTTTCCCTAAGTTGCTAAACACCAAAGCTAGAAGTTGTCCTAAGAAATGGAAAATTCATTGATTAAATCAAAAGCAATCAGTGACAAAGACTTACACCTTTTGTGCTACACAAAGATCATTGATTAGCTCTTAGACTGCTGCAAAAAAATCTGATGGGAGGATAGCTGGAAAGTTCTGTATTTTATTATTATTAAAATAAAAACATTTCTGATCATGTGGCAGCTCCCAAATGAACAAACTACAGCTGAACTGTGATATAATCCTAAACACTAGTTAAATCTATTTCAAAAATAGTGGTAGAAATAAAGAAGCACATATAAGTTCTTCCTTAATAAAGGAAAAGACAGATGAAACATGCATATTAAGACTAAAGTTCTAGGGGTGGCCAGATGGCTCAGTTGGTTAGACAGCGCGAGCTCTCAAACACAAGGTTGCCCGTTCAATTCCCACATGGGATGATGGGCTGCGCCCCCTGCAACTGTACTGGGAGCTGAGCTGCGCCCCCACTGGGATAGTTTTACTCTTCATAATGTGTCATAACTGGATGAACGGGGAGAAAAGGAACAGAACTGTCTACCTTTCCTCAATATCTAAATGTGGAAACAACTTTTTTTCCGTTCTCTTCTTCCACCTGATCGTTAAGGCACTATTCTAGGTGATTGTTGATTGCAGTTCTTAACATTAGAACAGATTTTATGTCTAACTAGCACAGGAAAGATCGCGGCTGACTAGATGGGGGAAAGCACTTCCCAGAAACCATTCCACAGAAAGAGACCAACAAGAACAAGCAGAGACAGGCTTTGGAAAACAGATTTTCTCAGTAAAAGTTTGAGTCAGGGGGAGAAAAGGGTGTTTCTTATGTTAATTCCACTGATGGACACCTGGGTTAGGAGATCTGCTTGAGGGAGGCTGGGGGCGTGGTGGGGTGGGGTGAGGGAACAGATAAGGGTCAGAGACCAGACTAGTATTAACATCAGAGTACCCCTGGCAGCTTTTGTCTTGCCACAGGGCCGCTGAGAGCTCAGAACTGGGATGCTGCAAATGCAAAGTTGGGATATTTACACCAGAAAAGGGAGGAAGGAATGGATTTCACCAAGTCCCAGGCTAGTAATGAGACTTTAAAGAACTTTGTCCCTTCTGTAGAAGAAAACCTATTAGACTGAATGCAATTGGATTGTAGTCGCTACAGAATTAACTTAAAACGGAAATTTTTACCTCCACCCAAGTTTGATCTTTCACTCACTCTTACTTGAAGCTGTTCACTTGATCACAGTTAAATGAGCCCACAAAAGAATGCATCACAAACACTAAATTATGTTTAAAAGCAATAATCTGTCCAGAAATTCCAACTTTTTCAGTCGAGTACAAAGGGTGCCAAAAAAATGAATACACATTTTAAGAAAGGAAAACTATTAAAATTGTAATACTCAATATATACCTATAACAAAAGATGAATACAAGTCACGTTTGACTTCTGCAATGACAAGGGGTGCTCAAAGTGGAGACCTACTGTTTGAGCAACGCTGACCAAAGTGTCCACTTGTGTACATTTTTTTGGCACCCCCCCGGTATTTACCACTCGACGTGCAATATTTCCTTGTCTTTTTTCTTCCTTTATCACTGCATGATTTGTAATTTTTTTTAGTTTTGATAAGAAAAAAGTTCTTTGCTGTCTTAGAGAAATAACACATGGTTACTGTTTTAAATGAATTGTTACTAATAAGTTTATCTTTAGATTAAGCAGGAAATAAATCATGCCAGAGTAGAAAAAAAAGACATTTTTCTGCCCCATTTGATTACAATTACTAAATGTTAGGCAATACTTGTAGACTTACTATTGCTTATTAACTTGGGATTTGCTTGGAAAAGTGATCCTTTCAAAACCTCTAGCCAAATTAATAGTAATTGAAACTGTAGCCATTATTTCATGTCATTTTGGGTAGTTTTTCCTTGATAGCACAGAGTTAAATGCATGTATTTAGATGCTCTTGGTTTATGTTCTGAAACCCTCCTCTCATTTTTTTTTTCTTTTTCCTGAAGAGCCATCTGAAGATGTTGACTCCACAGTTTCCATCAAAAATGTTAATTTGCAACCACAAAGCTACATCTTGAATACATTACTTTTGAACTGATGCCTTTGCCGAGAAGCTATCCTGCTCAACACCCAAACACTATGAGGGGCGCTGATTTTTTTTTTAATGTGTGGGCTATTTATTTCTCAAGAGTAAATCCTGAGCATTTGTTTTGTTTTTACAAGTAACCAGATAACTGTAGTATGAATATTTCCTTTCTAGCCAGCTTAAGTTGAATACTGATCTAGGTTGACATTGAATTTTAATATTATTAATTATTCTCTCTTGGCAAAAACTGAAATCATAATCATCTTGAAAGGGCTACTAATTATGATATCCATTTGCCTATATGGCCTGAAATACCTTTTCCAAGAATATGCCAGGAACCTTGGGGGGCAGGGGGAACGTACTTTTAACCTCTTGCGAATAGAGACTTAAGCTTTACCAAGCAGGTCAGGAACAGGGTCAACACTATCAGAAGTAAGAAAGAACACTAATACTTATTTTCAAGCTCACCAGGAAAGGGTTTTAAAAATCCCACAAAAACTCCGTTTTCTCAGTCTTTGTTAAAAACAAACTTGTAATGTGAGAATAAGGCTAACAGTTAAATGACCTTTCCCAGCTGTGGATTTCAGAGCTAATAAACGCATCGAAAAGAGAAAATCATGCAAAGGTGCTCTCCTTACCTGAGGTGAAAGCAGTGCACCAGCTTTGTTACTACTGTAACCATCTTTCCCAGGTCAAGAGCAGGGAAAGCCAGGGTGACAAGAAGTGTAGAAAGAAGCGATGATTTGAGCTGCTGCAAGACTCTTCCCAGGGCACCTTCTCCTGTGACACACCTCTCTCTGGCTCAGAAGAGACGCGGCTCTTACTCGCCCGTCACGGTTAACCACAAGCCTGTCATTTCTGCTCAATCATCCAGCAGCTGCTTTAAGCACCCGGCTGAAGCGTGGGCACGAGGAGATTGAGCCCAGCGCTGAGCAGGTAGTGGATTCGGCTGGCGGGCTTCTGAGGAGCTCGCTGCGCGGCTGAGGATGCTAAAGCCACACGTTATTGGGCAAAGATGATCAGCTTTGCTGGAACAAGGAGCATCAGCTGCGGCAGAAGCCCTGATGCCAAGCCAAAGCTTGCCGTGAGCTCTGAAAGCGGCCCCAGCTACTGAGCATGCTCTGCCTCCCCGCCGCTTTGCATGGGCCTTTCAACCGAGAACGGTCACTTCTCTTCCTGACTTGAGAAAGGGAGAATAGAGGTGTGAGCAGAGTGTCAGATTTAGTGGAGGTAATTTATTGAAGCTGGAGATGACTTTGTCCCCATCTCCCTCTGCAGAAAAAAGAAAGGAAAAGGACACATTGCATTGCTCTTAGCAAATATTTTTGATTGATAGGTTTATAGAGACGTTTGGAAGCTAATACATAGTAGTGTTTGGTCTTTAGCTCTCTCCCTGCACAAGTAAGTTGCCTCTGGGGCCAAGTATGTGGTGTAGGCAGTGAAAGGCTTTTAATCCTAGCAAATCACTGTCGCTCAAAGATGAGGTGTGGAATTGCCTATATTTGAAAGTCTGGGCGATGTGTCAGGAATTAATTGATCTCTACACAAACGAAATTTACCTATAGACAATAACTTCCTTAAGTAAAACAATTATAAAGTAATTGTGCAATTTTTGAAATTCAAATATTGATAATCTGTATTATAATAACATACATTTTGAAATTTAAATCTTTCGGATGCCAAGCTCAGTGAAAGCAGGAGTGTTGCTTATTCATAATTATAAACCCAAATCCTTTCTTGGGACTTCATAAATGGTAAGTGCTTCATTCATTAATGCTTGTGTGAGAATTAATTGTGAATTTGTTAGATAATCTAATAAATGGCACTCACAGGAAGGTTGAAATTCTTGAATTTGATATGGTCCTATATTCTAACTCTTGAGTTTCTCAGCTTTGCATTTTGGCTGGCCAAATATTTGGAAATAGGAATACACTAAATTTGTGTCATGTAATTATCCAATGCATAAACAAATTGGCTTTTAAATATAACTTTCATTTTTGTGCTGTTGTGGTGGTGGAGGTGGTGGTGATGGTGGTGGTGGTGGTGAGTGTGTGTGTCTCCTTTTCTTTCCAGTTCCCTACGATGCTCTTTGCAAAATTGAGCCATGCTCTCTACGCTACTATTGAAGCCAGCGATATTGACTTCCCATGGTGTGCAGATAAAATTATCTCATTTTGAAAAATTCTAGCCAATCATTTCTGCCAAGTCTGTGAAAGGTGAATCCAAGAGGCTTTCATGACTAAAATGGAACTAGAGCCTGAGAAGTGGGCCTATGAGAATCCATACAGAAAACATGGGTGAGAGGGAGTCAGGGGTTTCTTGAATCCTTACCAGGTACTGCCTTGGCCTACTCATCCAAACCCTTAGGCCAGGAAGTTTCTTTCTCTCTCTCCCTCTGTCCCTCTCACTCTCCCTTCCTCTTCTGACTACCTTCTACTCTCCCTCTAAGACTCAGGTGCTACCTGTGTGTCTCTGGAATCCAGAGCCCTGTCTGGTTTTCTCCCCTGTGCCTCTTCAGTGCACACTTTTATCACCACATTTTCTGGGTTGTCTTTGGCTAAATCATGCCCCACCTACCACCAGCCAAATTTCTTAAGGATAGAGACAATGCTGGCTGTTTGCATCTATATCATTGTGTACCTCTGCACAATTAATGTTTTTCATGTGCTTTCAGATCAGATTGAGGCATAGGAGGCATAAGAAAATAGGCAGAGTTAATTTAGGGGTATTTCTTAGAGGAAGTGATTCCAGAAGGAAAAAATATTTTTTTTCAATATAACCAAATAAAAGATTTCATAACTTGATAGGAAAATGCAGACCGATTTGTGCCTCCTTGGTAAATACAGATAATTGGGGTGGAGCTGTTTGATGGTCTTTAATCCCTGCTTCTCTGGCCTGAATAGAAATAGAAGCAGAAATGGAGGCATATCTGCCCTTCCCATGGGCCATTTGGGCCCACTCATTTTATTTCATAGCAGAGATTTCTTACACCATCTCCCTCATTCACCTCCTACATGTTTTTTAAATATTCATTATAGTATTGCTGTGAATCTGGTTCTCAAATATTACCCAGGGTGTCCTAATCATCAAAGCAAGAATTTCTCAATTGTGATGACAAAGTCATAGGAATCATTTCTTTGGTATTTTGTTCTCTGCCAGATACAGCTAAATTCTTTATACACATCACACTCAATCACCACAAAAAGCATCTTTTATAGCATTGATCACAATGTTGCATTTAGAATTTACAATATACAGTGCTTGCAGATGTCAAAAGAAAACAGGTCCACGACAATAACTGGTAATGGATAAGTACAGAGAATATTACCATTTCTAATGATGAAACCAAGGCTTTGAGAGCCCAAGATAATATAGCTAATAGGTGCAGACTGGTGTTAAGTCCATGTTGTGACGTGCCACAGTTCATCAGTGCTTACCAGTCTAGATTACAGCCTCGTTCCTCTGGAGGACCTTCCCCAAGGAAATAAGGCTGAAGATGGGGGTCAATTACAAGTCAGCTTGATGCCAAAGCTGAGGCTTAAACTGCTTCACTGTCCCACTCCTCTATAAAAGTCTTTTTTGTGTTCCCTTTCTGATTCTACTCTGTTCTTTCTTCTGTTTCTTATCTTTTTTTTTTTTTTTTTTTTTTTTTAGTGAGGCTTATAGCCTATCCATTTATTCATTCCATTGTCAACTACTTGGGTTATCACTTCCTGTGATTGCTGCATTAACTGTCCAACTAGCCACCTATTTTTATCTCTTAGCTCTCTAATTTTTTTTCCATACTTTCCCTAAAAGTCTCTTCCTAAAATACCTTTGCCATTACAGTTAACATTGTTGGTTGCTTTGGCAGAGTCCTCCCAACTTTCTCCTAATAAATCCCCCATGATGGTTATTTATTCATTTATCTCCTCAAATAGTCCATTTGCCCAACTAGTTGACTGCTCTGATTCGTGCAATGGTAATACCACACCCTTGCTGTTCATTGGTTAAGGGATGGATACGTGACCCAATTTTAACTCAAGAAGAGGACAGGCAAGTTTGCCACAGGCTTCAGGAAGGTTCTTCATTGCTAGCAAGAGAGGATTATGAAAATCTAGTAATGTCTCATTTTTAAACGAGTAAGCATGCAGTCCCTATTTCTAGGGGAAACCATCTTTCCACCTTAAAAAGGTCAGCCTCATAAAGAAGCCAGCATTGTACAAAGTGGAGAGTGGAGATGGAAAACCTGAGTCCTTGGCAAATATCATTGAATTGAATTACCTACCCAAATGCCTCCCTTACCTCACCTCTTGGAATGTGCGCCAATAAAATCTGTTTAAAGTCACTTTAAATTGGATTTCCCTTGCAGTCAAAACCGTCGTGTCTAAGATAAGCTTTTTTCACTTTCCTATTTAGAATGCTAAAATTAAGAATTAACTAGATTTCTTAGCATAGCATTTGGGAACCTTCTCCCGTCTCCCTTGCCTTTGTACCTTTGTCTCCATTATATTCTGCTATGCATTTTGCATTCTGGCCATAATGGGCTACTTGCTCTAACCATGTCATTTGCTATCCCATGCCCAGCCTGTCTTTTTCCTGCATTTCTCCTCTCAAAATCCAACTCTTCCTTCAAGGTCTGGATTAAATGATACGTTCTCTGAAATGGATTTATAAGAATGAGTATTTCTGTCTATATTTTTATACATGTTGCTTTTCTGTGTGTAAGTCTATCCTCCAAGAAGCACAGCCACGATGGGATTAAATGTACAACTTCTTCATTAGAGGCTACGGCTGTGAAAAAAGTGAGGAGGGAATGAAGGGAGGCAGGGTGAGCCATCAGGCTATGATGTGAGGCAGAAAGAAGGAAGGAAGAAAGCTGGATGCAGTGCAATTCATTCTAAGGAAAATTCAGCAAGATCACAGGCCAAACAAAGTCTTCCATCACAGAAGTCTAGCTTCTCCCAGAAAAATGCCTGCCTTAATATGGCTGCCACTCTCAATGTTTGGCTGGGAGCAGCTGGTAGGAAGTGTGGCTTCAGCATAAAAGCTGTGATGACTGTCGGAGCTCTGCAGTTGGGGCCTGGATCAGTTATACTCCCTGCAGCTGGAGGGTTGGGAGTCACGTTCTCGTGGCCGCCACGCTCCCTATTTATCACTCATTTGGCCTTGTCCTAAATTCTATTTGTCATATACATGGTCTCTTCCTTACTGGATTGTACATTTCTTAAGGGCAAGACTGGGTTCATCTTTGTGTCCCACTGTATGTTTCACATCGTAGCATCCAAGTAGAATGTTGCTGTGTTGCTAAACTGATTCTGGAATATATTGCCTCAAACTTCTGTATTAGTACAAGTAATAAAGATAATGCCCCCCTGAAGTCCATGAGAACTTGCTTCCAGAAGATGTAAAACAATGTTCCATGATTGATGTTTTTAAAAAAGCATTAATTCAATCTCACTCACCTGGCTACTAAACTGTAGACCCACGGTATGTCTTTGCACACAGATGGCTCATTCCGAAACTTCTGTGTCTCTGAGGCAGTTAAGCTGAGCATTGGCTGATTATATTCCTTTTTTTACAAACTTAACCCCCAAGGCTAGTGGATTATTGAACATTTGGGTGAAATTTATAATTCATTTGGTTCTTGACTGGGGAAATAATTTTCTCTGTCATGACACACTGTTATTTCCTCAGTATTCATTTTTAGGTGATATGAGAATGGATCATTCAGATATATTTTTCAGATAAAAAGAAGTTAATAGTGATTCTCTAAGTGGGAACAAGATTAGAAAAATCTATGATTATTTAAGGTATATGCATTATTAAGCAAAGAGGAAAAACATGTAAACATTGGTATTTTGGCATATTATTATAGCCATATAAATAGTGTTCTATGTATCATTATTAATTTAGGGTCAATCAATTTATTTATGATTAAGACAAAATGATAGTGCTTGTAAGTCAGGGTCCAGTAAGGAGAGAAACAGAACAGTAATTTGAACAGAGAGGAATTAACATAAAGAATTATTAACTTTTTTCAGAGAATACTACTAAAAGGGAAGACAGAGAACTCTAAAGAATACCACAAAGCTGAGGGGCTACCCAAGGAAGGATGCCCTCCCCCAAGACTGGGACTCAGCCCTCTTTGGGGTAGTTGCTGCCCACTGGATGACGGAAAAGTTTGCCCTTGACCAGGGCTGGTTCACAATCTGAGGCTGGTGGGCATGAACTGTGGGGGCCTGGACTTGCAAGCTGGAAGCCTCCTGCAGCACTACCAGTGGGCTGAGGCTAGCTGATGGGACACTGCCTGTTGGGGTGCTGCTGAGATTTTCTGGCACTACCTGCAAGGGCTGCTGTTGAATTGACTGGGCACCAGGACAGATACTTGCTGGACTCACCAGAAAAGCCAGAAAGTCACCCAAAAGAAGTATTGTTTTACTCTCTGGATACCCACGGAACTCACCTGAACCCACCCAGGAGGGTGTACCACGGAACTTACTGCACGGATGTGAAACTAGCTGGAGTGACTGCAGGCTCATCCAGAAGCTCCTACCTGGAGATGGGAGATGCCACCAAACTCCCCACCGAGAGCCAGCTAAGATGATTACAGCGCTTCGCCTGCAAACTCCCTTGGTGGGCACTGCTACACTTACCACTGGAAAGCCTATTGGGGGCACTTTTGGATCTCACTGCAAAGACTTCTTCAGGGGTGCTGCTGAAAATCACTGAAGGTGACTTCCAGTAGACATCTTGAATGCCAAACTATCATTGCAGGAGCAAGAATGCTGGAATGCTCAGGGAACCAGGAAGAGCCATTCCTACCTTCTGCAGTGGCCCTCTAGCTCCCTCTATTGACAAAGCTTAACATCGTACCAGCTGGCAAGAGATAAATGTTTTAGTGCCCCTCAAGCAGGCAATGAAGGATGGATTTGGAGCTGCAAGGCAATAAATTGATAACTGACTGGCACAATGCTTTTGTAGAAATTACGACCTTATAATGAAATTATCTCTTTACTCATTTATCTCTTCCAACTAACAGCTGATATGCATTTCAAAGGTAAAGATAATCTTTATATTTTATGTGAAGCATAGTGCCGGGCACATATTATGTATTTAACAAACATTTATCAAAATGCGGTACTGCATATATAAATATAGCATCCTGCACGAAAAGAATCTTGGTCTGACAAACACTAGGTGTGCCCAAATTTAGTTGTCACAAAGGGAAGCCATTATTTTCACTATTTGCACAAAGAAGGAAAGTTGCAATAGTGGCGATTGACATAGTGCACATCTGTAGAGTCATTATTTCCTAAAAATGGGATTTTTGTAGTCCCTTGAAATTTTGGTTGGGGTTGACTCACTGGAAATACTCCATGAATTACTGGGGGGGAGGGAATCCCCTCTTTTTCTGAGAGGCAGATCGTTCTATCCAGAAACGTAATGAAAAAAATAAGAAAAGCAATTATACTGGTAAACTGAATGATATTCACTTCACATAGCCTTTAGCAAAATGGAAAAATAAAATAAAAACTATTCAAATATATAACAAAAGTTCATTGTGTTTAAGTATGTATCAGCAAGATCCAATTTTTGTGTGTGTGACATTCTGATTAAAGGACTGAATTTCATCTTAAGTTGAAGATATTATCTGCACTGAATGAGTTTGGGAGTTTAATAGAGAGATGAATTTACTTAGTCAATATCAAGTATCAAATCAATACCTCATGTAGAATAGGAACCAAAGTATGCTTAGGATATAGGCTTAGTAACGACAACAGTGAGCCCCCAAACTACAGTGGCTCAAAAAAGATATAAATCCATTTCATCCTCATGTTACAGACATGAGGTAGACCCTGCTCCATAAAGTATTCCAGGGACTCAGTTTTCTTCTTTCTTGTTGTTTGACCATTCTTTAGGGTGTCATCTTGTTCCCGTGGTAGAAGCCGGCCCACTGGTAAAATTCTCTGCTGTAGCATTGGCTTAAGGATAAGGGAAAAAAACAGCAGCTTTGATCATTAGTCCATCCAAAGGGCCACCTTTTTGCTAATCATCTGTCCAAAGCAAATGTCTTTATCCAATTCAATTACAAAGCAAACTCATCTTTATTTTCCCAGAGTGGTCACCTTTTAAAATTTGAACAAAGACATTCCAAGCTAGTATTGCCTTAGTAGCACCTCTCGGTTCCAACTCAGCCCACATAAAAGAGGAAATGGAGAAAATAAAGGGTAGTAATTCCCTTTGAAGAAAGTGATGTTGAGGTTGAACTTTCACTCAGTTCCATTGGCCAGAACATAGTCTCATGATCACAACTTTTTGCAAGACAGGATGGGAAATGTACCCTCTAACTGGATGGGGTTTCATTATTAAAAAGAAGAGAAGAACTACTGAGAGAAAGCAGTCTTTAGTACACAAAGATTCTTTATTCTGAGATCATTAAACATTTTTGCTTTGTTTTAAACAATTATTTTAGATATACATTGAGTATTTAAATTCTATAATATTAACTGATTAAAATCAACTATAAAATAGTGTTACTATTTTTAATATGCTAAGTGGTTAGACAAGAGAATCAATGTCAGTCTTCACAGTTTCTGTTATCATGTTTCATTAAATTAATACATAGGCTGCTAAAACGATGTAAACTGTTCACTTTTAAAAAAATAAATTGGTGGCTAATGTGTCAAGAAAGAAAAAAGCACATAAAAAAGAAAAAAGGAAATTTCTGAAGAAATATAGCAGCGTAGGAGCAGAGGTACAAAATTTAATTTGAAAGACAAAAATTATTTAACAACAGCAAAAAATACACCGATAGCCTTAAAGGGTGGGGGGACAGTAAGCTTATTCATTAATGTTTGAAAAACATTAATGAATTATTTGAAAAACATTAATGAATCTAGGGGTAAACAAAGATGCTAACATCAGAAACAGAAATGCAAGTTGAAATTATTTTGAAATCTCACTCTGATTCACTCAATTTAAAGGGTAAAATAACCACAGTTGAAAAGGAAGCATTATGTATTATATGACAATATTTTACAGAACTATGCAAAAATTTTTGAAAACCTGAGTAAAATAGGTGATTTTCTAGGAATTTTAAAGGAAATAATTGACCCTAGTAGAGATAGAAAACCTAAACAAATGAACAACCACATTAAAAAAAAAAAAAGTAATCAAAGAAACCCCAAAGAAAAAACGGATTTGTGGATGATTCTTTTAAGTTTTCAGAATACAGAGAATTCAATGTTATTTAAATTGTTTCAGAGCATAGAGAAAGAAGGAAGACATATGTATTATTCAAGGTTCTTCAGATAAACAGAACCAACAGGATGTGTATATCAGTCAACTTAGGCTGCCATAGATGAAATGGCTCGACCAACTGGAGGTTAGAAATCGGAGATCAGGGTGTCAGCACTGCCAGGGTGTCATAAGGGCTTTCCTCCTGGCTTGCAGATGGCTGGAGTTCTCATATGATGGAGAGAGAAGCCAATTCTATGGTGTCTCTTCCTGAAAAGGTGCTAATCTCATCACTCTCATGACCTCATCTAAAACTGATTACTTTCCAAAGACCCCATTTCCAAATACCCTACCATCATATTGAGGATTGTGGCTTCAACATATTAATTATATTTGGGGTGCAATTTCTGTCCATAGCAGTGTGTACGTGTGTGTATTATATTAACATATACATAATATATATACATATATATATATATATCCAGATATATATGTATAGATATACATATATACATATATATATATATATATATATATATATATATATATATATATCCAGAGTATAAATGGTATGAAATATTATGACCAAGTGGAGTTCATTGGATGAATGCAAAAATAGGTCAATATTAGGAAATATGTTTAATTCCATTAGTAGGACAAAGAAATAAAACAAACATAATTATTTTAGTAGAACCATTTTTCTGACCAGAGGTACTGAGAAAAAGGACCTTCCAAGCTTGAGAATGTGGAGGAATTCCTGAAATGAGAGAGCTAGAGAAGAGGACTCCCTAATTACATGTCTGATCTGACACAAGCCAAGCTTACACCTTGATCTATACACGTACAGAACAGACAAAAAGAAGCACAGCAGAGGCTTTGAGAACTAAAGTATGATGTAAAACAGTACTCAACTCCCAGACTGGCCCGTGACTGGGGCATGTGCAGGGCCGACACACACAGCTCAGCAAAGCTTTGAAAATTGAACTGAGAGTAGATAGATTGCAGATAGAACTTTTAGTCTGAATGTTGACTGATTGCTGACATTAATCAACATTCTCCACAGGACTTTGAAAGGACTCGGGGCCTCAGCATAATATTCAAAATACCCATGATACAATTCAAATTTATAAAATAAATACCAGGAAAATCAGAACAATACAGCCCTAGAACTATCAAAGATTACTAACTAGGGGCTGGCCCGGTGGCTCCATGCTCATAACTCCAAAGGCTGCTAGTTTGATTCCCAAATGGGCCAGTGGGCTCTCAACCGTAAGGTTGACAGTTCAACTCCTGAGTCCCTCAAGGGATGGTGGGCTGCACCCCCTGCAACTAGCAATGGCAACTGGACCTGGAGCTGAGCTGCGCCCTCCACAACTAAGACTGAAAGGACAACAACTTGATTGTGAAAAAAGTCCTGGAAGTACACAAGTACACACTGTTCCCCAATAAAGACCTGTTCCCCTTCCCCAGTAAAATCTTTAAAAAAAAGAAAAGAAAAAGATTACTAACTAAGAATAAAAAAGACTAGAATAGTGACGCATGCAATAATGTGAATGAATCTCAATTGCATATGTTGTGTATACAACAGGATACATACTGTGTGGTGTTATTTACTTATATGGCAGTCTGAAAGACAAAACTACAGGGATGCTAAACAGATCAGCGGTTGCCAATGGTGAGGAGTATGGGAATCACTAACTACAAAGGAGAGGCACAATGGAATTTTTTGAGTAATGAAACTATTCTGTACCTTGATGGTGGTATGATTATATGATTCCATGCATTTGTTAAAACTCAGAACCGTACAACACAGTGAATTTGTTTTGTGAGCTTACCTTCCCAAGACTTTATGTATGGTAATCCTATGTGATCTGATTTGAGGTATACCAGGATTATAACGAGTTTGGGACCAAAATTTATGTTAATTTATTGGTATGTAGTTCCCACATTACAGAGATGATGTCAATGCAAACCTCAAACTTGTGTGATCAGGTTTGTGATTATAAATTTACAAGAAATGGTTCATTATTTTCAACCAGATCCTTCGCTGAGACCAAAAGTTTTCCTTGCCACCTATTTGTGTTAGGGATAGATAGTTTTTTAGTCTACCCTTGCACTTAAATGTATATAATTTTTAACTCCTTAGCTTTGTGTAGGCCCAATCCCCTACAGGCTATTTCAATATGGATTTATGCTCAGTTCATTTCCAAGCCTCTAGTTTATCAAGATTCACACACCTCTCTAAGAAAGCTGAAGCAAAAACTCACACTCTCTGTGTTCAATTACCTTCATGTTTTTGTCCTCTGGAGATTTCCCTCACTTTTTGTGAGTATATTTGTGTATGTTAAAATGATATTTGCTATATTTTATTTATCATTTCTGTTATTTTGTGTTGGAAAGATTTCAGTTTATCTTTACTGCCCTAGTTTCAGGAAAAAAAAAAAAAAAGAATTCTTTATCTAAATGACTTTAAAACACATTAAGTTGCCCACATCTTTACAAACTCTTCAAAATACTGTGGTATTGGGGCCAGGCCGGTGGCTCCAGTTAGAGCTCCACGCTCCTAACTCCGAAGGCTACCGGTTCAATTCCCACATGGGCCAGTGGGCTCTCAACCACAAGGTTGCCAGTTCAACTCCTCGAGTCCGCAAGGGATGGTGGGTTCCGCCCCCTGCAACTAAGGTTGAACATGGCACCTTGAGCTGAGCTGCCTCCTGGATGGCTCAGTTGATTGGAGCCACAAGGTTGCCAGTTCAATTCCTTGACTCCCGCAAGGGATGGTGGGCAGCGCCACCTGCAACTAAAATTGAACACGGCACCTTGAGCTGAGCTGCCGCTGAGCTCCCAGATGGCTCAGTTGGTTGGAGCGCATCCTCTCAACCACAAGGTTACCAATTCAACTCCCGCAAGGGATGGTGGGCTGTGCCCCCTGCAACTAGCAATGGCAACTGGACCTGGAGCTGAGCTGTGCCCTCCACAACTAAGACTGAAAGAACAACAACTTGAAGCTGAACAGCACCCTCCACAACTGAGATTCAAAGGACAACTTGACTTGGAAATAAAAAGGTCTGGAAGTACACACTGTTCCCCAATAAAGTCCTGTTCCCCTTCCCCAATAAAATCTTTAAAAAGAGAAAATAATACTGTGATATTAATTTTGAAGGAATTTTAAAAGCTTCAAATCAGGACAAAATTATACAATATGGCCACCAAATGGTTCATGTGAAAAGACAAAAAGGCTGATACTAGGTTAATAAACAATGTAGTAATCTAGAATTCCTGAAACTAATTCCTTTTAAAGGAAATAATGAATACAGAAAATGGTTAAGATGAGATAATTGTATAAATAACTTAAATTTTTCTCATGCAAATTTTTATTTTTTATTTTTTATTAAGAGATCTCCTAATTCTAGCAAGAAATTTGGCATAGAAATTTAAAGACCTAGTGTACAGATGAATGGTTCTGGATGTTTGCTGTTCATCAGTTCTTAGAGACAAAAATGATTTAGCTCAATGTTATCAGGGCAGAAAGGAAATGAGTAAATGCTTTTATGGTTGAAAGTAATATAAACGGGTATCATCTTCTAAAGAGCAAGAAGGTAATATATAACAAGATCTTAAAAATATTTTTACATCATTTTATTAGGTTGGTGCTAAAGTAATTGTGGTTTAAAACGTTAAAAACAATTGCAAAAATCACAATTACTTTTGCACCAACCTAATAAGAAAGAATGCTACTTCTAATTATATAGCTTTCTTCTATGTTCATTCTTTCATTCCTTCCTTTTTTTGTTCATTGACCAACAGTGTTTGAGGAGTCAATTATGTGCCAAGCATTATGATTATTCTGTCAATGAAAAGATAATCTAGAATGATTCTTTCCATTCAGAAATCTTAGGCCTAATTATCTCACAGATTTCCTCTTCTACATTCACACTCCCACCTTGCCCTCCCCCCAAAAAGATACATCATCTCCAAAGGTATTAAAAGCTTGATAATTTACAACAGAAACAAACAAACAAACAAACAAAATAACCTTTTCCACATCGTTTCTCTAATATCAATACAAAGAATACAATAATAAATAACATGAAAAATGAATATGGGGAGTTCTCCTTTTGCCTTGAGTGAGTAGCACAGTCAAAATTAACTTTTAGCCATCAATATCTAAATAGATGAAAAGTATAGGGGGAAAACTGTTTTTGAATGTTGGAGAACTGCCAGCATAGGACTATAAATTCTGAAGTGAAAAAATTAGTGTTAGACCTCCTATCACGTATCTACTTTTTGCCCAAAGGTAATTCCCTGTGGTGTAGGTAAGAGAAACACAATAAAGTCTAGCAGTCATTCTCAGTTGAGTATACCAAGGTTGAAGGTTTAACAAATGAACCAAGTAGAATTCATGGGGGGGGGGGGGCAGATTACCCAAAAGAAAGGAGGTACACAGGGAAAATCTCCAGAAATCTTTAGTAGGGGACCCTCAAGCTTTCTCTGTATGCCAAAGTGTTCGTAGGTTGGGTTAATGCTCCATAAGATCAGACAAAAACAGCATTCAAGGAAAGAACAATTACTGAGGACTTGTAAGATAAACAATTCCCAGAGCTCACATTGATCCAGAAATTGTTTATGTGCCCTTAAATCAGAGAGGAGAAATCTCATTGAAGACATGAGAGTACAAGGGCCACAACTTCAAGTAGTACCAAATTGGCCCTAAAATAAAGACTACTCTAGACCCAACTTAAAACAGCTTAAAAATAAATTTCAAAAGGAATAAACTAATCCAAAAGAAATGTGATTGACTGCTTTCCAGAAACTAATCAAACAGTATTTTAAAAACACACCAAACTGATAAAAAAAAGACAAAAACAAAATCCAGCAGTCAACAATGTAAAATTGACAATGTTCAGCATTCCCTCAAAACTCACCAGATATGAAGAACAAAAATATAACTCATAACCACTAGAAAATTCAGACATTAAAAACAGACCAAAAAAAAAAAAAAAAAAAGACAAGAAAAGACATGATGGAATTTGTGAAAAATGGTATTAAAACATCTATTATAAATATGATGAATATGTTCAGATATTTAAAAGAAAATAAGATAATGAGAGAAACTGAATGTAATTTCTAGAGATAAGAACCACAATATCTGACTTATAAAATATACTGGTGGGAATGAACAGCATATTAGACACTGAAAATGTAAAAAGAAACTCCATGAACTGGAAGACCTAGCAACAGAATCTATCTAAAATGAAGAAAAAAGGGAGATAAAAGACAGAAAATAATAAACAGCACAGTGACATGCAGAAAAAAATCAAGTAGTCTAATATACATGTAATTGAAGTCCCAGAAAGAGGGGAGAGGACAGAAAAAAAGTCACCAAAAAGTTGCAAATATGATGAAAAGTATAGATTCACAAATGAAAGAAGTTCAACAAACCCCAAATAGAAAAAAGATAAAGAAAATTACACCGTGTCATATTATAATCAAATTGCTGAAAATCAGTGATAATGAGAAAAATCTTCAAAGCAGCCAGAGGGAAAAAAAAGGCATATTACATACAAAGAAGTGATGATTAGAATTTTTGCAGATCAAAACAACATGTAAACATTGTAAACCAGAGGACACTGGAGGGACATCTTTAAAGTATTGGGTGGGGGTGGGAATAATATTCTCACCCTAGAATTCTTCATCCAATGAAAATAGCTTTTACCAAAAAAAAAAAAAAAAGAAAAAGAAAAAAGCAAGGTAAAGTCCTTTTCTTTTGACAAACAAAAGAAAAGAATTTATTGCTGCAGATCAGCACTACAAAAAAAAATGTTAAAGAAAGTTCTTCATGTAGGAGGGGAATAATACCAGATGGAAATTTGGACCTATACAAAGAAATGAAGAACACCAGAAATTGTAAAAGTGTATATAAATATAAAATATATTTCCCCTTTAAAAAATCCATTTAAAAGATAATTGATGATCTAAAGCAAAAATAACATATTGTAGAATTAATAACATATGTAGAAGTAAAATATATGACAAAAATAGTTTCCAATAAAGGTTAGGAAGGGAAAATGTAAGTATAATATAGTAATGAGTTATTTGAAGGTAGACTGGTACAAATTAAATACATATATTGTAAACTTTAGAAAAAATACTTAAAATATTTTAGAGCTAATAAATCAATAGAGGAGACAGAATGGAATCTTGAAAATTATTAAATTAATCCAATAAGGCAGGCGAAAAGTAAGAAAAATCAGACAAGAGAAATAGAAAACAAATGGTGAGATAATAAATTTAAACCAATGTATAATATCAATTTCATTAAATGTAAATGACCTAACACTCTATTAAAAACCAGAGATTATTTGATTCAATAAAGTACAAGGTATAATTATATACTGACTACAAGAAAAAATCTGCTTTAAATATAAAGACAAATGACTCTTCTAGATAGATGAAAAGTGGAATGATGAAAAATATCATGTTAACATTATTCAAAAGAAATAATATATATTTTTCTATTGGGCAAAGTAAATTTCAGAGTATGAAGTATTATCGGGAATAAAGAAGGACATTTCTTATGGTAAACATTAATATGTTCATCAGAAACATATAAAAATTTATTAGATATAGTCAAAACACAGAACTTCAAAATACACAAACCCAAAATTGAGAAAACTCAAAGAAGAAATAGACAAAACTGCAAGTACACTCTTCTCTCAATATTTGATAGAGCTCATATACAGATAGTCATAAGGGTATAGAATACTTGAACAAATGCTATCAGCCAACTACATCTAATAGATGTTTATAGAGCACTCCACCCAACACGGAATACACATTCTTTTCAAGAGAACACGGGACAGTCACCAAAATAGACTACATTCTGAGCTATATAACAACTTTCAATAAACTTAAAAAGACTGAAACTATACAAAATATAGTGTCTGACCACAAAGACAATAGCTAAAAGACCCTAGTAAAATTTAAAAACACACTTCTAAAGTTGTAATAACCCATGAGACAGAAAAATCACAAGGAAAATTAGAAAATATTTTGAACAAAGTAAAAAATTAAAATCAACATATCAAAATTTATAGAAAGCAGCAAAAGTAGTACTTAGAGGAAAACTTATTACATGCTTATAGTAGAAGAGAGAAAGATCTAAAGTTATCTAAACTTCCGCCACAAGAGACCTGAAAGAGAACAAATGAAACCTAAAGTACGAAGAAGTAAGAAACACTGTGATATATAGATAATGTATTACAGAATTGTACAACTTAAATCTATGTAACTTTGCTAACAATTGTCACCCCAATAAACTTGAAATAAAAAAGAAAATAATAAAGACAAAAGATGTAATTAATAAAATAAAAATAAAGGCAATACAGAAAATCAATGAAACCAAAAGCTGATTATTTTTTAAATGATCAGTAAAATCAATAAACTTCTAGATATTTTGATTAGGAAAGTAAAGGAGAGAAGACACACATCATTAATATAGATGAAATAGATGACATGAAAAGCCCTATAGCTGTTGAAGAAATAAAATTCATAGTTTAAATGTCATTACAAAGGAAACTCGAGGTTCAGGAGGCTTCTCTGCGGAATTCTACCAGGTGTTTACAGTATAAATAATCTCAGTTATACACAATGACTTCTAGAGATTAAAAGAGGAGGGAAAGCTCTCTAACTCATTTTATAACACCATTATTTTCCTGACACCAAAATTAGATAGACATGGCAAAAATTTAAAAAACTGCTTTCTAATATCCCCCATGAACATAGTCTAAAACATTCATAGAATATTAGCAAATAGAATCCAGCAATATTTAAAAAGACCATCATGACCCAAGTTGAGTTTAGCCCTGAAATGCGAGGTTGATTTATCATTCAAAACTCAATCAGCAGCAATTGAATCAATGTCATCCCATTAACAAACTAAAAACGTAAACCTTGAACAAAGCAAGTCAATTTCCTCTTCTGACTTTTCTGGTATAAAATTTTTTACTATCATGAATATGATCACATTCTATAAGAATAAAATTCTGTCATTTGTAAAGAGAATGAAATTCTTTCTTTTAGACCACTGTTATTTCTCTCTCTCTCTCTCTCTCTCTCTCTCTCTCTCTCTCTCTCTCTCTCTCTCTCTCATTTTTTTTTTTAACTGATGAAGTGGAATGTCTTAGGGAAAAACTGGCAGACTTCAACATGATATAAAATGTTCAAAGGTGTCTGAATGTAAAAACCAGAAATGTGTGATGCATTAAACACTACTCATAAGTTCAGTTGCACCCAGTTTTTTTGTTAATAAAATTGCTGTAATTTTAAAATTAATAGAACTTAGATATAGATAACAATAGCAGCTATAAAGTCAAGAAAGGAGATAATATACTGGCCCTCAACATTATCATGATCTGCCTTTTTTTTTTTTTAAACATGTAATCTGATTTCTCTACCATCATTTTTGTTTGGCTGAAATAATAACATAAGTATTGTAACTGATATTTCCACACTTACTAAATTATCAATATTTCTAATTATCAATTAGGAGATATTTTTAAAAAGCTTCTCTATAGTAAGTGAAATGACAGTTATTTAATAAGGCATTATGTACTAAAATGTAAACAAGACATTGGATAGCCATGATAAATAGAATACAGCATAAGAAAATAGCAACCTATGCTTTATCACTATGGTTTGAAAGCCAAATTGACCTAAAAACTGGAGTGACATAAGGTCTTATGTCAAGAATTTCCCTGGGTCTAGGCAGAAACTTCTAGAGACGAAGGTTTTTGGTATCTTTTGTCCTTTCCATTGAATGTCATATGTAATGTCAGAGAAGGAGAGTTTCACTAAGGCATTTGGGGTACATTCCCTTTAGGCTCTTGAGAACTATTACCAAGAATGTGACTAGCAAATAAAGCACAAAAACACTGACTTGAGATGATTCAAAGTTTCTAGTAGTTAAGAGAAGTCCCATTTAAAAACAAACAAACACTGCTATAGAACATTTTTTTTACACCTTATTGATGTTCTTTCTAGGTGTGAATCCACATACGAAGCATTGAATTGTATATTATTATTACTATTTATTATTATTATTATTATTATTATTATTATTATTATTATTTGGGAAACGAAGACCCAAGCTCTCTAGAGTCTCTGCCAAGTGTTTGAATCTGCAGTATAGCTATAATAGGTAGAGAAGGAAACACAATAAGTCATTTCAGACACAGATGTCCATGAATACCAGCTAAAATATATTACTGGTATCTGTTTCCAAAAGCATATATCTCCCTTCATAAATATTTTCCAGATGTGTTCCTCTTTTGGTTGTAATCTAAAAATATGCCCGTGTCCAAAAAAAAAGAAATGTGAATGGGGTAACATCTTAACTAAAAATGATACATTACTACCAATTATTAAAAGCCTAAAATGCAAAACAGTCTACATCCACAATCTGTAACTATCACAACACCCCTACAAAGTAGATACTATGGCCTACCTTGCAGCAGAAAGCAAATACTTAATCCATTTTGCATCTTGAGCCTTATTACATCCTCTCCCTACACCTAACAAACTTACTTTTCATTCTATAAGTTTGTCCCGTATCTTTCGACCAGTTTCATCTCCCGACTCAGCTTTGGCACATCTTTGCATTTTGGTGTTATAATTTTGTCTTGACTTATTCATAGTTCCTTCTCAGGGTTACCCCTCCCAGTTCAGGCTAGCCCTTTGATATATATACAGAGGGTGCCAAAACATGTATACACATTTTAAGAAAGGAAAACTATTAAAATTGTGATACTCAATATATACCAATAACAAAAAATGAATACAAATCATGTTTGATTTCTGCAATTATAAGAGGTGCTCAAAGTGGTTACCATCAGCATCCAGACACACACACACACACACACACACACACACACAAGCACACACACGCGCATGCACGCACAGTTTGGACGGTTAAGTTTGCAAACTCATCCTAAAAAAAGCGCTACATACCTTATTGCTTAATATCACTATGGTTACTTTCTAAGTACTCCCCTTGGGAAACTATGCATTGACGCCAGCACCTAGTCCACCCTCCAGGGCAATTTTGGAACTTTTTCTGGAATGGCCATCAGAGCTGTCATTGTATTACCCTTGATGTCCTGAATGTCATCAAAATGTCTTTCTTTCAATATTTTGTTTATTGGAGACCAAATCAGGTGAGTAAGGAGGATGTTCCAATACAGTTATTTGTTTACTGGCTAAAAACTCCCTCACAGACAGTGCCATGTGAGTTGGGCATTGTCGTGATGCAAGAGCCATGAATTGTTGGCGAAAAGTTCAGGTCGTCTAACTTTTCATACAGCCTTTTCAGCACTTCCAAATATGAATCTTGGTTAACTGTTTGTCTATTTGGTACAAATTCATAATGAATAATCCCTCTGATATTAAAAAAGTTTAGCAACATTGTTACAAGTTCACAAACATAATTGTCAGATCTTGTGTGTGTGTGTGTGTGTGTGTGTGTGTGTGTGTGTGCCGGGGGTGCCAAAAAATACATACAAGTAGACACTTAGGTCAACATTGCTCAAGCAGTAGTTCACCATAATCAGAAGTGTCTGGATGCTGATGGTAACCTCTTTGAGCACCTCTTGTAATTGCAGAAGTCAAACGTAACTTGTATTCATCTGTTGTTACCGCATATATTGAGTATTACAATTTTAATTCAGTTTTCCTTTCTTAAAATATGTATACATGTTTTTGTACCTTCTGTACACATACATGGCTAACTGCAAGCACCATTTGTTCATTCAATAAAATGGAGGACTAGTCTAATGTTTGTTTGAGAAGCAGTCAAATCTACTACTCCATTCCATGTAGTTTGGTGAACTGCTTGGGAAAGTCGGGAGACTTGTTCTCTGGAGAGAAGATTTCTGGACAGGGAGCCACCCAGGCATGGCTGAAAAGGAGTGACCTGCTAAAAATGGGCCTATTAGAAGATGTAAACAGACTGGATACTGAGACCTGCTGACTATACTCCACTCCTAGAGTACTGAAAGCCAAGCCTTTTTTCATAAGGCAGGAAAGTGAAGTTTCTCCCTCAGGAAACCTTCTTGCTCCAGGGGAAGGTCCCAAAAGCACCAAATCAGAGGTTCCACAATTAAATGGCCCAGTGAGATCACCTGACAGTGAAGCTCACAGTTAACAAGCCCCACTCAGGTACCCAGAGTTCTAATCATCCTCCCTCTTCAATACACACAGACAAGCAAGCATTAATGGGCATCTGAGAAGAGCCTGTAATGTGAATGATGCAGACCCCAAAAAAGAGGAAGAAAGAAAAGAAAAAAAAGAAAGAAGCCACTTAGAGAGACATATCTTAATAGGAAGAAAAAAGTATCATTGATATCTTTATCTGTGAATACCTTTCATGTAGTTTTAGTAATGTACAGCATTGACTATCAAGCCAAAATATCAAGCCAAAATTACGACACAGCTAGACTGGGGGAAAAGGGGATGGCACGGGTATATATATATGCATAAGGAGCAAAGGAAGGAAAGAGAGTTAAGTCCTCATTTTTTCTCGTGGGAAATCAATAGGAAATGCCTAAAATTGAAAAAGATCAAAAACAAGCAACACAATATTTTATTTAGGAGGCAAATATGTAAATAATGAGCTAAAAATTGGTGATGGTAGCTCTCTTTACATAAATAACGGAAGGGTGAATGGGGACTGGTGCTGTTTGTCATAACAAACTTTGTGAAATCTTTTGCCTCTTTATGTACATGTATAACTTCAACATTTTTTAAAAAATTAAAATAAAGAGAAAAGCGAATAAATACAAGCCAGAAGTATCATTTCAGTTTAAAAACTTTTTTTTAAGTCTATACAGAAATGTTGGTGCTTGAGTTAAGGCCATAGTAGAGGAAATTGAAAGAAATGGACAGATAACCTATTTAATTGATTTCTACTCTCATACCGTTGTGGTTGGAAGAGATGTTTGATACTATTTTGATATATGAGCAATTTAAAAGTCACAGCACCTGAAAATCAGTTCGATACAGACATCTAGCTAGGAGGAAGGATGCATCCAGGAAGACCACCAGGTATCTGGTTTGAGCAACTAGATAAACAGTGGCGCCATTTACTGAAGGAGAGGATCCAGAAGAAAGAGCAAATGTTAGGGGAGTAAATTATGATTTCACTTTTAGAACAGTTTTATTTAATTTGCCTATATATTTTCTCAAAAGCAATAGAGCTGGGAGGTTGTCAGATATGAAATTATGGAGCTCAAGACCCATAATTAATCTAGAAGTATAGGCGTAAAACTATTGACAAAAAGTGATAAATAAAACTATAGATGTGTGTTTTATTTTCTTGTTCAGTATCACTTTCTCTTCCTCAGTGTTCCTGTGAGGACGCTCATGTGTCATGGCTGGGACTCGTTCTGGTCTACTCCTACCACAGGGATGGGACCAAGACTGACTCTTCAAAGACCCCATCACTGTGGCCTCTTGGTTCAGGGTGAGCATGTGAATAGAGGTGAGTTAACTTTTGGGCAGAGTGGGAATAGATATGAGAATATTGGTGTCTTCTAGAATCACAGGCCATGTAAGTCTAAAGCTGCCCATGGCTCTTTTGGCTGTTAAAGAAGAGCGTCTGGCTGAGAATGAAGACAGTGCTGTGGGAAGCAGGGCTAAGGAACAGAGAGAACACAGGACAGATTCTTACTACCATTAATCACCTTCCTGGGTAGAGCCAAGTCTCCTCCTTCAGATTCGTCATTTATGTGAGCCAATAATTTCCCTTCCTAAGATGATTTGAGTTGCCCCTAACAGTGTCCTGTCTTGTGGCTGGGAGTGGATAAGGTTGCCATGTGAGAATGTGAAGGGTAAATAGAGACAATATCTAGAAATGCCACTCTACAAGCTTCAGAACTCTGAGTAGAGGAGGAGCTGGTGGGGGAGACTGAGAAAACTCTGCAAGGAAGATGGAGGAAAAAAAGGAAAGGAAAGGAAAGGTCAGTGCAATCCTGAGAAGACAGGGTTGCAAGAAGAAGAGAGGGAACAACAATATTAGATACTGCCCAAGATCAATCAACACCCTGAAAATCTGGCTTTGGCACTGTGGACCTGACCTTGAAGATGCTGGGGAGAGTAAAACTAGTGGAACCTGATGGAAATGACTTGTGGAATGTGTGAAAGTTGGAGAAATTGAGACAAAGACTAGAGACGACACATTCAAGAAGTAGGGTTTGTAGGAGAGAGAGTATAGACACAGGTATAGACAGATCTAGAGAGTATTTCTTTTTCTTCCTTTTTTGTTGTTGTGGTGGTGGTGTTTTTTGTTTGTTTGTTTTAAGAAAAGAAAGGCACGAATATAATGAAATATTGATAGAAAGGACCTAATGAAAAGAGAGAAAGTGAAGTACAGAAGTTTAACAATCTATGATGGGAAATCCATGAGATACTGGGGAAAATGTGATCAGTAGCACAAGTAGAAAGGTCCACTTAGACAAGAAAAGAGAAGGTGGAGACATTGAAGAGTACAGTGAAGTTGGTTTTATAGGCTCAGTTGACAGAGTTCCTATCTGATGAATTTATTTGCACTGTGAAGTAAGAGGCAGGGTTATCTGCTAAGAATAAGGAAGGGTAGAACACGTGACTGAGGCACACAAGGTCTGAAATAGTCACTGAGCTAATGAGAACACTTAGCTGGATTGTTGGGTGGGCTGAAGGCCTACATAAGGCTGTGTATGTGAATTTAAAGGAGTACAGCTTGCAGAGAGAGTTGAAGGAATTGCTCAACAGTGAGGGGCAACAAGGGTGCAGGCAGAGGGAAGGGGAGAGATGAGTTTGTCCAGGGTTGACGTAGAATGGTAGTCACTGTTTCCTACAGAGTTTGGAGGAAGTAAAGTAACTTTCTTGGGCACAGAATTTCTTTCTTTAGAAAACAACCCATCCATTTTTGTTTGTTTGTTTTTGAATCTGAGAATATGTCAGGGAGAATTGATAGAGCTTATTGGTTAAACAGTGGGATAAAGAATGGTGTGGTACATTTCACACGAGGAATCAAGAAAATGGGTATCTACCAGGTAATGAACAGTTTATTTTATGATTCATCAACTCATTTCATCTTCATAACAACTGAAAGAAGTAGTTTTATTGAACCCATTTTATGGGTGAAGAAACCAAGACTCGGAGAACTAACAACTTGCCCAAAATCCCCCAGCAGAAAATGTCAGAGAGACTGCTGCATCATAATAGAAAAAAGTAGTTTCTGGTGTATCAGAGATACACGTAAATCCAGATACGTCAAGCTCTTTGTACTATGGAAAAGCTAGACTTGTCACATGATCTGGTCGTAAATACTATATGTGGTTGATGAGTACACCTCTGGGGAAAGCAACCCTAAGGAAGGCCTTAGGCACACAATCATGGCTGGGTCAGACCATGGGAACAGGTGTCCTCCACTAGGAAAGGCTTCTGCCCTGGACCTTGCCCTTCAGAGTCGCCCCACAAATCACAGACTTCTGTGAAAGAGCTTATGGGCATTTCTGCCACTTACAATCCGTGCAGCACTCGGTGCTGACGTGGCAGAACCTGCAGAATCCTAAGCATGTGCTTTTGGGAGTCACATTTTCCATCCTTGGGAAAACACTTTGCATCTCTTTTCCTGTATCTTCTCGACAAATGCTGTCCACCACTGAATGCCATCAAAGTCTGTGGGTTGTACTGCTTCTGAGTGCAAAGAGGATTTTGGATATGGAACCACTTAGGAAACAGAAAGGGCAAATTAACCAATTTGTTAATTCCTTCCTCTCAGATAAGGTTATTGTATTAGACTCTTACTCTCTTACATAATGAAGTGGTATCTAGCATCCATTTTCTTGCTTTCCTAATCTTCTACATTCATTGTTGCACATGACACCTAGGGAACATTCTGCAGTATTAAACAGTCTATTACCCTCATATTTGCTTATGTATATATCTGCATATACATATACATAAGTCTAGACAACATGAGTAAAATACAATCTCAATTTTTTAAATGATGATTAGGTAAACATTAAATGCTGGAATTGTAAATAATTTTGTTGTTGTGAAAGCGTTTAATGAAATTTAATTAATTTTCCCTCAGATAAATTTTAGATTCATTAAATAATTTACATTAAAATTTGTATTAATCATTATAATTTTATTTTGCATTTTAATTTTTATATATCTTTCTGAATAGTTTAGAACATAAGATGTTTGAAAACATATAAACAAAATGTTAATGTACATTTTTAATGAAAATACAGTCAAACTGAGTTCACTTTGAATATAATTGTATTTTACTTCTTAACCAGAATGAGCTCATGTTGAGACCATACTAGAAATAGAAAATACAAAAGTGGAGCTCAGGGGGGAAAAAGCTGAAAGGCATAAAGAAATACAAAAGTATTCAAAGAGGGAGCTTGCTTAAGCTTTTAGGAACTGGAAACAATAAAAGTGAGATTTTACAAACAAGACATTATAAATTCTTTACTGAATACAGATTTAATTATTGACCAAAACAATGAAAACGAACTCAAATTGTTTTATTAGATTCACAACTTGAACAAATCAAATGAAGCCCCAGCAATTATATATAAATGAAGATTTAGTGAAGATATTACTCTAAAAGATGGTGAAAATCACTACATAAGTTATAGACATTTATATGATGAAAATAAACTATGTCATAAATTTCTCTTTAATAATGTTTAATTTTTTAAAATTAAATTTTGTTCCTACATACACATAATGAAAATTTTATTAACAATTTTATTTGTTATTTCTCAACTGAGTAGTTTGTTCAAATTTAAATTAATTAAAAATAATCTATGAACTACAGTGACCTAACATGACATTACTGTTAATTGAACACAAATTATGAGAAAATGCTAATTTTAACAACATAACTAGCATTTTTTCCTGACATGAAGGCAAGAGAAATAAATTGCACAGATTAATTATATAATAATTTATGAGTTTGGAGTGTCCTCATTTTATTACTCAAACATCACCAGCAGTCACCAAAGCACTCAAATTTGTACAATAATAAAATTACATTTTCTTTTTTTTAAGACATACTTTTTTTGTTTTTTAAATTTTTTTTTTAATTGGGGAATATTGGGGAACAGTGTGCTTCTCCAGGGCCCATCAGCTCCAAGTAGTTGTCCTTCCATCTCATCTAGTTGTGGAGGGTGCAGCTCAGCTCCAAGTCCAATCATCGTTTTCAATCTTTAGTTGCAGGGGGCGCAGCCCACCATCCCATGTGGGAATTGAGCCAGCAACTTGTTGTTAAGAGCTCGTGCTGTAACTAACTGAGCCATCTAGCTGCCCCTCCAGCAGATCAGTGGCAGCTCGTTGTCTTCAATCTAGTTGTGGAGGGCGCAGCTCACTGGCCCATGTGGGAATCGAACCGTCAATCCTGATGTTCAGAGCTCATGCTCCAACCAACTGAGCCATCCCGCCGCCCCTAAAATTACATTTTCTTGGAATCTTGTTCTTGTTCACTTATATGAAAGTCATGTTTAACATAAAAATATTTACTGTTTTAGGGGCAGTTGGATGGCTCAGTTGGTTAGAGTGTAAGCTCTCAACAACAAGGTTGCCAGTTCAATTCCTGCATGGGATGGTGGGCTCTGCCCCTGGCAACTAGATTGAAAACAGTGACTGGACTTGGAGCTGAGCTGTGCCCTCCACAACTAGATTGAAGGACAACGACTTGGAGCTGATGGGCTCTGGAGAAACACACTGTTTCCCAATAAAATTCATAGATAGATGGATGGATAGATAGATAGATAGATAGATAGATAGATAGATAGATAGATAGATAGATATTTACTGTTTTAAAGATATTTTTGTCAAGATAGGGGGATAAACATTTTATTTAACAGTTTGATAGTTTGATTTCAATGTTTACATGTTTAGTTATATGGTATATGGAGCTCCCTTTGTACTATTCCCACAGACCTTTAGTAGTTAGCAAAGGGCTAGAGACTGGTGAACAGTTGTTAAATCAGAACCAATTAACCTAATACATGTAGAATCATTAATTTAACCAAGGGAATCTGGAGAACTACCTGATGACCAACCTTAATACACACCAGGGTCATTTGGAAAGCAGCAATGCAAGCAAATTAACCTAAGAGATTCAGTCAGGGAAAAAGAAATCAGAAGGATGAATGCATGTAAGATGATCCTTAAATTGCTGGCTCATGTCAGAACCTTCATGAAACATTGACTAGAGTGAACAGGAGTAGTCACGATTTTCACCCAAAAAAGGTTTGGCCAAATTATTTTTTAGATTATATGCAAATCTGGAGTGGCAATGTGTTGCTTATTTATTTCTGGTATTATTTTCCCTAAAAAAATGAGTGGTGCTGGTAGGTGGAAGCAATTGCAATAAAGTATGCTAGATGTGACTTAGTGGTATCGTCTTCTCATTGAAAAATACCCCTACCTCATCCTATCTGTAATGGAAGTAGAGTATTTCTTTACTTCATATAATGGAAAAAAATTACGGCTGTCAGAAATGATAGCCTAGACTACTTTTATAAACCATTTTCTTAAAGCTCTAAATCACCAGTGTTAGCACAATCTCGTGAAATTTCTGCTCATTCCTTTCCCATTCTTCTTCCTGTTTACATTTTCCCTCCTCTTCATTTCTTTTTATTGTCCTCCTTATAAGTATTTATGCCTGCTGTCATTTTGAGTAATGCTTCTCATTAAAAATTAAATTTTTTTTTCACATTTTGAACATATTAAACCTCAAAAATTTTGGGCCTTTGTGATATAGTCATTCCTGTTTGGATTTATGACATGTTAGGGAAAAGAATAGTTTTTGTTTTGACATTTCAGAAAATTTTTACTAGTATCAAAACATATGTGGTAATCTTTATTAGGATTTTTATTTTAACATAAAGAAATACAAGCAGGGAAACAAAAATAGCAGCACAAGTTGAGAGCACCGGGTTAGGTCAAAGAGACCTGAATTTAATTTGAGCTCTTCTTTTACCAGCTGTGTGACATTGAACAATTGGCTTAACCTTCATGAGCCTGAATGTTCTCATCTGCCAAGCGGGTATAATAATGTTTCTATCTCATAGAGATGTGAGAATTAAACAAAATTATCTGTGTAAAGTGCTTAGAAATCTGTGAGGCATTTAGACATTATTACTGATTCCAGTGTTATTATAGTTATTGCTTATTATTAATTGCCTCTGACCTTTTTTCATAAAACAAAGTAATACATTCCCACAATAGAAAATGTAGATAGTATAGAAGCATAAAATAGTCTTCTTTTCTAACCTCTGCCATCCCCCTCTGTTAATAATTTATCATGTGTCCACCCAAAAATTAGTTTGGGAACCAGCATGTATACTTTGTACCCTGTCTGAACTTTTGTCACATAAGAATTTATCTTGAATGTCTTTGGCTATACACACTTATACATGACCCTCATTCTTTATAATAACTGTGTCATGTTCCATTGTATAAATGCTATAAATCATATCACTGATCTTCTGCAGAATTGTTTTTTTTTTTGCAATTATGTCTGTAAGGAAATATCCTACCAGTAGAATTTCTGAATTAAGGTGTACGTGTGTTTTCCACTTTGATACAGTTTGCCAAATTACGCTCCTCAAAGTTAGCACTAATTTAGTGGTATTTTATGCATTCTGAGATAGTCTTGAAAATATGAAGGTAAATACATTTAAATAGATTTTTAAATTAAATTCACTAGGGATGTGATTTATGTTTTAGCAGGGTCTAGGATCCTTTTTGATAATTTTGGGGAAATGTGGACTTTCATGTTTCTAACAATGTGCGTTCAAGAAAAATGCACAGGTTCACGTACATTAGGAAGCCTATCTGTGGGAGGCTGGACAGTGGTCTCCAAAGATGTCTACATCCTCATGCTTGATTTTAGCCCAGTGATGCTTGTCTCAGATTTCTGACCTCCAGAACCAAAATAATGAATTTGTGTTGTTTTAAGCCACTAAGTTTATGGTAATTTGTTACAGCGGAAATGGGAAACTAATACACCATTCATGTAGCCCAGATGATGATTAGCTTTGTGCACACATGCCCTGTATTGGAATATATGAGAGTATAGCTTTAGAAAGGAAAAAAAATCCTTTAGTACACAAAGCAGGGAAAAGTTGAGCTTGCCACTACACCTCCCCTGTTTTCTGTTCTCTCCTTAAGTATCTCCGTGGAATGCCCAGGGTTCCAAGAGGCAGATTGAAAACTACTCTTTTAGAACATTAAATATGCTTTCCTCTGTAATTTGAGAATGTATTTGTAAATCAGAATGAGATTTTTCAATTAGTAAGTATTTATTGGCTTTGATTTTAGGGTAGCTACTGTGCTAGTGTCTAGGACACAGCTGTATACAAAGTAGACTTATTTCCAACCTCACAAGTTATAATATAGTAAGGAATGTAGCCAATTCCAATGTAATGTGGCAAAAGCTTTGATGGGGAAACATTAGGGAGCTGTGTGAATGCACAGAAGGGGTCTGATATGAGGAAGGCATAACAGGTTTTCCTAAAGGAAGGGACCTCCAAGCTGAGACCAAGCTGAGTTATCCAGGTGAAGGATAAGCCTGTGTAGCTGCAGAGGAAGGGGTTGGGTAAAGATAAGAGGCCTGGTGTGTTGTGAATCATTCTGGTAGAAGAAACAACATTTCTAAAGATACAGAAGTGAGAGAGCATATGCTTTCTAATATCCCCTCCTGTTGTGGACATTAAACTCTGTAAACTACAGCAAGCCTCTTACGTATTGGGTACCGCCCCTCAATTCTTAGAGCACTCCTCAGCTGTTGAGGGTGAAAATTTTATCCTGCAGTCTCAGCCTCCAAATCCAGAGGCAGTCCCAAATATATTAGACCTGGGAACTCCATTGTCTCCACAGGTGGACTGGCATTAGTCTTCTGGCCTATGCCTAGTTTCCAGAGTGTCTGAGTTGAGCGCCCTGGGTCCCTGAATGCCCAGGACACAGCAGCCTTTCCTCTGAATCTCCACAAGTGCCCATACAACTGGGCATCTCCTAATTTATTACTGACAAGCCACTATGTTCCAGGCACTGTGCTAGGTGCTAAAGATGATGATGAAAGTACATTCCGTAAGGATACAGATTTTTTTCTGAAAACAGTTCACTGATGTATTTACAGTACTTAAAACAATGCCTAGCACAAACTGGTCTCAATACATACTTGTCCAAAAATTGACACAGACTCTGCCTTTAAGTTGCTTGAATCTAGTATACCAGGCAAGCATCTATATTGACAATGTCAGTGGCAATTTCAAATGCAGCAAGAACAATTATGGGAAATTGCACTGAAAACACAGAAGAGGGACCCCTTTCTCAGCCTAGGGTTCTTTGTTTAAATTTTGGCTCCCAAAATGCATTGGAGCCCAACCTGAACTCAACTGTGCCTGCCAACCTGCCAGCCATTGCACTTTTTCTCTACCTGGTGAGGTGAACTGTGTGGCTCTACCCCAAACCACTGGCTGGATGGAACACCACTTCAATCAAAGCATTGCCACTATTATCATGAATGGATATTGCTCCCGGCCACGGGTAGGCACGTACACCTAGCCAATCAGAGTTCTTAGAGAAGTAAATGCCAGCCCCAGTTGTTCCGTATTAGACATTGTGTCTTAGAGAGCTCACAAGGTTCTAGAGGTCAAAGCACACTGCCTAAACTGTCACTCCTGCCCTCGGCACTGGCTACCTTAGAATGCCAGGATGACTTTCAGGGTGTTCAAGCATGTTCTTGAGGAATGAACAATCCAGCTACTAGTCCGGCTCATTCTCTCTTCCAAGATGTATTCCTCCAGTACAGAAATGTTATCGCAGAGACAGAAGGTGAGGCGGTATGGTGCAATGAGCAGGAGTCTGGGCCCCAGAGAGCTTCTTTGCCTCATTTCTATGACTTTGGACACGTCACTTAAATCCTCTGATATCTCCATCTCTCTTTTATTGTGATTATTTTTTTCTCTATCTTTTGATATATCAGACTTATAGAAAAGTTGCTAGTATAGTACAAAGCGTTCCCTTCATGGATCCTTCATCTAGATTCCCAAAATGTTAACACTTTCTACAGTTGTTTTACCCTTTTTCTGATTCTCTGTGTTTGTGTTTGTGTAAGCACACACCATACATATCAATTATTTTTTTCTGAACCATTTAAGAATAAATTGCAGATACAACGCCCTCTTTCCTCTAAATAATTTAGTGAATATTTTCTAAAAACAAGGAATTCTTTAACAGGGATTTGTACAATGATCAAAATCAGGAAATGAACATTGAAACAATACCATTATCTAATATATAGACTTTATTGAGATTTAGTCAGTTGTCCCAATAATGTTCTTCATAAGCAAAAAAAGAAAAACAAAACAATCCCAGATAGTGCCTTTTACATTTTCTTTAATCTGGAAAAATTTTGAATTTTTCTTTGAATTTTATGATATTGGCATTTTGGAAAAGTACACCCCACTTATTTTGTAGACTGCCCTTAACTTTTGGTTTATCCTCAAAGTATCCTTGAGCTTAGATTCAGATTATTTATTTTTGGCAAGAATACCACAGAAACGATGCTGGGTTCTTCCCAGTGCATCATATAGGAGTGACATGCTGTTGCTCCATCCCATTCCTAACAATGTTAACTTTGAGCGTTTGTCTAAGGTTATATCTGCCAGTTTTCTCTACTGTAATAATGTCTTACCCTTTGCAATTAAAGAAACATCTTGTGGGAATATCTACTACTCTTTAAACTAGATGGTGGCAAATGGCTTCCTGTTTGAATTATTGGGCATATGGGAGAGGGGGCATATTTTTCACCCCAAAGAAGATCAGATGGCAATTAATTCTTGTTTTTAAAGATGATTTGGCCCTCTTGTTACTGAACTACCAGGAATATTTAGATAGAATAAAGGAAAATCTAGAAGAAATAGCTAAGGTAAGTAAGGCATAACACTTGGAAAAACTGTACCTTTATTTTCTTCTATTAAAAATGTGAAATAGTCCCAAAGTTATACATCTTTCATGAGGTCTTTTTCTGTAGTAGAAATTTTCTTTTCAAAAATTAAATTTTCTCCATATGAACCAAATTGTATTTCCTCTCTTTTCTGACATTTTTACCACAGCCCTATCTATGGATACTTTTCTTATGGATTTGTTTGCCTAGCAATTCAGGTTTCTAAAGTTTATGGAACAACAAATTTAGGAAGTACCTTTGTTTTTCCTAAGGATATTTGGATGTTCATCATAAAATTCTCTATCTTATAGTATATACTCGTATGTTGTCACTTGTATATGATAATCTCTACAGGCTTAGAGTGGTCCCAAACAGCTTTTGAATTTATCAGTTCAGCTACTAAGAAAATTAGTAAATAAAACCTGTAAAATTTTAGATAAGAGTCTAATATTTAGACTGAAG
This sequence comes from Rhinolophus sinicus, assembly GCF_057876585.1. Taxonomy (NCBI): domain Eukaryota; kingdom Metazoa; phylum Chordata; class Mammalia; order Chiroptera; family Rhinolophidae; genus Rhinolophus; species Rhinolophus sinicus. The sequence continues at coordinate 30,408,141 of NC_142502.1, read as the reverse complement.
ATATAAAAATAACATATATATATATATATATATATATGGATCATTTTCAGTAGAAGTAAAAATACTGTTCATTCATTTGAAAAGTAATTATTTTAAGTAAACATTTACATGATAATGATATAACTTTAAAGCAGATTTATGAAAAAGTTATGCATAACATTAAAATATTAATTACCTTTTTAAAAAATATGAAAATAGTATCAGTCCTGCCTGAAAACTATGCATCAAAATACCAAATAGGATTTTACCAACTTATGATTCTGTGTGAGACACTAGAAAAGTAAATTAAATGGGCATGACGCTTGGACTATAAGTTCATATATAGTTTAAGGCACCAAAAACAAAAGTGAATAATAGTTTATGTCTGATACACACTATTTTTAAAGCTAAAATATGTAACCTAATTGTATTTTTAATTTTTGTCAAATGGTGTCTTCAAATAGATAATAATAACCATTTTAATGAGTAAAAGAAGAAAACCACAAATTATTCTTGTGATCAGCAGAAAAAATAAAGAGAAGGATTAACACAGTAGTAATTACCTGAGCAGATGGATTCCTAATCCTAGATATAAACATGCTAATTAAGTTACACCACAAATGACAAGACATTAAGGTTTTCTGAGTCTGGAGAGATTGTTATTCTAATTTACTAGGGTAACTTAATTCTCATTATATTAAAAAAGTACTTAATCAACCAACGGGTTTTTTTAATTATCAAATTTATTTAGGCAGTTTTACTGTTTCTGTAAATTTCTTCTGCGTGTGTGTGTTTCTATAGGGACAGACTTTCTCATCAGTGTATTCATGATTTGTTCAATATTTACATTTTTCATAGAGCAGGATCAAGTTTTGTTGTATCACTAACAAGACACTTTTTCTGAGTGCTGTCAATTGGTATTAATTAGGAAATGAAAGATCATAATGCTGACCTTTTCATGTTATCCTATAAGACCTTCCTTTAAAGATTAAAAAAACTTTTCATTAGTAATTGGAATTTACAGTCCTTTGAGATTTAGATGAGTTACATATTTTGAAACTTCTATGACCAAATACTTTGGAGGAAATTAATAGGGAGAATGAAAGTAATGGGTGGAAGACAAAGGTTTGGGGCAATAAGTCAATGTGAGAAAGAAGCAAGGGAAACAATACCATTCCTTTCATAACTGTGTGTGCATGAGAAGCTTAAATTGCCTAGCCAGTAACTGATCATCACAAAGTAGTTTTCAGAAGGTCACCTGGATGACATACAATTAGCATGACATTTTTGAGTGGTTGAATGCATATCTGTGTGGAAGAAATAGATTTTTAGGGTGAAAAGAGTCCTCTAGGAAAAAATTCTAAAGATGGTTTTGATTACTTTCTAATTGTTTCCCAACATGTTTGTGTATAAAGTGTGTGGTGTGTGTGTGTGTGTGTGTGTGTGTTACTTTCCTATCCTTTTTCCTATGCTTATATTTTAGTGTAACCATGGTATTCTCTTCTTTTATATCAGGAGATATTTTAATGAGGGTAAGGGGGATCAAATATATGGTGATGGAAGGAGAACTGACTCTGGGTGGTGAACACACAATGGGATTTATAGATGATGTAATACAGAATTGTACACCTGAAATCTATGTAATTTTACTAACAATTGTCACCCCAATAAATTAAAAAAAACCATTTAATTTAAGACGGTTATATCAATTTAAGTCACCTCAGTTTTAATCCAATTCAACAAGCATTTATTGAATAACAATGAGCTATAAAACATAAAACTGGCAGTACCGTTATACAACCTAAAACATAAATGGTCCCAACCACTTAGATGTTGCTACTCAAACTGTGGTCCATGGACCAACAGCACAAACATTTTCCAGAAATTGTAGAAATACAGACTTTCAGGCTCCACCCAGCTCTTCTATAACAAAACCTGCATTGCAGCAAGATCCCCAGTTGATTCAAATACAGATTAATTGTTGAGATTCACTGTTAGAAGACCATAGTCTAAGGAAAGAATAGATACTAATATTTTTTAAAAGGCAATCATTTCATAAGAAATTATCTAACACAGAAACTAATATTATGGGACCATCATAGAAGCTAAATCTGATTTTAAAGCGGCCCTCTTCTGTGTTATACTTTCCACATAATACATCAGCATTTTCTAAAGTGGGTCCCTGGCCAAATATGTTTGAGAAACAGTGTACAAGGTATACTACTGCTTAGAGATGCCTTTTTCATAAGTATGTTAGAGATTTTAAGAAGTCCTGAAATAAATAAGCCCATTTTACTTTCACCCAGGATTCCACAAATATACTTAAACATGAAACTTTTATTTTCATTGCACGGCACTATTAACATCCTTCAGACTGATGTTCTATGGAATATGCTTTGGAAAACACTGCATTTTATGGGTCTGCAACATTGTGCTCATGAATTCTTTACTAGGCTTCTTCTGCTCTCCATTAACTTTCGTTTTTTCTTTTTATAGTTATAAAGTATCCTGAATAAATTCAACCTTGAATATAGGTATGAACAAAAAATACAATTTAGCTTTGATATAAGGTATACAATAATATAGGAAATCTGAGGCAAATTAATTCAATTGTTCTGTTAAAAATCATCCAGATCTGGATAGATAAAGTTGTCTTTGAACAAACACTATGCTCAAGTCTGGCCTCCGCATAGCATTGAAATTAAGCTGGATCCTGCAAGCAATGAAAGGGAAGTTTTGGTTAACTACCAATAATGAATAATTCATTGCTGAGATTATGAATAAAAACACTTGTCATGACTAAGATAATGTCTCTGAAACTGACTTAGCATTTGAAATAGAGTAGTTTATGGATTCAGCTAAGAGAGAGTAGGTATATGTTCTGTGCTGGTAAATTGTTGAAATTCAGAACTTCCTTCGGGGAACAATAGGTGCATGGTTCTGTCAAATTAATGGTAAGGAGAGCTTAATACTCAGAAATTCAAAGGCAACGAAGTCAAAGCACTTGCCAAGGAATTCACAATTCTCCATTCTTCTTTTAGCTCTTCAGACCTGCCATTTGTTTGTGTAATAAACAGATAACTGGAGTTGAGGGAAAAGAACGTGCTGCATTTCCATTTGTCATCCCTAAGAATGACCATAATTAGATTAAAACTATTACCAGATTCACTGAAAAGAGGAAACCTAAAAATATTTTGTGGTCAAAACCTGGCTTAATATAAAGAAAAAGACCACTTGCACTTGGTTAATTCTCTTGTTAGATACGTGACTGATGAATTCAGTTGTTCAGTTTATAGGTGGAAAAATAGAGATAGAATGAAATAGTTTCTTTCCTACTTGTGCTACTGTAAAGATGGTAATGCCATTCATGTGGAAAGGGAACCAAAAGAATATGTCACAAATACATCTCCAGTGTTTTATTCCCTGTAATTTTACAATGATAAAGCCTTCCAGCAGTCTTCTGGTCCAATTATCTGATCTACCTAAAAAAAAATGTTATGACCCTGGTTTACATATAAATATATATTTATATTATACACATATTATATGTGTATAATACATATGGGTATCATATACACAAAAATACCTAAAGCTGCCCACCAATGTGATGTCAAAGGGAATTCCAGCATAACTGCAATAGAGAAAAGGTGTTCATTTTCAAAACACAGATTTTTTTTTTCTTAAGTTATGAAGAAATACTTCTGTTTGGTCAAATCACATCCACATATAACAGGGAAATTTTATTCACATTCATGAACTCAGGTACCCCCAAATTTCTACTTAAGTCATAGTCTGAAAAGGTCATTTGTTAAGTCAGATATTTGAAACTTCTCTCCTAGAAATGGTATTCTGAATTCTCAGGTGTTCAGGGCAGCTCACAAAGTTGGTTTGAAGTGATATGCAGCAGAGATGGTCCTGAGACCATCCTGAATCCTTAATGCCTGGCTCTTTCTGGAGTTCTGAGCCACTTCACTCTGATCACAATTCTATGGAACAGTATTTGTTCAGCATTTTCTATGTGTCCTGTGTTAGAAAATTAACTTGTAACTTGTCCAGGACCTATTGTCTATCTCAACCTTGAAGACTGAGCCACTTTATGCCCCCAAGTCTTTTGTGAATATCCTATGGAGGTCTTCCAGGAAAATTTAAGCCCCAATGTAAAATAGAGAATTTGAGATGGTGGGGGTTCAGTGGTTTTCAAAGTTGCTAAAAATGTTTGTGTCTCAGAAAATGGATGCTAGGACACTGATATGCTGGCATTGTCTAAGAGCAGTGATGCTGGGATGTAGCACTTTATTTGGAAATTGTGTGTTCTTAAGTTGAAGATTGATTATACCATCAATAGACCAGGGTGCTGAAAATATGAGTGATTTAAGTAGTTAATAAATAGTAATAATTTTGAATTATAACTTGTGGTTGATTACCACCCAGACTTTGACTAGTATGTTTTTTTAAAATAATAATAGGAATAATAATAATAATAATAATAATAATAAAAAGACAAGGGATAAAAAGTTAAAATGAAAGAGTAAATTTTAAAGAAATGGATGAAACTATCACTTACTTAGAAATTATATGCTGGACACTGTCAGACGATTTCTCATTCCCATTGGAACTTCATTAGGTATCCCCATTTTGCAGAGGAAGCAACTCATGTAAGCACTGTTTTGACTTGTCTAAGACTGAACACCTGGTAAAAAAGGAGGACTAGAATTTGAATTTATTTTCTTCTGACTCCCAAGATTACAGGTAGAAATAAAAACCCTACTCTAAAAAACCAGTAATCTTGTACCAGTAGCTAACTAGTGTTGGGAAGTTAGCAAGCATGCAAATACAGGTTTCCTTGGGTTTTATGTCCCAATCTTTGGTCAATTTCTGTCTCAAGGAAGGATTTTGTGGAAAAAGTATTCCTGACACGGGCAAACCCTGTCCAAGTTGATGACAAATTGAATGGGAGAATAGGAAACACCTACATTTCAGTACAGTTTTGAATTGGAAGATACAGATAAGCAATATCTTGCTGGGGAAGTGGTACAAGAACTTGATGAAGAAGGATGCTTGAAGGGAGGGAGTGAAGAACTTTCATCACCAGTTTTTATTTAGCCATCAGAGACCAGTTGCATACAACAAAGTTCTACTCTTACGAAGTGATTTAGGTACAACATCAGATTTAATACATTTTGTTTGCATTATTATATGTTGTTTACCAGTTGAGGTGATGGCAACATGAAGAATAGCATAATCCCAAACCCATTCTTCCACAACCAGAACGAAAAGTAATCCACAAAGTAAGTGACCTCTGTTGAGACTAAAAAAACTGCAACTAAAAGAAAGAGTGTAATTATTTGGGATTAGAGCAACTAATAATTCTGAAATACAGTTAGTTACAGGACCATAACAACTTATTCTGTAAAAGAATTTTGGTAAGATTTTTTGTAAGGTTTCTCCTCTTAGCAATCCTCAAATTTGGATAAGAACTTTTAACCTATCCCATCTCTTAATGATCCTTAGACTTACAGAAAAATAACAACATATAGTTTCTGTTTCACATTCTTTGCACTTAGCATTTTAGAAGGTAAAAGACAATAAAGAAATGTTAAAATGTAACCAATGCATGCTGATCTGTAATTGGATTGCAAATCTCATTTTTAAGATGTATTAAAAACTAATGAAAAATTCAGTTCTAGTTTTCAAAAATAAACAAAAAATTGTAAAAGTTTACTGAACTATAAATGTTTCTTTAGTACCAATCATTGCCTAACTCGGAAATAAGTTATTTGATGTCTTTGTAATAAAGTGGTACCTTCTGGGAACATACCATTGTCATCTGGGAAACAAAACTGATAACCATGGATGAAAGAAAAATGACTCATGTGGATGGAGGCACTCTTCTAAATCCATCAGTTGTCTTAGAGTGGTTTCCCTGAACATGGATAGGGAGCCAGGACCTCACACAGGTCAGGACCACAAATCTCTAAGAGCCATGAACTTGTGAAGGGTCAACCTGTTGATTTTGCCTTTGATATGGCTCTTTAAGACTATAGTGATTTCAAAGAAGAGATCCATCAAACTTTAAAGTGACAAATAGATGTAATATACCGCCAAGGTGCCTTTGTAATGATACTACTTTCCATAAAAATGACCTTTCTTTCCCTGTAAAACACATCAAATAATTGGTATGTTCACATTATTCAGGAATTGATACATCTGTGCAAGCAAGCTCTCTATTTTTTTTTAAAGCAAAAATGTAAAATAATCACATTAGGTCCTATTATGCAGAAATAATTTATTAACCAGCAAGCCGGCGAGTGATGGCCTAGTCAGTGAGCAAGACCCTCACCAAGTAAGCAAGCCCCAGGTGCCATCCTTTTTAAAGGCCTCACACTTTACTCCTCCTCGGTTCTATTTAATTTAACTCAACACTTTTCTTTTCTTTCTAAATTTATTGGGGTGACAATTTTCAAAAGTTGAATGGACAATTCATACCAGCTCTTTTTCTATGGTAGAGAAATACAGTTCATTTCAGCATTCCCTGCACCCTAAAATCGAGGCTGTAGAAGCAACTGTACAGCTGTACACCATCTCTTCCCACCTCGGTTCCACTCCTACCTCCATCAGTGGCTCACAGAGCTCACCTGATTACAGGGAAATAGAGATGGCTTTTTTTTGCTGGTTTTTATTATCAGCATTTACACATTTTATAGGTTAACTTGCCACTGCTCAGAGACAGTGATTTTAGTCTTAAACAAACTGCAGTTACATATATTGATAGAGAAATCTTATGTGTTGTTTATGATATGAGAAAAGCATGATTTAAAGGAAGTAGTATAAATTGGAAGTCAGGATATCAGTGTTCTAGTTTTGCCGTATAGCTTAAGAGTTATAAGACCTTGAGCAGGATTTTAACCTCTGGGTCAGTCTGTTTACTTCTCTATAAATGGGGAGATGGAGTACTTATCTACCTCAAAACATTGTTGGGAAGCTTTTAATTGAAAATCAAAGCAATTTGCAATCTATTCTTTGCAATGCCAAGAAAGACACACTCTTCAGTGTCCTTCCTAAACCTGATCTTCTGGGAGACAAAATTACTTAAAAAGACAAGAAATCTGACCCTAAATCCATGCCCAAGGCTCTAAGATTACTACTCTTACATTTTATCTCCAAGATTAAACAAGTCTAGATTCTCGCAGTAACAACCTTGAAGAGTTCTGGCACTTATCTCCCCAAGCCCACAATTAAAGATCTAATAGGCTAAGGGCTTATTGATATCTTTGCATGAATGTCAGTGTTTTGTGAAAGGAAAGGACATGTAAACTGTGCCAGGCATCCTGGGGATCTTTACAAAATCTCTGCTATGTAAAAACACAGCCCTGCCCAATAAGCCTGTGTCATTGTCTTATCTTTCATTGGCTGACCCAAAGGCAAGAGTTAAATAACAACAGTTGAATTTTAAACATCTCCCCCTCCCCACGCACACACCCCAATCTTAACTCTTTACTGTGACTATTTCCTTATCATTTGTAGATAGTCTTGGTAGAAAATAGGGTAATTTGATCTTCAATAGGGAAGTGCACGAAAAGTTAAGATAGACTGTTAGATCTCTTGTATCTCATTAGAATGAAAGTCTCTTGTCTTAACATAGTCTTTGTCTATCCATAATTGAATCGATAATGGTACTAAACAAGGTTATCCATTTGAGGAGGCTGTTCTAAAGCTTTATGTTTGTAATCAGTAGTTTTCAAACAAAACTTAGCTGACCAAGTTTCCTATACAAGTCATATTTGAAATCTGATTTCTTTAGCTTTAAGCCATTTTTGTATGTTTGCATATATGTTCCAAAAAAAGATATCCAGTGGTTTTCTAAAGAATTGTAATGTTTAAAGAATCCATAATTCATTAAAAATAAGCAGGAAATAAATTAAGAGAATGTTAAGAATAATGATATTTAGAAAGATAGTTTGGAATTGATTTTCTTCTTTTTCTCTTTTCTATTTATAGGTATTTAATAAGTTTTTATTAATTACCTGTATTATTTAATAATGAAAAATGACATTAAAATCTTTTTTTTTAAAGATGGGGCAAACTCACCATGAATTCCTCCAAAACGAGTATGTATGACATATATTTAATACCAATAGGTATTATTATTATTAACATACATAAGACTTATGAACCTTGTATATATTAATAGTTATTTCTTCAACAAAAATGATAAATTTGAAAGGGACATTTTTTTCTTAATATATTCTTTCTTATCATTTTTCCTTTGCAACAAGTTTTATACTATTTGGGAGGAGAAAAATCAAACCAAGCAGAAATGTGAAAAGCAGAAAATGAAAGACCTCTGTCATCCCAGCTGGGGAATAACAGTTTTCTGCATAATTCTCCGGATTTTTTACCATGGACACCGTGTATTTTACTCTATTCTACAATAATGAATACTTGTGCTATACAAACTCTTTGTACTCTTCATTTTCCATTTCACATCTCATGAAGAATTTTTACACTAGTACATTAAGCTGTTCTTCCTTTTTTTGAAAAATATTCAATGCACAAGAAATGTACCCATAATATTGCCAAATAAAAATTCATATAAGAATACTATCCACTTATTCCATGCTGTTCTATCTTTTAGGGACAGCCACTTTTAAAAATTTTATGGTACTTTTTTACATTCATTTTTGAAGTCAGGTATAAGATACAGTGGCGGAGAGGAAGGCCTGATATTTTATTTTATTTATTTATTTATTTTTTTAAAAGATTTCATTGGGGAAGGGGAACAGGACTTTATTGGGGGACAGTGTGTACTTCCAGGCCTTTTGTTTTCCAAGTCAAGTTATTGTCCTTTCAATCTCAGTTGTGGAGGGTGCTGTTCAGCTTCAAGTTGTTGTTCTTTCAGTCTTAGTTGTGGAGGGCACAGCTCAGCTCCAGGTCCAGTTGCTGTTGCTAGTTGCAGGGGGCACAGCCCACCATCCCTTGCGGGAGTCAAACTGGCAACCTTGTGGTTGAGAGGACACACTCCAACCAACTGAGCCATCTGGGAGGGAGCTCAGCTCAAGGTGCCGTGTTCAATCTTAGTTGCAGGGGGCAGAGCCCACCATCCCTTGAGGGACTCGAGGGATTGAACTGGCAACCCTGTGGTTGAGAGCCCACTGGCCCATGTGGGAATCGAACCGCCAGCCTTCGGAGTTAGGAGCACGGAGCTCTAACCGAGGAAGGCCTGATATTTTAAAAACTTTTATAAGACAGAAACTATTTTGATTTTTGGAGGCATTTAGTTCACGAATTGACAAAGACTGAGAATTGAAACCATTTACCTTTATAATTTGTGTTGAGCCATGAGGGCTTTGTTTTGAAATCGAGTGGTGCCAGCATACCCAACTCATATACCCTGAAGATGTTACAAATGAAAATAGTGTACTCCGGAGGAGGCAGTTCATAACTTCTCATATCAGGTTTTGGCATATCAATCTTCACATACAGTGATAAACCATGAGCTTTACCCATTCTGTAGCACATTTAAAAATTGGCTGACGTGGATGGCAGCTTGCCCAATTCAGTCCACTTCGTCCACCAAGCGTACTTCATTGTATTTGAGCTCTCAGCTGTAATCTTGGAAAAGTCCCTTCCATCAAATGCGAGAGGAGAGCCTAATACTATGACAAAAGCATAGGTTTGGAAGTAAGACCTAGGTTCTAATCTTGACAGTGTTTTCAACTGTGAACTTAGGCAAGTCACTGAAATGCTGGGCTTTAGTTTCTTATCTGTAGATTGCATGATTAATCTCTGAGATCCCTTCCTGTTCTAAAATCTGAATCTATGAAGTAAACACCTTCTATTATGCCCAGGTTGGTAGTTGTGTGCAGCTGATCCCTCAGTTAGCTGTCTCCTGGATCTTTAAGGCTCACTTACTTCAAATTTCTCGCCTCTGACTCTCATTAACCCTTGAAAGCCCATGTTCAAAGAGCCCTGAGGATTCTCAGCTATTCCCTGCTCTAGACACAGCCCCACCACCTCGGGTTCCAAATCTCAGCTAAGACTGTGTGTCAGCACCAGAAGTTCCTCAGTGAGTTTTCCTGCAAGCAAACTTCATAACTCTCTTTTCATTGCAGAAGTCAGTATAATTATTTTTGGTACTAATTTGCATATTGAAATTGTAAATGCCTTAGCTCCTTGCTTACACCATAAAATTAAATTGTATAAATAATCAATTTCTAGGAAACTTTCGTAAATATATATAACGTATTTCAAGAAAATCAATGTATTGGCAACCTAAATTTGTAAAGAAAAAATTCAACCACAGCAAGCCAAAGAAATTACCTGGAAAAAAATGGCTCCCACTTAAATAAGAATGTTGTTAAAAAGTACTACGTAGTCCTAATGATAACCCTTTTTTGGCTTATTACCTCCACTTGACAATGAAGACAATTGAAATAAAAAAAAAGCTCTATGGCTTGGTCAAAAGGATCCAGAAAGATAGTAAGAAACTGGACGAGAATGCAGAGCTCCTAGCTCACAGTCCAAAGCTATTTCCAGTATATATACCCCCAAATATTTAAATTGGATGGCTGTAGATTATCTCTAAATTCCCTTCTAGTTTAAATGTGCTCTGATTCAGTACCAGCCCAGGGAGAAAGCTTCACTTTCTCTCCATGACCATCCTCCCGAGGTAAGTGGAACAATCCTGCCTGGTTCTATGCACTTCATTTCATGATTGTTACTTTTGTCATTTTCAAAGATGACACATTTGTTTATTTTTACTTTAAAAAAAATTAAGAAAATACGCAATTTAAAAAATCTGCGTCCTCTATTCCATAAAGACATGTCAACTATTAAGTATTAACTCCTATTTAACCTTAGCTTTTTCATCTGTTTGAAGGCAACGTGCTACTTACTCGAGCATCCTGCAGCCCATGCCCAGAACTGCATAGTGCACAGTGTAGAAGAGGATGACATACATAGAAAAGTTCTCAAAACAACCTGCAGAGAAGACAGGCGTGAGCTCCAAGAGCCTGGGCTTCTTCACACGGCTGTTGGTAACAAATCTGACAAACAGAAGATGATGAATGGTTGCTAGATAGTGTTGGCGAATCTTGCTTTGCTTGGACACCCTTGGGGTGGGAAGGACTTCAAAGTGCACAATGAAAGTATCGCTGATTGGAGAGGCTGGCATATTACACATTTGCACCAAGGATTAATGCAATATGTAAATCTATATGATTCCATTTACTATTAATACAACAAGCTTCCTAAATGGCAATAGTTACATTTTTATTTGACAAAATGATTCTAAATCTCAGCTGTCAGGATAGCAACGATATGAGGATGGCTAAGGAATTTTGAAAAGTATGAACAAAAAATATACAATAACATAACAATAATTAAATCTGTGTGTAAGAATTCACAGAATAATTGGCTAAAACACCATGATCCTGATATGGACGCTACCACATATGAGATTTAAGAAGGAAGCATTGCAGGTAATTGGGGACCAGGGAGTTATTCAACAAATAGTGCTGTGAAAATTCTTTTATTTCCAGATAGAAAAATCCCTTTAGATTCCAGTCTTGTACCAAACACCAAAATAAACTTCAAATGGATTAAAGGCTTAAATGCCAAGTAACAGAAGAAAATATTTGCAACATGTATCACAGGCAAATGATTGATATTTACAATATATAAGCACATACAAATAAAAAAGACACACAAACCAATAGAAAATAGACAAAGTATATAAATAGGCCATTCACATGAATAAACATGTAAAAAGCCAATAAACAATTGAAACTGTGCTGAACCTTACTATTAATCTTTTAAAACATATTCTTGTGAATATAATAAAAATGTCAGCATGTCACATGGGAATTTTTCAGTTTATTCTTTTCCCTTTTGAATCTTTTAAAAAGTCATCTTGTTTAGCCAACACGTTAGCACTTCAGGATTATTCATTTTTCTCTGAATGACCAATTCAGCAAGTTTACCAAATATTTTAATTGGCCTGGGTACAGAAGGAGCCCTCTACTAGAGGCAAGAAGAAAAGAGACGTAGTACAGAGCACACCACACCATGTATATATATATATATATATATATATATATATATATATATATATCTCCAAAAATAGATTTTTCTTTTTACCTTTGAACTTGTATTTATTGTTTATTCATCTACTTTGGATAACCTATGGTCTTTTTTATTTTCTATATGTTATAATTCATTAATATCATAATTTTTTATGCTAAAATTATTCCAAATTTGACTAATCAACTTGATTAGTATTTTGTAGCAAGTACAAAATACCTCCTGTGTTTATTTTACATATCCCCATCCTTTTCTTTGTATTTCATTTCTCTCTTCACAAACTGCTATATTGTAAGGATGTCATCACTATATTTCCATGTTTATTTGTGAGCTTTCTATTATCTTCCATTGGTCTCTCTGTCTTTCTATCTTTTCTTGGATCATTATCACACTATTTTAATTATAGAAGTTTTATAATAAGTTTTAATATAGTCACCCTTCATTGTCCTTTTTTAGGGTTCTTTTAGCTATTTTATGTTTATTTTGACATATAAACTTTAAAATGCAGTTGAATCAATCCATAAAACAACTGCATGTTATTTTTATTGGGATCATACTAAATTTATTATTAAGGTGGAAAAAAATGATAGCTTTATAATGTTTACTCATACTATCCAAAAACAAATTCTCCAAATTTATTCAAATTTACTCTTGTAACTTTCAGAAGTATTTTTATTTTTTTCTTGCATAGCTTTCTTAACATTTTCTATTAAGTTTATTCTTTTTCCCTCCCTTTTATTATGACACAAGTTTTGTGTCAACACAAAGTAAAATGGAGACTAAGAGTGACGAGTAATATGCAAACAAAGGCAAATGGCCAGGCAGCACCAGTACCAGATATGTTCTTTGGGAAGAACTCAGAGAAAAGAATCAGCAGCAGATGTGCAGGTGCCCCATTGCCCATGCATCCTGGGGTAGCCCACAGAAATCTAACAGGGCTGGATATCAGATTTTGGGCCTCACGAGGGAAGCACCAACCCCTGCCTAAATATAATCACAGGCCAGAATATAATTGTAATGACTAACCAAAACCTTGCCTCCAATTCTATCCTATCAGCTCAGCATTAGTGATTAGAAGAAGTAAAACTGAGGGTCCTCATGATTTTGATTTGATTTGTGATTACAGCTTTAGAAATCTGTACTCATGTTTTCCTCTCTCTCTACCCCCCTCATAGCCCTAGCCTTTCCCGTTGATAATCATTAACCCTTGAGATAGCAGGAGACAACAGCCAACAGAAGACAACCTGACCGATGGTCCCAAGGTCTAAACCTCTGTCGGGCTAAAGAGAACATCTGGAGCAAAATTATGTTTCAGGTGCTTCTAAGCCCTTAGGTCAAATGACCCCCTGCCTATTTTTTCCATGAAACCAAACAGAGGGACACAGGAACAGATCTCTGAACTGTCTTTAAGACCTGAAGAAATAATTTGTTCCCCTTACCTCACCTCTAACCGATCAGCTCCTAACACTACCCTGAACTGCTAACACACGATGTCCTGTTTTTTTGCCCTGTATCATCTGTAACCTACACGCCATGGAGGAGTCGGGTCTTTGAGACCATGAGCTCATATGTTCTCTAGATTGGTCAATCCTATAATAAACTACTTCCTTTCTTCACTGCAAACTCCTGCTTGCTCGATAACACAAGCACAAGGATCTTCACTAGCTGGGTCAGGGTGTTGGGATCTAAGCCTATGGTTGCAGCTAAATGACAGAAAACTAGCAGAATTCATTACATCAACCATCACAGTTGTGGAAGCAATTATTACTCTCCTTAAGTGGGTGGGGATGCAGGATGGCAGAAATGTAAGCCAGCCTTGCACTTGACCTAGACTGTCATCTCAAGTTTATTCTTAAATAAATCATTTTTTTTGCTACTAATGTAACCAAAGTTCTATATTCTGTTACATCATCTAATGAGGCATTTTTTTGGGGCACATAAAACTTTCTGATTTTTGTTTTCAATTTAATATTCTATTACTTTACTGAATTTTAGTGTTTTCATTGATTCCCTTGGATTTTTCAAATACACTACAAATCACCTGTAAATAGGAAGTTCCACTTTTTCTATTCCAATTCTTATGGCTCTACTGTTTATTCTAGTCGGGTTGCATTACTAGTACCTCTAATACATGTTTAAATAGTAGTGAAGTTAGTGGGTATCTTTGCCTTCCTTATTCTTGGCCTTACTGTGAAAGCCTCTAGTATTCTCTATTAAGTAATACACTGGTTTCAGGACTGCATTTTGTGTGTGTGTGTGTGTGTGTGTGTGTGTGTGTGTGTGTAGTATAGATATATGTTAACACTAAAGAGGAAATCATCAGATTCTATGTTATTCAATGTTTTAATTAGGAATGGTCATCAATTTTTGTTAAAGGCCATTTTAGCATCTGTAAAGATGATCATACGATTTTCTACTTAGATTTACAAACATGGTAAATTACGTTGGTAGATTACCTAATACTAAACCATCCTTACATTTTTCAAATATCACTTGGTTATGGTGTTTTGTTTTTCATGATGAGCTCTTGGATTCTGTTTGCTAATATTAATTTAGGTTTTTACTTCCATATTTATAAGTGAGATTGATCTGTATTTTATCTTTTGTGCTATCTTTGTAAAGTTTAGATGACAATGTAATTCTTGTTTCATAGAAATATCTTGAGGATTTTCTTTTTCTATACTCAGAAATAATTGAAGAAGCATTGGAAGTATATGACCTTTGCAGATTTAGGAGAATTCCCAAGTGAAACCTGGGCCTAGTCCTTTCTTAATAACCTCCTCCATTTATTCTATGAAAACTGGAAGCCCTTAAGTGATTTTACAAGGCAGAATGCTCCCATGAACTAGAACAGCTTTATTCTTCTCTACAGAGCAAATATCTGCATATTCTTCAAAGTCTGGCTAAATATCATATTCACACTCTACCCTCCACTTAGGGGTAGAACTGAAGCTTCCTTACTTCTTCTGCACCAATAGCATTGTGCATATGTCTTACAGATCTGATCACCTGTGTTGTAGCACACTTATTTATGGACGTGCCCACTTCTCTAGACTCTCAAAGATAGAGACAGTAATTTAATCCTGTTTACTCTTCAACCACAAAAATAAAGCTTAGCTCTTGGCAAGCGTTCAATAAATATGTTTTAACTAATACTGAATGAAGAGAAGGAAAAAAGGTAAAAGCCCATTTCAGTGAGAACCATAGACTATTCATTGAAAATATGGACCGTAAGGTAAGATTACACTAGGATTTTATTTTTATCCAGTTTCTCACTGGCAAGGTGTGACACTGGCCACTTTGGCATTTTGCTCTACTCATCTGGAAGATATAGGTAAAATCTCATAGGGGTTTCGTATTCAGCACATGTGTAAAATTCCTAGTATTAAATACTATATGTGCTCAACAGATAACTTGCCCTCCGCTTCTCCCTATGTGAAAGCCTGCTGCTTGGTTCTTTGGACACTTTCTAGTGTAATCATGAACTAAGGCTCTCACACTGGAGTATCATAGGGCAGGATCCAGCCTACTAAAAGTAATTTCCTCTGAAAATGTCTGTGTGGGTGAAATTCTCCAGTTCAGGTCAACAACCACAAGGAAATGCAGGAATGTGTTGTGCCTCTGAGATTTTTACATGCAACATTTGTTTTACAATTGTACTTTTACATTAGTTTAATGCAGTTAAGAAATGTGTATTCTACTGGAGTTCTGAACAACAATGCATTGTACTCTGAACAACAACGTAGCAGTCTTCATACCTGGGCTTTCTTCCCAGTTCCTGTGCTATTTCCCCAGACAGCAAATTAATTAAATGGCCTTTGGCCATGACTCTTTCCCTTGAGTCAGCTTTTCTCTCATTTAAAGTGGAGGGATAGGGGGGATTTAATTAGCTCAATGCCTGGCACATTGCATGCACTCAATAAATATTTGTTGAGTCTTGGAATTCTCTTTAGATGAAGGTCACTTTTGCATTACTATTAATTTATGAGCATATCAGTATTTCCTGTATTGATAATATTGACAATAAACAGGATTTTTGAAAAGTTTTAACTCATAGCTTAAAGGGATGTATCATGAGAACTCAGATTTTCAACAACTGACCTATTTTGAACAGAGTCACTCTTAGTCTCATGTTCTAAGACCGTGATTCCGCACATAAAGCTGTGGGATCCTAAAAATGTGAAAAACTGCAGCAATTACCTGGATATTTCCACCAGAAGGAGCATGCGTGTGTGTGTGTGTGTGTGTGTGTGTGTGTGTGTGTGTGTGTTTGTGTGTGTGTGTGTAAGACCAGACTAAATATAGAGTCCCCAGAGTCCCCATTCTGTATGTAAACTACTTAAAGGAAAGGATATTATCTTTTAATTTTTATCTCTCCAGCAGTTATTATTGCTAGTTCAATACTAAAACTATACCTAAATTATGAACAGTCTAAAATCTTCTTAAAAATAAGTTTTGAAAAATTATTTTCCCTGAATAATCTTTTTACTGATCTAGAAAAATTTTCTTAGCCGTTGCCATACTTAACATTTCCTATTCATGATGTATGTTGTGATGATGGCAGTGAACAGAAAAAATCTTGAGGAAATACACACAGCACTGATATTTTACTACAATGAATGTAGCATTAATTTGGAATCATAATTTAATTTTTAAGTAAAAATCCGATTTTCCAGAGTGTCATTCCCTTATGGCCAGATCTTTATAGGCCCAAAGCCTATGTGAATTTATTCAGCTGCTTTGAGGCTTTGCATACTTCCTTGTTTTAGGTGCTTTGATTTTTTAAGGGGTATTTTTATACTGAAATAAAACACAACTATTAACACTAGCCTCAAGGGAAAAAGGAACTAACATACCTACAGCTTAAAATGTTTCAATTCTCTTTGCCTCTAAAATCTTTTACATCCTTTAGAAGTCGGAAAAATAAAGGCCACCCTCTGCCAAAAAAAGATTGAGGACAAACTGTCAGGATTTCAGAAAACAGTAAGAGAAGTGCAGGTGTTAATACTAGAAACTTTCGCTGTGAGTAACATGGTAACTGCAAAATAGCCACTATTTAAGTGTTTTAGAATCCTTTCTTGGTTATAGGTACCTCTATATTGCCACCATTTCCATACCATGCAAGAGCATTGCAGAATGTTTTCTGCAGGGTACACAGCCAAAAGTGAAACAAGTTGCTTACGGAAAGAAAGGCCATTTATAGAACATATGTGTTTACACCAGGGCTAGACAGTACTGGAAAGTCAATGCAAAGAAGTAATTTCTCTTTACCTTGTTTGGAGTAACTCTGATCTGGAGAGCCACGTACACATCCTATGTCCAGGAGGTGGTGAAAGCTACACTCCTTACACTGATGACATCTGGAAGAAGAGAAAATTGTCACCATGAGCTTTTCAATTACTCCTGAAGACTGCGTGTGAGACGCAATAGTGCAGGATGATTGCATTATACAAAATGAGACAGAAGGCATCTGTGAGCCACGCGTAAGCTGCTGAGTGCCAAAATGAACATCCTTATTAGACAACTGAGTTCTCATACCATTTGTAGTTTGGTCAAGTTTGAAAGATAAGTTGAGCATTGTTAGACAGTGCTGCAAATAGGCAGGGACTTGAAATTCTCCCTGGCTGTATGAGTAATTACTGTCTCAAGCTTAAATTAGAAACATGGGTTTTCAGTTAGGAAGTCTTGAGATTGTCTTCAAAGGATGATGCTGCCATTCATGTTGAAGCATGACCTGTCTTCTATGTTTCATTCCCAAGGACCACAGACTGCTGGAAAAAGGAATCATTAAACCCTTTTACATCATGGCAAAGCAATATAAAAATTCTGACATTCTGTTGGAAGACAGAAGGATTCCCAGGCTCTAAAATAATTGTCTTTATACAGTAAGTGAAATGTTTTCAAGAACTGCTAGGATGCAGTACGGGAGCTCTATGCCCCAAGGCTCCAATCCAGAACCAGTCTTTCATTTACCACATTTCATCCCCTCATCTTTTCATTGGCACCCACTTGTAGATGTGTTCTGGGGTCCTTTCCCATTACAGAATCTTCTTTTACACAGAGCACATTCTGCAATACATACACCCTACATAAAATATGGCTCAGGTAAAGGTGAAAAGAGGGTTCTCAGCAAGCCCAGGGCTTGATCTTTCCCATCTGGAAATGTTTTAAAATATGACCTTCATATGCATATTAATAACACGATCGATGCTCTTTTACTAATATGCCTTAGACAATTCCTTCAATGTGTGGTTGCCCTATTTGTCTGCTTACACTGTGAGTTCTTACAGAGAAAGTCTCTTCAGCTTGTTGATAACTTTGTTAACAGCTCCCAGTGTCTGCTTCAGATTTTGGCAGATGGTAGATGGATCCTGAGTAAATGTTGATTATTCAAATTCTGTTTCTTGCCTTGTATGTAACAGCAATGGCCCAGCTTTTCTCCCTAAAAGAGGTCCGGGAGAGCTCCCTGGGAATGATTCATAGTCCAGTGCTGAGCAAACAACCTATTCTTTACTCGCTCTGCTCTCAACATTCAGAGTATTTTGTGTATAACTCAGATTCCACTGGAATTATTTAGTTCAACAGTAACCACCCAAGTTTTATCCTCTCCAGAAGTTGACACCACACATTGGGAGCCAACAATAATTTCACTGCAACCATTCCACTGGTTAAGATATTGAAAAGTACGAACTTCCTGTAACTACCCTAGAAAAATTAGCCGATAGAGTATATTGGGTGCAGAGTGTGTGTATATGAGTTTGGTTGCAACTACAACAATAAACATCTTTTATTTGAACAACTATTATGATCTATTATGAGAGTACGGCATGATATAGAGACAAACATCACACACATTTAATAGCGCTAATTCTGTTTTCCAAGTTTGCCATTAGATTGATATATACATGTGCACATATCACATGTACATATGTAAATGTATATATATATTTCTTTTCATTCAGCACACTCATATGGAAATTAAGGAATAAAATATTGAAAACCCTTCACATTCTTGGGTTCTGAATTGTGCCCCTTGACATTTTATCATGTTTTAAAGTATTTTCAGTCCCTTGGCATAATTTGTATCCAGAGTTCTTTTTGTTAAAGCCTAACTTGGCTACTTCCTTCATGGTAGAAACATTCAGAAACTTCAAGGTTTTAAAGAGATATTTTCAAGACAATAGTACATAATTTAGAACTTCTTCCTGATAAAATCAGAGGAGAAAATGAGTTCAGGTCCAAAATCATTAAACCTAAATATTTGGGGCCAGATATGTTTCCAAATTCAGAAAATTTTGAATTTTAGACAGGTAATTGGATCAATATATCACACACTGAAGGGGCCTGGAACTTTACTCTATATTCAAACATATTGTTTGAGTGGCGACATGTCAGAATCTTCACTCCAAAAGGATAAATAAAAACTATAAATAATTTTATGTCAGTTCAGATAATGTTCTGCCACCAAATTAATTCAGGTCAAGTAATATTCTACCACCAAAAGAGTCATAAAAAGAGTTTTCAGAGCTTTTTAGGTTTTGGCTTCATCGAGAACAATTGTGGACAAATACAAATTTAATCATAATCTGAAGATTAGTGTTGATGACAAAACTCCAAACACAATTGTAAATGATATGGTGCTGATAAAGATGCTGTTTTAACAAAATCAATTATTCGTAAGAAGCAGAAAAGTAAAATTCCTTTGCCCTCAGTGTCGGGACTAAATGTAACCAATTCCCACTAATGTTTTCTGCTGCTTCTCCTCTAGCTGGCTTTGCCTTGGAAGCCTGGTATTGTGTATTTTTAGTTTTACTTATTTTCTCTAACCCATTTCTCCCTTCCGTGGTCTTCTACTCATTTGTTGTTCACTGCTGTCGTGCGGGAGACCCTGCTCGCTGCGCCATTTGTCGTGCAGGGCGTCCGGCGGGGTCTCTGGTCCTGCTCCCCATACAAGAATGCAGGACATGGTGAGGCCAAAAAGGAACACCCACGGAGCCATAGGTAGGGGAGTCATACCACTATATTCTCTCTGGCGGCACTATACTCTCAATGGAGGCTGGATTCACACTGTCCGCAAACCGCCATCCACACTTGCCAGCCCAGCCACCATCTTCTTGCTAGCCCCCATTCTTTTCTCTCCTCTCTTCTCTTCTCTCTCTCTGCTAGCATAGCCACAGCAGTTATATTAGTGGCCAATGGCTCACTGGTTACAGCTGACAGCCAACTAGCCACAGCTGATGGCCATGCAATCACAATTGATGGCCATTTACTACCTGAGCCAGCACCTGTCTATGTGAGGCCGAGAGCCTGGAAACTACTTTCTGGGGCTCTGCCCCCACAACTGCCTTTTTGAAATTAAAATAATGTTTTCTAAAGCATATCACTAAATCAATAAAAAATATATATTGAGAAAACTCAGGCTCTATTTTATTTCAGGGAGCTGTGGAAATACCAATCAAAGTTGAGGGGTTTTTTTGGTTTGTTTGTTTATAGGCTTAATGGAGTTTCCTTCAGGTTTCAGCCCACATTTCCTTCAGGTTTCAGCCCACATTAAAGAGAAGATAAATATATACATGTATACTTACACACTTATTTCATTGGTTCATATTTATTGAGTAATAAGTTGTGTCTTGAAAGATAAAGTCATAATAAGAGAGAGTACCACTAAACAGTAATGGCACAGAATCAAAAATTAGTTGGTGTGGATGAGTTGTTATGAATATCCAAAGCCTTATTAGACAGCAATTTTCATACTTCCTCCCATAAATTTAAACCAGGGTTACCAATAACTGAAAATATGGACATTTGGGTTTTGGTATCTCATTTTACCATTTTTTAAGACAGTTTACCATAGCACTGGGCCTTGAAATAGGCAAAAAAGAGTGTAAGACAATTATGAGGTTATAAAAAAGAACTGGGAAGTACATACATTGTGTTCACTTGAAATAATGCTTGGGAAAGAAACATAAAAGTTAGGGCAAATTCAATACACTAATCACTGAGTGAAAATAAATATTGAATGATAAATTTAGAGTCCTGATTCAAAGAATGGGAAGTGAATTTTCAATCAGAAGAGAATGGAGAGCTGTGGGAAGGAGGCGAGGAGGAAGGCATTCTAAAAAAGAGAAACCTAAAGTACAAAGGAAGTGAAATAGCCAATGAGATCTGC
The DNA here is from genome assembly GCF_057876585.1 of Rhinolophus sinicus. NCBI lineage: Eukaryota > Metazoa > Chordata > Mammalia > Chiroptera > Rhinolophidae > Rhinolophus > Rhinolophus sinicus. Next base: position 30,386,912 of record NC_142502.1, on the reverse strand, counting down.
TTTGCTAGAAAACGAGGAATGAGACTAACACAGTAGAGGAGTGCTGATTGGTGGAGATCTCAAAGAACAAACAAAAGAATTGTATTTTGGTTCAAAATAAAATGGCACTGCTCTTGAGCAGTACCATGACAGATAAAATCAGCATATAAGGAAAATTATTTTAATATAAGTATAGAATAGAAATTACAGAGAGGATATTGGTTGGTTTATTGGAAAGGGCTTGCCATTTGACGTTTGTAGACTGAGAATAAGTGAGAAGGATTACATTTTTAAAAAACATCTTAGTTACAAAATGGATAGCTTTTTATGCTGGGCCATGGGCGGGAGGGGGGGTCAGGAGGAGGGCTGTAAAAGAAAAAAAAATGAAGAAGAGTAAAAACGATTTTAAGATTTTCATGACAACAAAGTAAGAGGATGGTGATGCTATTGATAAGAATTGTGAGGTTAAGAAAATAGAAAATGATGTTAGAATGGCTATTATCAATAAGACAAGAAGTAACAAGTGTTGGAGAGGATGTGGAGAAAAAGGAACCCTCATACACTGTTGGTGGGAATGGAAAGTGGTACCGCCACTATGGAAGTAGTTTGGACGGTCCTCAGAAAATTAAGAAAAAAGTTACCATAAGACCCAGCAATCCCTCTTCTGGGTATCTATCCCCAGAATTTGAAAACATTTATTCATAAAGATATGTACCTCTATTGTTCCCAGAGAGCAGGCCCTCCTCGGTGCAGTGTCCAGCTTTTTGGCGTCTCAAGCAAAGAATTGAACGAGATACTGAGGTAAAGTAGCGAAAAAGCAGTTTATTAGAAGAAAAAGTACAGTTCAAAGAAATAGAAGCAGGCCTGAGCAGTAGAGAATGGCTCAAGGGCCTTATTAGAAGAGAAAGTACGCTCCAAAGAGCTTGGAGCAGGCTGAGCAAAAGAAGAGGCTCACAGGCTATGGGGACAGAGCCAAGAGTGCAGTTTCCAGGCTCTTGCCCTCACGGGGAAAGGTGCTCACTCGGGTAGTAAATGGCCATCAACTGTGATTGGATGGCCATCAGCTGTGGCTAGTTGGCCGTCAGCTGTAACCAGTGAGCAAATGGCCACTAATGTAACTGCCGTGGCTACGCTAGCAGATGATGGGGTCTAGCAAGAAGATGGTGGCTGAGCCTGCAAGCGCGGAGGGCGGAGTGTGGATTGCGGATTGCAGAGAGGCAGATTGCAGTTAGCAAGTGAGGTTGTTTGGCAGAGACAAGTGGGCGGCAGGTTGCAGATCGTGTGGCTCCTGCTTCCTGTGTCTCCAATCCCGCCGCCCACGAAACTATAGTGGTATGACTCCCCTATCTATGGCTCTGTGGGTGTTCCTTTTTGGCCTCACCATATCCTGCATTCTTGTGCGGGGAGCAGGACCAGAGACCCCGTATGACACAGGCCCAAGGGGCTCAAGGCTCCAGGTGGCATTATTAGGAGAAAAAGTGCACTCCAAAGGGTTTGGAGCGGGCCCCTGAGCAAAAGCAAGGCTCAAGAGACTCAAAGTGCTTGGACCGGTGAGCACTTGGAGTTTTTATCCTTTTTCACTCTAGAATGGGCTGATCCTTTCTGGTAGTGGGACCGCTTGATTGACACCTGTGATTGACAAGAGGCTATTACATCATCTTTTTAAATTGCAGGTGTTCCTTCCCAGAATTCAGTCTGTTATAATGATATTAATGAACTTCTGGGCATATGCATAATATTATAATGATGGTATAATGAGGCCCAAGTGAAATGAAGGCCTTTACTGCACAGGTGTTAGTGGCTGGTTTAATCTAGTACTAGGGTATTTTGTACCCATTTGTTTCCTCATAGGGTTATTACTATAGTGAAAAACGGAAGTTTTGGGTGGAGAGGGGAGGTCTTTTGGGTGGCCACATTCTGTGGGTTGTGCAGGAATGCAGAGACCCGATGCCTATCTCTCACTGTCTGCCTTGTCTTCCCCTTGAGAGTCATGTTCCCCATAAAATCTCTATGGGAAGTTGAGAGACAGAGGTCTTTTCTTCTGTATCTGCTTCCTGCTAGGCAGAGGCGTAGAGCTGCCCCTACCTATTGGGGGAATTCACTGAACTCTCGCCCTATCTGATCTCAGATGAGAGGAAGGTGTCTCGAGATCCACCTGGAAGACCGAGATCTGCTTGTAAGGCTATGTTGGCTTCTTTGATGGGGACTGGTAATCTCGGTGGGGTATCATCTGTATCCCCAAGGCCTCTAATTGAGGAAAAATAGATTTTGGTTAAACAGAGTTGGAAGTGTTGGCTTTGGATTCTGCTTTTTGGGCCATCAACATAAGGTGGCTTCATGGAGCCTGTTTAGCTTCGTGGAGCCTGTGGCTTCTCCTCTGGTTAATCTGGTTATTCGGTTATTCACGTGGCGGTGTTTACCAGGAGCTGAGCCTGGAATGGCCTCGAGGAGGGGGCAGGGGATTTCCTATGATTCAGGCTGGGAACAATCTTCTGTTTAAGATGAAAAAGCTGATTTGAAAGGTGATTAAGATCAGGAATGAAGGAGCTAAGAAACTGGGGGAAAGGAAACTTATGGAAAGGAAACTTAAAATCCCTATAGGAAAGAAAACTTAAAAGTTTTTCAGTGGGGGGGCTACTCGCTTGGTCCATATCACTATCTTCATTACAGCATTATCCATGGTGGGTAAGACATAGAAACAACCTAAGTGTCCTTTGATGGATGATTGGATAAAGAAGATGTGGTACATATATACAGTGGGATACTACTCAGCCATAAGAAAAGATGAAAAACTGCCATTTGCGACAACATGGATGGATCTTGAAAGTATCATACTAAGCCAAGTAAGTCAGACAGAAAAAGTTGAGAACCACATGCCTTCTCTTATATGTGGGATATAAAACTGAAAACAACAAATGAGCAAACAAACAAACAACACAGAGTGACAGATAACAGTATGGTAATTACCAGAGGGTAAGGAAGTTGGGGGAGAATGAAGAGGGTAAAGGGGGTGCAATATATGGTGATGGAAGGAGACAAGATTTGCACACAATGCAATCAATACACAGATGAGTTCTTATAGAATTGTACACTTGAAACTTATATCTTATTAACCAATGTCTCCCCAGTAAATTTAATTTAAAAACAAATAAACATGAAATGAGAAGCAAACTGTTGAATTCAGCACATTAAATTTTGAGGCCAATTCAAACTTGAGCGAGCTTCAGAATCGCCTGGAGGGCTTGTTGAAACAGATGCACCGACTCACTTCCAGAGTTTCTGACTCAATAGGTCTGGGATGGACCCAGTGTTTACATATCTGGGTACTACATTTTGAGAACCACTGATTTAAATTATGTCCTCCGAGGATGGAGATTTGGGGCCAACAACGTTAAGTATGGGAATTATCCATATCCAGGTCATTGCTGAAACTATGTTGTGGAAATTTCTGATTTACAGCACTCTCCATCATTTTTACATTCTCTATCATCTGTTTCCTTAATTATATTGCTGGCATCAAAGTGAAATACATGTTCAGTCTCTGACAGTTGGAATAAAAGGGACTGAAAGTTTAAGAAATAAAAACACAGATTCTGAAAATAGATGAGTGTACAAGGAAAGATCAGAGCATAGCTTTTGAAGGATGCAACAGAAAGGAATACAGCAGCAAACTGCAATCAGGCATTATGTGGTAGTAGAAAAAAGATCTCTAGGTACTTGACAATCTACTCTAGAAATTTCCTCTCATTCTCAATGAAGAAGCAAAAGGTAGAAAGTTAAAAGGAAAAGTTAATAAGGCTACTTTGTATTTTAATTATTGTCAAGTACCCAGGTGCTTCAGTGAAGAGTTTCATGTACATATAAATTACTTCTGTGCCCTAGCACATTTGCAGAAATCTAAATGAGGTGTTGTTCCATTTAAAATTTAAATAACTCCCTTGAGAAAATGCCAACCAGATTGCTTCAACAAGAAGCCAATGCATAAACACGTATTTGTTATTTACTTGTTAATGTGTTCTGCATCTTAAAGTATTTTGGTGTTTTTGCATGAAACCTAAAGTCCTCTGTAATGTGATTTGATGACCCTAAAATGACGTGTAAAAAAGTAAACAAACAATACTATGATAGATGCATAACAAACCATTTTCTCCTCTCTTACAGAGATAATGGTTACCAAGTGTGTGTGATACTTCGTTGTTCTAAAGGGATTCAGACATGCCTCAGCTCACACTTTTTACAAAATGGCAGGTTCAGATCTACAAGTGCAACTTTTTTAACGGGTGACTCAGCAGAGGGAAATTCGCCTGAGACTCAGAGCACTCAGGACGATTAAGGGGTGAACTTGGCTTTGATCAGCAAACTCAGGCTGATTGAGTCAGCCTCGGTTCTGGCAAGGCAACTGCTGGCAGAAATGTGCAGTCATTTCACATTCTCTATATTCTGATTGGAACTTACCTCTTACAAGAATAATTTGAAGTTAAAATGGAGGGTGAGGGGAAGTTCAAGTTCAATATTTAATACTTGAAAATTAACAACTTCCATGCTCCAATTGGTGAAAAATTTTACTAAAAACAGCTTATATTTTTTAAAATGCCCGTAGGGTTTCTTGGACATAAAATTGTTTCCTGAAAACAACAATATGATGAGTTAAGAGTGAACGAATCAGAAACATACGGATTACATTTTCCCTGAAATTTACATGGATTTGGAAGTCATGGAGAAAAGGGCACTTGGCAAGATGCGTTTGAGATTTTACCAAACCAAAAATATTCGAGAAATAATCTGAGGTGCTTTGGTGGACACAAAACTGTGCCAAATTCTTTCATTTTTATAAACTGCACTACAATAAAAAAAAAAAAAAGGAATACAAGTGACTTAATTGTAATTTAATGGAGACATGGAATACTGCTTGTATAGCAGTTAGCAGGCTCTACAGATAAGCACCAGCTTTCCAAGGGATCAAGCTAAGTGTGTTTAAAAGCAAATCTAAATCAAATAGGAACCTTAGATCTATGGACTACAAATGCTCTATGCTCATATATACAGCAAAAGGGCCACCTGATCCTGCCAGGAAAGTATTTTATTGGCTGGCCATTTTTCTTCCTCACCTACATGAAATAAGAATCAACAACAACAACAATAACTAAAACATTATTTTAAGAAAAACACAGAGTGATGCTTATCTGTACGCATTACTAGCTGTTTGTTTTTAGTACACAGATGTCAGTAAGCTGATACTCGGGGCTGAGACTACCCTACAAAGGCCTTCTGGGACTTCTAATAGCAGGTAAGACAGATTTACCCAAACTTTGGCACTTTTTCAAGTTAAAATAAGCTTCGAGTTGCTTTATAAGCATGTACAAAGTCATTAGCAATGATTTATGAGGAAAATACTTTTTTTTAAAAAAAAACCCTCATTTCTATTGTCTTCATTGTGCTAAATATATTTCAGCCTTAGAAAAGTTCTTAGTAACATTTTTCAGCATGCCTTTTTCTGGTGGATCAAATACCAACATCCCATTCCTATAGGTTTGATATAAGGTTCTATTCAATAACTACATTCATCTAATAGCTTAGAAAGTAGCTATATGGATAAAGACGGACATTTTCTAAATAGCCACTGTTTAGTTGGAAAGAGAGAGCAAGAAGAATAGAATGTACAGTGAGAATTTTTATGGAGTAGGAAACCAGCAAGTATGATCTTTGTAGTATTTAATCTGTGGAGCTAAAATTTAAATTTATGCCAGGGACACGAGCAACGATATCAGAAACCTTGATGTACTCCAGATTTGGTCTTGACCCTGGGTGTGTACATTCACTTTTTCTTACTTTACAGATGGGTTCTAGCTCCCCAGATGGAAGCTCCTGTGAGTATAAGATCTATCACATGCTCTTCACTTTCTGACAATAAGCTAGAAACAAAGGCAGTTTTTAAGTGGAATCTAAGATGAACCGGGGTGTCATTAATACAGTAGATCATGCTGGGGTGTACATTATTACGTGGGCAAACTAAATTAGTTGTACAAATAACATTTGAAATATTTGAAAGTCCCTTTGGCTTCTTAACTCTGGGAATATCATCACATCGTGTGCAGGGAGGAGAACTTGGAAAAGGCAAACAACAATGCGGAAGTGGGCTGATTTACTCAGAAGACAGTAACAGGGACCCACAATGCAAATGCTGGGTTTCATATCATATCTATCCAAAGGGGATAGGGGGTCTTTATATTTCTAAGGAGGAGGGCCTGAACCCTTTGTGAATGTCAAACTTTGTGAATGTCACTATAATACTTGTATACTAGTATATTTATTCACACAACAAAAGCAAAAGCACAAGTGCACATCTATGTATGTACCTCTTCAGGCACATCAAGATTTCTCTCTCTCACTTAATAAGTACACTTTTACTGTTTCTGGTACATTTTGAATCCATTTTACAATCTGCTTTTACTTGTTTCCTCATAGAACCCCCAGGGGAACTCAGTTACCTTATAGAGCTGAGACATTGTGAAGCGCAATATACCACATTTCAATATATCAGAGATTCCTATTTTTTGGCTAGAAGCCATTAATTTGTTATAACAGCTTACTTCATCTTCGCTTCTATCCTGAGTCTTAACAATTGAATTTCCTTCCAGGGCCTGTTTTTAAAAATATAATTTTTGTCTCTTTATCAGACTTCTACCACACACCACGTTAGAGAAAGAAAAGACACTTGTACTGAAGCGGCTGAATGAGGTGACCAGTTCTTTCAGATGAGCTTTGCAGCCTATGCAGCTCAAACTGGATCTCAGCCTGGAGGTCACCTCCTCCTGGGGGATTTTCCAATACTCTCTCCCACCCACAGTCACCCACCTTTTAGTTAGTGCTTCTACCTGTGTGTTCCCATGGTACCCTGAACATTGCCATCTTGTCTCGTCACTTCCCATTATGGTTGCTTGTTTATCGATTGCTTATTTGCTTATTTTTATACCCACAAGACTGTAAGCCCTATGAAGGCAAACACTGTGACTGACCTGGTCTGTTCATTTCTATGACTGAAGGACATAGAAAGGAGCCCAGTTCAAAATAGAAACTCAATATGTTTTAATACATATGTAAATGCATCTGGGTGACATTCAAATATTTATAGTCCTTTACTAGAATAGGATATTTACTAACTGGCAATATACATTTGAAAGCATGGAAACATGAATAGTATCAAGAATATACAAAAGTTGCACAATAGACTTAAATATGATAGAGAGGTTAAAAAATATATTTTTTCCTTAGAAATAATTACATGAATCCATTTTGCACAATCTTTCATTTTCTTCTATTCCTCGATATTGAATACTCTGTTGACTGCTTTAAATTTCATTGAGAAACCAATTGAGGCTAAAACTTGCTGCTTTCAGCTTGCTCATAATAGCCATCTAGGTTTTGAGAGATCACATTCAAGAGGACCAATATTTTATAATTAATATTTTTACTTTTTCCAATTTTTATTTTTTAAAACAATAAGGGAAAGGTCAGTGAAGATTAAAACGATTATACAAACAGTACTGTACAGGCCAGAAAGTCGACAGTGCCAAAACAGCTGAGGTTTGGCAGGCAGCAACAGACCCCCACATGCAAACCATCAGCAAGTTCCTCAGTATCTTTCTCCAAAGCATGTCTTGCATTTATCAACATCTCTTACTCTCTATTACTACCTCCATAGTCAAGCCAAATCCTCTCCCTCTCCTACTGTACTAGTTTCCTAACAGCCCCTACTTTTATTTTTGTCCCCATACAGTACCACGTTTACCACAGAGCAGCCAGAAGGATCCTTTAGAAATATCTCAGATCACTCGTTTATAATCCTCTCTGGTTCTCACTGCTTTTAGAAAAAAGATTCTGATTTCTTATTCTGTTATACAAAAGCCTCCCTAAATGGGCCATTCTCTCTGATTGCATCTTGTACCACCCGGTCTACTCTTCTTCTGCCCGTCAACCTTCATTCTGTCCCCAATATGCCACGCTCTTTCCCATCTTGTGGCCCTCACAGTCTTGTGCTCCTTCTGTCTGTGATGTTTTCCTTTCATCTTTGTTCTTTGTTCCAGATCTCAGACTATCCGCCCTCTCAAACAGCCATCTAATGACTCTAGTATATCCTCCTATTTTGCATCTCTGCATAGAATTCATTGCTCTGTAGTAATTTTCTTCTTTTTTGTTGATTGTCAGTTTCCTCAAAAAATGAAGCTGTTTGAGAGCAGGAGCCTGTGTCTCTTGGGAAACTTGAAGTTATTGGTTAATGAGTAGTTCTCAGATTTTCTTTGCACAAACCAAAATCTGATTACATTCTTAAAAAGAAAATCATGTCAAAAAGATTCTAAATGCTAACAACCTCCCTTTGTCCATGAGATTCCTTTTTCCTGAATACATAGGCTTATTGGGAAGATCAGATGCATGTGAAGTACTACCAAAAAAGAATGTACACAAAGAAAAGGGTAATGGGAGTGAAAACACAGAATATAACATGCAAAAACATTTAACATAGTACCTGACACATATTAGGCACCAAAATCTGTATATTGGTTCCTGTTTATCACCTATTATTCAATAATCCATTTATTCATTCACTCACTAGATATGGTTCATCAAACCCCTGGGGCAACAGTAAATATTGATTGTAAAATGGGCATGTCTTTAGAGAGGGATAAAAACTAAATCCACCAAAGTAGGGGAAGGCTAGAAAATCTAGTAAGGGACATAAATGGCCCAGAATTGAATATTCAACATAAGATCATTTCTAAGAAGAGAAATTTGATAGAAGATTGTTGGAGGATCTGTGTGCTTGATCTTAGAATTACTGTTGATTTTCTATATTCTTAAAAGTGAGAATTAAATCTATAAATTTACTGAGTACATATACGTTTAAATATTCTAGTTACTATGATGGTGTAGCAAATTACTCCAAAACTTAATGACATAAAATCATGATTTACTATGCTCACAAATTCTAGGTCAGTAATTCAAGAAGAGCACTTTTGGTTAATTCTCACTTGCAGTCAGATTTTCACTGGGGACAACAGTCATCTGAAAGCTTGACTGGGGCTTGAGGACCTACTTTCATGATAACTCCTTCACAAGTGCGGCAAGTCAATCAGGTGTTTCAATTTTTCTCCATATGGTCCTCTCCAAAGTGTTCTCATAGTATGGTGGCCAGGTGTCCCCAGAATGAGTGATTCAAGATATTAGAGATGAAGGTAGAATGCCTTTTACAATCTTGAGAGTCATACACTGTCACTTTGGTACTCTATTGGTCACACAGGGCTAGTCTGGATTCATTGTGAAAGGGAATGACACAAAGATGCAAATACCAGGGGGTGTGGATCATGGTGGCCATTTTGGAGACTTGCTAAGGCAAATATCATTAAATATTAACATTTTGGATAGACACCCTTGGAGGATGCCCAAGGACCGTAAAAGGATTTCTTACTAACTAAAGTTGAAAAAAGAAAAAAGAATCAATTCTAGCAATCAGTAATTTAATTTTAAAATATTTTGTGTATCTTTACAATAAAAATGTTTAAATAAAATTTTATTCTTAACATGAAAACACATAATGGTATAAGAGAATACAAAATTGTACTAATCATAGAAAATTCCAAATATCTTTATAGATAGGATCATTGAATCATTTATTCACTTATCCAAGCATTCACTTTACTAAAATTTATTGAATAACTGCTATATACATAGTCCCATGAAAGTAACTGTGGAAAGTGATTTTGGTCTTCTTCTTTTCAAAAGTAACTTAGGCTAATAAAGGTATTGTGTCTTGACCAAGAAATTACAGAAAGAAATGACTCTTTGCATAGATTGCTGCCTTAAAATAATAATTCCAAAAAAAGTTTTGGAACATTTAGATCCATTTCCTGACAGTTTTCCACTGTTCCCTCCAGTGGAAACCCACAGTCAGTACAGGGAGGTGGGGTGGAAGCCTTAAAACTTGATTTGAATAATTACTAAGTTTAATGCATAGTTTGTTTTTGATTTAAAGACACATCCTTACATGTGTGTGCCCCCTCCACACACATGTGCACATCCCTGCAAAGTATTGGGTTGGCAATAAGTTGTGCAGCTGTGCAGCTGAATTTCTATCTTCCTGTTTTCTCTGAAAATCAAGTCCAGATGACTCTGAAACAAGCTGACGGTAAGAATGAGAGAACAGGTTTTACCAAATTTAGACCCACTCAAAGCCTCATGGAATCTAAGTTTAGAATAAACCAAAATTTCCCAATCTCTCCAGATTTTGCTTTGCCTCACACTGGGGAGTGAGTGCATCTTACCAGTAATTGAAAAGAAGAAAAAGAGGAGGAGAAACAACAACAGCAGAAGATTGTGAAATAAGTTCTGCAACTTCTTAGAAATTAAACAGAAAAAACAACACCCTGATAACTTGATGGTTAACTTAGCATGTATCTGTAAGAAGGATTCAGTTACCCTTTAAAGTATGAATAGTTCCAAACAGGTGAGAGCAGGGGGATGTTTGGTGAAGTTCTCTAGAGTTTTACCAGACTTGAAGCATTTGGAAACTATCTGGAAATAAATGAGCCTGAACTACTACTGGATTTATAACCGATAATATATTATGGAATTGAGCATGTTCAAAATTTATTAAAAGAACTGTACACTAATACCATTTGAGACTGCCACGGTGCAGACAGGGGGTCCATAAATAAGTCCCTAAGCTTTGTATTTGTATTTTCAGTCTGGTGTTCATGTGAAATTCAATCGTAATGGCTCCTGAGTCTAGCAACTCAGCTGAATACAGTTGAATAGATACAAATTTGCACAGAAAGTTTGTGCCAACACAGGATCCTATGTTTGTAATAGCAATGACATTCCTGGATAATCTGGAATTTTGCATAAAAACCCCGGGTGAGATGAGGTCTGATATATTAACTAAATTAGGCTAGCTTGAAAACATCACTATGATATAAACTGACATAGTTTCTTCATCATGAGTTAAAAAAAATAATAATCTGTTACAGGAAGTGAAACCTGATTGCATGAAACTGAACCCACGCAAAACTGAAGCTATTCAGATAGTTTCCTCCAAGAAAGCTCTACTATGCCCTTCTCTAAGATATTAAATGTTTAGTACTACATGTGAGATATAAACTTAACAGTCAGAAAATTTTAAAATGAATATTTGTCTTATAAGAAGATTTTTATCCTTTCTCCTTTCAATTGTAAAGCTACAGTTTGTTCTTTATGCCTACTTACTTTGGGGAGCACATTTATTCAGTAAAAAAGAGGAAGACTTTGAAGAAAGTCTTATAAACACCACTTTTTTTTTTTAAGCTTTTTGGGGTGACAATTGTTAGTAAAGATACGTAGATTTCAGGTGTACAATTCTGTAATACATCATCTATGTATCACATTGTGTGTTCACCACCCAGAGTCAGTTCTCCTTCCATCACCATATATTGGATCCCTTTTACCCTCATCTATCATTCCCCCTCCCCCCTTACCCTCTGGTAACCACTAAACCATTGTCTGTGTCTATGAGTTTTTGTTTCTTCATTTGTTTGTCTTGTTCTTTTGTTGTTTTCAGTTTTATATACCACGTATCAGTGAAATCATATAGTTCTCAACTTTTTCTGTCTGACTTATTTCACTTAGCATAGTAATCTCAAGATCCATCCATGTTGTCGCAAATGGTACTGTTTCATCTTTTCTTATGGCAGAATAGTATTCCATTGTGTATACGTACCACAATTTCTTTATCCATTCATCTATCGAAGGACACTTTGGTTGTTTCCATGTCTTGGCCCCCGTAAATAAAGCTGCAATGAACATCGCAGCACATATATCTTTACAGATAAATGTTTTCAGATTTTTTGGGTAGATACCCAGGAGAGGGATTGCTGGGTCATATGGTAATTCTATTCGTAATTTTTTGAGGAACCTCCACACTGCCTTCCATAGCGGCTGCATCGATCTGCATTCCCACCAACAGTAAATACCACTTTCTTTGTGAATGTTTATGTAAATATTCATTCACAGACCTGGTCATCCCCATGACATAATGTACCCTGACATACACGGTGTTATAAAATTGATTTGTGAAAGATTTCTCCTATTTTCCGTTACTCCGAAGTTTTGCTTTGAATAAATTATTAATCACTTAACTCACAGAGATGAATTAGGTGCTCAAGGATTACTGAAAGGAAAGAAAGAGTTCTATTAGGACTTCCCTTTGAGCTTAGAAACAACACACTGATAAAATAATGGCAACCAAAACCACACCCAAACAAAACAAGCCAAACTGAGACCAGGAAAGAGAAGTATGAGTCGCCATTGCCTAGAACAGACGTAATGGCAGCAGCACCTGGCCTGGGTGGGAATCTAGACGGGAAATAAACCGAATTTAGTGGTCACCCAGAGTCAATACTTAGAAAGAGATAAGACCAGGGAGCGGATTAAATTCATTTAGGGAAATTTCACAAAGACGAAAGTAAAATCTGTACATAATTCCACCCCTCATGATATTATAGAGTATTAATATAACATTTTTCTGTTATTTAAAAAAATAGATATAATATTTTTAAAACTTCTTACTGCCATTTTCATGTGCTAATAACTATTCTGTATTTAGAACGCCTGTAGAATTACTGCCTGGTATGGAAGCATAATTTTACTTAACAAAGCCCTCATTGCTGGACTTTTACCAGACACAGGTATGGCTGGAATTGTTGTTCTTGTACTATTTTAAGTGATGTTATGATGGGAATTATTTTATGATTGTGAATGAATCTGTATAAGCTAAATTACTAAATGTAGAATTACTAGGCCTAAGGGTTTTTTCAGGCATATGTGGAGTATTAAATATGTTCCTCTAGAAAGGTTATATGACTGAGGCAATGAGGCAAGGTGGGGCTCTTTTCAAGACTTTAGTCCCAGTCCTTGCAATTTTCCCTTAATGGGTCTTGGAGGGACAGTACTTCAGACCTACAATTCAGGTACTGTCCCTCTAAAAGAGAGTGGGGAAAGCCCAGCTAAACTTTGCTGCAATCAGCCTTCTTCAGCTTTCTCTGCTTATTACATATCATCTTGTAAGGGGAACACATTATACGCAGGAGAATTGTTGGGCAGTGCTAAGTGGCAGAATGCAGGATGAAATTAAGCTTCATAATTTTTATCTAAAGACTGGGAGAGATTTATTGACTTCCTGAAGGTTATATAAGCAACTCAAGACACGACCTAAGAATAAAATGCAGGCTAGTGGTTATTCAGGTAATTACCAAACCAATTTTTCTTTCTGAAAAAAGTTACTCAGTTTAATTTCTAGGTTAATTTAAAATTAATAAAAGATGTCAGATGAATAGCTCAGAAGGCTCCTACCTTCTTAATCTATGATCCGAACAATAGCATGCATCTAATAACATCATTCACAAGTGAGCTAACACTGCGTCCTCTCCACGGCCATAACTTAGGATGATGGAAGAATTATATGTGTCTAAGAAATCCAGTCAGATCAATATCTTGGGACTTTTTAAGTGCCCTGATGAATAGGAAAATGGAGAGGAGGGGTGGACACCAGGGGATGTAAATTGAAATGATTAAATCACTTTGGTCATGTTTAATTATCTGTGGTCATTTTACCACAGATTATCTTTCTCAATTTACTTTCTGGCTTTCTTCACATATCATATAAGTGGAGGGCAGCACAGTTTTGAGGAGCGCACTGGACAGGGAAACCTGGATTCTTGGCTTTGCTTCTAACTAACTGAATAACTGAATAACTTGGAATGATTCCTTTAACCTTCCTAGTCCACAGTTACTTGATTTGTCAAGTAGTAACTTATAACAAGCAAATGTCACTAATACATAAAGGTACGAGCCAGGTTAGCCTTCTGTGGTGATTAAGATATTTGACTATGAAGCCTGGTTACAGGTTCAAATCCTGACTCTATTTCATTTATTTATTTATTTATTTATTTATTTATTTATTTATTTATTTATTTATTTATTTTTAAAGAGGGCACAACTCACAGTGGCCCATTTGGGGATCGAACCAGCAATCTTGGTGCCATCAGCACCACACTCCAACCAACTGAGCTAACCAGTCACCCCCTGGCTGTATACCGTTGAATAACCACATAACTTTGGGAAATTTGCTTAACCTCTCTGTGTCAGTCTCCTCATCCATGAAACATGAATAATAATAGCATCTACCTCTGAGAGTGCACATAATAATTTAGTGATAGAGTTCTTGCCGGTCACAAGGTAAGCACCCACTAACCGTTAGTTGTCAACAGTATATACTCATCATAATGTAGGAGAAATTTATTATATAAGTCCCTTCAACTCATCTAGTTTAGGATTCCTTTGGGTTAATGTTTTTATTGCGACTCTGAGCACTGTTTTGTCTAGTTCTATATCCTTACTAATAGTGATGATTTATTTTTACGTCTGTCTCATAGTTAAATCTGCTTCATTTTCCAAATGACCTTTTTTCTACTTAGAGAGGCCTTCATTTCATCTTTATGTTCTTGTTTCAGACCTGATTTCAGAAAAACACTGAAAGAGTTTCTTCTATTAATGATATAATTATATTCAATTAACTTTTAAAATAAACTTCAAATTTCACGACAGCTTAAAATTTATAGCTTAGTTTTCTGTTTGTTTGTTTTAAAGAGAATATCCTACATATTTTGATTTACTTTGTTCAGATTACATTGCATATTTTCTTTTCAAAAAAGACTTTTATAAAAATATAGCTAACATACAATATTATATAAGTTTCAGATGTGCACAATAGTTATTCAACATTTTTATATACCTAAAGAAGTGATCTCCATGATAAGTCCAGCAACCATCTGAAACTGTACCACGCTATCACTATATTATTGACTGTATTCCCCATGCTGTACATTACATCCCCATGACATTTGTTTTATATCTAGAAATTTGAACCTCATATTCGCCTTCATCTTCTCCCCCCCTTTTTTTATTTTTCAATTACAATTGACATTCAATATTATTTTATGTTAATTTCAGATGTACAGCATAGTGGTTAGACATTTATATAATTTATACAGTGATCCCCCTGACTAGTCTAGTACCCACTTGGCACTATATATAATTATTACCATATTATTGACTATATTCCCTGTGCTTTACTTTAAATCTCCATGACTATCTTGTATTATAACTATCAATTCATATTCTTAATCCTGTCAACTTTTCTGCCCTGTCCCCCAACCCCTTCCCATATACCACCCTGATAAATCTAGTACCCATCTGACACCATACATAATTATTACAATATTATTGACTATACTCCTTATGCTATACTCTACGTCTCCATAACTATTTTGTAACAACCAATTTGTACCTCTCAATCCCTTCCTCTTTTTCACTCACCCCTAAACCCCCTCCCATCTGGCAAACATCAAAATGTTCTCTGTATCTTTAAGTTTGTTCCTGTTTTGTTCTATAGATTCCACATATAAGCAAAATCACATTGCATCTGTCTTTCTCTGTCTGACATACTTCACTCAGCACCATACCTTCCAGGTACATCCATGCCACCACAGATGGCAAGAACCCCCTCCCATCCGTGGCTGAGCAATATTCCATTGTATATATGTACTACCTATTCTTTATCCATTCATCCATCAATGGACACCCAGGTTGCTTCCACATCTTGGCCATTGTAAACAATGCTGCAGTGAACATATGGATGCACACACATGTCCCTTCAAAGTAGTGTTTTGGGTTTTTTCTGCTAAATACACAGAAGTGGGATTACTTCTTTGTCTCTTATTATAGCCTTAGTTTTAAAGTCTATTTTGCCTGGTATAATGCTACCCCAGTTTATTTTTGTTTGTTTGTTTGTTTGTTTGTTTCCATTTTCATGAAATATCTTTCTCCATCCCTTTATTTTCAGTCTATGTGTGTCTTTCAATGTGAAGTGAGTCTCTTGTAGGCAGCATATGTAAGGGCCTTGTTTTCTTATCCAATTCAGCCACCCTATATTTTGATTGGAGCATTTAATCCATTTACATTTAAAGTAATTGTTGATAGACATGTAGTTATTGCCATTTTATTATTCATATATATTTTTTCATCATAAAGAAGTCCCTTGAAGATTCCTTGTCATACTGGTATAGCAGCAATGAACCCCTTTAGTTTTTTCTTGTCTGGGAAGCTCTTTATCTCTCCTTTGATTCTAAATGATAGCTTTGCTGGGTAGAATAATCCTGGTTGCAAATCCTTGCTTTTCATCACTTTGCAAGCAAGAAGAGATTGGCAGGAAATACTGAAACTTTCTGTTGAGAAATCAGCTGACAGTCTTATGGGACATTCCTTGTAGGTAATTAACTGTTTTTCTCTTGCTGCTTTTAAGATTGTCTCTTTGTCTTTAACCTATGGCATTTTAATTATGATTTGTCTTGGTGTGGGCCTCTTTGGGTCCATCTTGTTTGGGACTCTGCACTTACTGGGTTTGTATGCCTATTTCCTTCACCAGGTTAAGCAAGTTTCCCATCATATTTCTTCATATACTTACTCTCTTTCAATGTTTTACTTTCTCTTGTCTCTTCCTGGTACCCCTCTGATGCAAATGTTTTTATGCTTAATGTTTTCCCATAAGTCCCTTAAATTATCTTCATTTTTTGGAATTTTTTTTTTTTTCTGATCTGATTGGGTGTTTTCTGCTACCTTATCTTCTAAATTGCTGATTCAGTCCTCTGCTTCATCTAATCTACTATTGATGCCCTCTAATGTATTCTTCATTTTAGTTATTATATTCTTTATTTCTGACTGGTTCTTTTTTATGTTTTTGATCTCCACTTTTATGTTTCCTATCTCTTTGTTAAAATTCTCCCTAAGATCACTGAGCATTTTTATAACCAGTGTTTGGAATTCTGCATCTGATAGATTGCCTGTCTCCATTTTGTTTTGTTCTTTTACTGGAGCTTTGTTCTGTTCTTTTATTTGGGACATGTTTCTTTGTCTCCACATTTTGGCTGCCTCCCTATGTTTGTTTTTATATATTAGGTAGGGCTGCTATGCCTCCTGGTCTTAGTAGAGTGGCCTTATGTAGAAGGTTCTGTGGGGCCCAGTGGCACAGTCTCCCTTGTCACCTGAGCTGGGTGCTTCAGGTGTGTCCTTTGTGTTCGTTGTGTGTGCCCTCCTATTGTATTTGAGACTTACTTGCTGTTAGCACATCAATGGGAGGGATTGACCCTCAGGTTCATTTGTTTTGAAGACAATGGAGGAGCTGGAGCTGACCATACAAAGCAGGATTTGCTTTAGTGGGGCACTGGTGCCTTCCCAGTCTACCCTTTGGATGTTTCATCCTTGGAGGCAGCTGTGTGGTGCTCCAGCTCAGTCTGAAGCTGGCCACTGGGCATGCCAGCCCCACAGCCTCCTGGGAATGTTCATCCACAAACTGTGCCCTGCCTGAGGCCACCTGGCCTGAGCCACAAAGCAATCTGTAGATTGCTGCCTCGTGGGCTTGGAGATGCCTTGAGAGGTCAAGCCATGAACAAAGGGCAGCTGCCGCTAGTGCCAGGCTTAGGGCTCCTCAGGAAGAGGTACAGGACACACTGAAGCCAGATGTTTCTTGTTTGAGTTTTGTTTGCCATTTAGAGATTTTAGGAAACTCTGCAGCATTATCCAAGACAGTCCATTTGTATGGAAAAGACACTGGAAGTGGTTTGGGTGAGCCCACAAGTTGGTTGGGGCAGGATCTCAGGGAATCACCAGCACAGGTGAACAAACAGTGTTAGCCAGGTTGATGGAGACTCAAATATAGTAGTCACCTGCATCTACTTACTGGGAGCAGGGAGAGCTCAAAAAAAGAAACAATGACTGCTGCCAGATCCTCCATCCAGGAGAAACCTGCCCCTCTAGTCTTCAACCTGAAGACAGACAACTCAATTTCTCCCAGTATGTCCCTGGTGCTTTTTGAGCTGCCTCCCCAGCCCTGGAGCTCAGAGCGAGTGAGTTCATCGGTGAGTAAGTCCATGGGCCCTTTAAGAGGAGCGCCTGGGACCCCAGTCACCCTCCATCTCACTCAGCCACAATCTCTGCTGGCTTTCACAGCCAGAAGTTATGGAGACATCTCTCCCCAGCACTGGAACCTTGGGCTGGTGAGCCTGTGGTGGGGCTGAGACCCCCTCCCTCTTCCAGGAATGGTAGTGGGGAATCTCCACAGCCAAGATATCCCTCCCGATTTTTAATGGTCACAAGTGGGTATGAGACTGGCTTATTCTGTGTCTCTGCTTCTCCTATCAGTCTTGTGGTGGCTTTTTCTGTATCTTTTTAGTTATAGGGCTTCAGTTCAGCTAGTCTTCAGGTGACTCTCAATGACGGTTTTTCTCTAGTTGTAATTTTGGAAGAGGCAAGCACAGCATTTATGTATATCACCATCTTGACTGGAAATCTGTACATTAGTTTTTAAAAATTATTTTGAATCACATCAGTCATTCTGTTGAGTAAAAATTTAGACTACGCAATCTACCATAGTGTTGAAATTTAGCATTGTGTGGCTCCCTTTGGGTTCACCACTAAAGGTGGTTAGTTTTCAGAGAGGCCGAGAAGCCGCATTACATGATTCACATTAAAGAGATCCTTCAGCTGTTCCCAGAGGGTGATTGGACTAACAAGCAAGGCTTTCGTGTAAAAGGAATTTTTATTAATATGAAAAGAATTTTTATTAGTATCCAAAATTTAATACCACATCTTTAATTACTTCAGTTCTCATGTGATAAAAGTAAAATAAAATAAACTATCAACATAAATTCAAATATGGCCCTGCACAGGTTATAGTATTTTGATGGTGGAATAGTATTTTGATTTCCATGTCAAGAAGAAATACATTAAAACAATACAAGTCATTAAAAGTCTCCATTACTTGAGTTAATGAGTTACTAGTTGGGAGCAACTAATAAAATAGATGCAAAAAAACCTATCTCTATCAATCTATTTATCTATGTATTAAGTATCTATCAATCTATCTATCTATTTATCTATGTATTATGTATGTATGTATGTATGTATGTATGTATCGATCTAACTATCCAGCTAGCTATCTAATTATACCAGAGATAAAAACATAATTCTGTCATTATCCCAATTTGTGATAAGAAGTAGTAGTTTTTCCTGGATTTAGATGAAGATTTTTAAAATAGGAACAAAACCACTCTTGGAAAAAAAAATCAATCCTCACTGCCTCTACTTGGTTAGGGAAGAATAGAATTTTTTTCAAATATAGTAATGTTCATTTTTGAGATGAGTAATTAAAGTCATTGTAATTTATGATTACTTGCTTCAATCTAAATGTAAAAAGGGGTGTAATTTATGATTACTTGCTTCAATCTAAATGTAAAAAGGGGTGACTTTGTGTGTTTTTAACTTACTTTTTATCATACCTAAGTAAATTTAAGGATTATTTTAAATTTAAAATACACAATGTGGAGGAATCAGAGCAATAACTAAATTTTCACATCATTTTGATGAGGATAGCATCTCATCAATTTAAAGCATTTTCTAAATATGCAAAGTGATGGGAAGCTATAAGTTAAAGGAGTGTTTTAATCCCAATGTTTGATAGTAAAGTGTTTCTGAATTTAATGCAATAAGAAGAACTTGATTTTCTCATAAAGCTTCATATGCTTGAAATCATCAAATTAATTTTGTCCAAACTAAATTTTAAAATAAATTGCATTTGGAATTCATATATTGACAGCTAAAGATGAAAAGGAATATGTGTATGACACTGGATCAAAGTAGTTAGTGAGACATAAATTGCCAAATGTATTATGTGTGTTATAGCAAAACAAAAATAGAAAATATGATTTTGTTCTCAAGATATATATATATATATATATATATATATATATATATATATACACACATATATATAAAACTTACGTTCAAGGCAACATCTTAATTTAGAGTATAAAAATGCAAGCATTAAGGTAAAAGAGTTGTAAAGTACTATTTAAGTGGATTCCTTAGTAGTCTAATTCTAATCATGAGTGATAGTCCAAAAACCATATATGTGGGCCACGTTATTTTATCAACCCACAAAATTATCTAAATTGAGTTTTATTGTTACCTTGCTTTCATTGAGAGACATTTCAAAAAATACTGGTATAGATTGTCATTTCTGAAAACACTTTCTGCTTTATCTCCTACTGTTTCTTCATCTGGGAAAATCTCTTCACCCTGAGGAATTTTTTCTTTCTTTCTCTCTCTAAAGAAAATGAGATGATTTTTTTTCTTTTTTTCCTTTATCTTCCTGGAAGCTCAGGGCCAAAGTTGTTCTCAAAATGTAACAGCTCTGTTGGATCTTAGGACACACTTAACATGTATTTTCACAACGTGTTCTCTTTATTCCTCCCCTGAACCTGTTTTTACTTTAGTGTTTAATAAATTCTTTGTAGACAGAGGTCAAGGCTGGATAGCTAGCTAGCTGGCTAAATGTGATTGATAGATCTGAGGGACCTGATAGGAATCAGAGTTGGTTAAGGTTAATAAACTAAGTCTACTGGGAGGGAACAGGTTATTAAAAGTAATATTTTATGCAGACGGTAAAAGTAGAATGTTCATTAATGAAAATTCAGATACGTGAAAAAAGAAAAGAAAATACCCACACTCCCACCAGCCAGAGACATCTACCATTAACCGTTTGGTTTTCTTTTACTCAGTAATTTGTCTCCATGAAGGATGTGGATCAGATGAACCTCTTGGCTTCCCCTGCTGCCATCTGCAGTGCTCTCTCTTACCAAACAGTCAGTCCGTGGAGGCTCTGACCTAGGCGTTCACATACAATGTCATCCTCACAAGTAGGGAGTAGCTACTACCCTCCTCCCACCAACCATGAGTGAAGAAACGGAGAAACAGAGACTGTATAATTGGCCCAGAGCGAATAATATTAAAGCTCTGGTTTGAGTCTGAGAAGATTGACTTGAAAGTGTTTGCTTCACCACTGCTCTGTGCTGTCATTGAGAACACTTCTCACATTTATTAAACATCCTTCGAAGTTCAATGTACCGAACCTCTTTCAGTGTGTGATTAGTTGGAAGCTCAATCTTTTCTTGAGACGAGCCTCATGACATAGTCCCTCTGGGAACGAGTGCGAGTGAAGACCCCCGCCTTTAGCTCTGTACTTCTATATTCTGGGGGCCACCATGACTTTTTCATTATGTATCATGGCCCGTGTTGATGTCCAGGTGCTGAATTTTTCCAGACTACTGATCCCACAATGTTCACTAGCCTGAAACTGACTTCCTCCAACCTGCACTACAAAGGCTAATAGCCTTAAGAAACAAAAAGTATTTGGTAATCAGTAAGAAAAAACTCACTAGATAAGTTGGCAAAGGATAAAAGGTAGTTCATAGAAGAAAAAGTATTATCATTCAATACATATATTAAATATGCCAAACCTTACTTTTAATTTTAAAAATACAAGTACAAATAGTGAGAAACCAATCTCAGCTTCCTCCCCTGTTGACAAAC
The DNA here is from genome assembly GCF_057876585.1 of Rhinolophus sinicus. NCBI lineage: Eukaryota > Metazoa > Chordata > Mammalia > Chiroptera > Rhinolophidae > Rhinolophus > Rhinolophus sinicus. The sequence continues at coordinate 30,365,423 of NC_142502.1, read as the reverse complement.
TAGCAAGCAAAAACATTTGGGTATATGGGAAATAAGCACTCGAATAGACTGCTAATAAGAGAAAGATTTGTATAAACTTTTGTGAAGTAATTTTACATTATTTATCAAATGTTTAAAAGATTTGCCTTTTGATGTTTCAATGTCACTGCTAGGCATTTATCCTGAAGCTATATTGCACATTTACACAGAGATAGATAATCAATGCAATTATTTTTTGTGACAATTTTTATAATAATGAAAAAAATGAAAACAACCTAAGTACTTACAAATAGGAGCCTGGATGTATAGATTGTGGTAATTGATACAGTAAAATATAACTGTGTTGTTAAGAAGGATGATGTCTGTGACTACACCAAGTTTTATATACACAATGCATATTAAGCAACATCTTAGCCTAGTGATTAGGAGAAGATTCCAGAGAACTCAACGCACTCTGGAACTACACCTGGGTTTGAATCCTGGCCCTACCGCTTATAGCTGGGGTTACCTATAGCAAATATTGCAATCTCTATATGCCTCATGTTGCTTGTCTGTAAAGTATACATATGTACAGTACCCATTTCCTAAGTTTTTATGAGGCTTAAATGCAATGTTTGCAAAGTGCTTAGAGGAGGGCTTGGCACACAGAAAGCATTATATAAATTTTTGTGAAATAAAATAAATACTAATATGAGAGGTTGGTTAAAATACAAGAAGTAGAAAGTAAAATGGTGCATAACAGAATAATTCCACATATCTAAAAAAAAATGATAGGGGTGGAATATATACTTGCATAAGAATACAGCATTTCTGGAAATCACAAGAAATGTTGAGTTTACTTCTGAGATATGGAAAAGAAGTAGATGGTCTCAGAGTCCATTTATTTTCACCCTTTTCTACAGTTTTAAGGTGTTTTTTCTTTTTTCTATTTCATCAGGAAGTAGAAGGAGACACAGCAGCAGCAATAGCTCCTGGATGATTCTGTGAGAGGTGGAAGGCTGGTTTGCCCTGAGCTCATAGAGGACCTTTGCTGGGTGGTGAGCTGACTACTGCAAATCAGGCTCACATCATCTTGTCTCTGACTCAGCCAAAATACTATCACACACACAAACACACACATTCACACACACACTCACATACACAAACTCACACATGTACACACATATACATATGAGTTACAAAATTAGGATCATGGGGTAAATAAAAATTTTTGTTGCTATTATTTTCAGTTAATGATATATTAGGAGTGTTGTACCATTTTATTAAATTTTCTTCGAAAATATGATTTTAATAACTACACAATGTTCTATATATACACACCACATTCTTTCTTGAACTGTTTTATGGGATTAAATGGACCTAGTTGAGCAGAGAATCAAGTCAGGGTGTCCTGTGAGTCGGACCTGCAAAATGTATCCACAGCCTTCCTTTTCATTTTTACTGTCTTATGACATTCCTTCCTCATCGTGATAAAAATGCAAGCAAAGATCTGGCAAGCTAATTCACTTTAAACCAAGAACTATTGATATGGTGGAAAAAGAAAACGGAGACTGATATGAAAAAAATGCCTCTGCATTTTAACAAGGAACAAACCATCAATCCAAAGATTTAATTTCCAATGGTAGGTTTTCAATGATCAGGAACAAGAATTAGGGAAGCATTGAGTAGGATGGAGGAAACATTTAGAGTTAACATTTGCAGTTTGGGCTCTGTAAATGTTGGTTGAATTGAAATATTTGGAGGCTGGCGCAAATAGGCCTTCCATACATCTTCCCTTTATTGTTGGAAATTGCTACAGCACACAAACCATAGGAAGTCAAACAAGTCACAACAACAACAGGAAACCACAGAGACTTCTGGCATATAAAATACTAGCTTTCCAATTTTGTCCACTCATGCTTTCTAACTTTGTTATAGCCTTGGGTGAGTTTACTTAAATTCTCTGTGCCTCACTTTTACCATCTACATAATATGATCTACCCAATAAAGATAATGTGAGAAGTCAGTGCTCAAAATATGCAATTCTATGCTTCCTGCTTTCATCCTTTCCTTCCCTCTCCTCACAGGGAGGATTGGACACGAATGTAGACAGCACATGAAACCCTTGACAATAAACACGAATTCAAGTCTTGCCTTTAACACATACCACCTAGGAGGGCAACTTATCTTAGCCTCACTTTGCTAATCAATAAAAATAGGCTAAAATGTATAAATTCATGTTTTAACTTAATTGAATGTTAATGCTTGTGTTGGCCTATTGCCTGACATGTTATCATCACTGGGAGGAGAAGTAGGAAGATAAAAATATATCTAACATTTCTGAGAACATAATATGAGTTAGGTTCTTTGGTTAATTCTCTCCTTTAATCCTCATAGATGCTTTATATAGAGAGATATTAAATTTTAGAATTTGCTCAAATGCACATACTTCAGGAGTAATATAGCTGGAATTAAAATTCGAAGTTTCTATTTGATGCTCTAGACTGCCTATGTGGTCTTCAGAGATCTGCAAAGCCACATACAAAGTAAGCATTACTTTATCATATTCCTGAAAAGGTTATAAAACCAAAGTATCATGAGTCACGAAAATGGGGTGACTCACCAACATCTCTATTGTGAGAACTTTTTGTTCTAGAAATCTTCTCTCAGTATGGAAGGGACTAATTTATGATTAAGTGTTTCATAAAATAAAGCCATGATATGTCAATGACTATAACTACATAGACCAGATTTTGACACAAATGATTAAGCGTGTTAGCGGTGTATAAAGTATATTATAGCTATTACACATGTAAGATTACACAGACATACACACATAAAGGACTCTTTATATGCTTTATATACTTTATACTTTATATACTTTACACCTGCCCTATTGAAAGCTAAGAATGAGTAAAACATTTGAAAAATGGGAAAATTCAATTCTTTTTCTTTCACTTTGTAAGGTGACCTACACCCCTTCTAGCTCCTTTCCAGGAGAATCATCTTAGCATTGTGTCCATTCACATTATTTTGCCTTTCCCACGCATATTATTCCTATGGAAACCAAAGAAGTGTATCTTTTTTTTAAAATAATTGTTTAATATCAGCAATTTTATATGGTTTTATTCCTCTCACTGTGAGACTGAGAATTTTTTCATCTTAAGAGTCTTTTGGTTTATTTTTTTAAGGAGGCCACGGCTCACAGTGGCCCATGCGAGGATTGAACTGGTGACATTGGTGTTACCAGCACCACACTCTAACCAACTGAGCAACCGGCCACCCCAGGAAGTGCATCTTACATGGCTATCTCCTCTTCACCCTGTAGCCAAATGTCTTATGGTCCATTCAACAAACATTTCTGAGCTCCTATCCTCACGCCAGTCACTGTGCCAGGCAGAGCAAGGGGAAGCACTGCATGTGCAGACAGTAGGTCACTCTTTCCACTGCCAGGAACTCACAGTTTAGTGAGATGAGATATGTGGGGCGGGTGGTGGTGGTGGTGATGGTGTGGTTGAGAGAATGCTGCATAATGGGAAGTTGAAAGGAAAGTCTTCTTCTGAAGACCATGTCAGGGAGAAGGACCAGTGATTGTTTTTCGAGAAAGTGTAAGAAACCTAGTTAGCAAGTAAAGAGAAGTCAACAGAAGAATATAAATTTAAAGAATTTAAAGCCACATGGTTTTGTAACATTCTTTGGCTGGCTTTAGAAGGCAAGAGACTAAGAAACTACTTTAGGAAAAGAGCTAGGGCATTGAGACATCTTCTCACCTTGGTATCGACATCTCCTATGGTATGGAAAATATCTGCCAACTCGCATAAATGACTTGTCCCGAGATAAGTTGCCAGGCCCCCCCAAGTAAGAATAATCACAGCCTCCCTCATCTGCTGTGTGCATTGGGCCATGAGCTATGTGGTGCTAAGTGGAGGCCTGCCTGTTCAACTCAGACAGACTGGGGAGTCAACTCTGCCTGCCACTAGCTAGCGTTACGACCTGTGTCAATTCACTTGAATTTTCTAATCCTTGATTTCCTCATACGTATCATGGAGATTAATACCTGTCTCTCAAGATTTTCTTTTCTTTTCTTTTATTTGGTGAAGATTAAAGAAAAAAATATACATGTAAAGTACTTAGCCTAGTGCCTAACATATGGTAAATCTTTAAAAATTGTATTTAATGTTGCTTTGCTTCTACACATGTATCATTTTCCTCTCTGGACTATTCTAATATTCATGCCTTCTCATTTTATTTCCTTTTCTACAGCATTATTCTCAAACCCTCTCATGTTGCAAACTGCCTCTTGCCTTTCTCACCCTGCCCAAGGCCACATGCCCCCTATTGAGAGGCAGCCTTCCCCTGGGTCCCGACCCTAAAGGGCTGGGTTTGTCCTGTTCTCACATCCTGCTACTGAAACCTGACCTCAGGTCTCTTACTGACAGGGAGGGATGTCTAAGACCTACTACTGAATGGGAAAAGGGAGGTACCACTCAGGATGTGTGGTATGAGCTTATTTTTAAAATAAAATATACTTCCCTATTGTGTAACATTTTTAAATAAGCATGTACTACTTTTATCATTGTGGTTGCGTATTTTTAAGGAAATGGGTATAAGTTACAGGCATTGCAAAGACTCTGGTAAAATGGAAAATACAGATTAACATAGAGTGATGGTGGTAGGGAGTCTGCCTAAACTAATGTTATCTCAAGTGGCCATGGAAGGCAGATTTGGCAAATGTTAGTAGCTTTCTTTTACAGAAATAAAGATGGTTTAGTTAAGGAAGTCTGAGAAACAGTAAGTTAGGTGAAGCTGACAGGTTCGTCTGTTTAACACAAGATATCTCTGAGGCTTTAACGTGCTCGTGCTCCCTGTGAGTCTGCAAAGTGGAGAGTAGACAGTATTCTGCCAGCACCATCTTTTCCTTCGGAGCATTCCCAGCATTGGTTTTCATTCAAAATCTCAGTGCCCAGTGAACGCGAAATGTAAATAACTTCAGCCTGTTCACAATTAGCGCCAGACAAAAATCATCCACCTGAAATAAATAGTTTTTCTAGTCAGGAGAAATATCTCCCTTGCTTAGGAAAGAAAATTTTGGTTTTTTGAAAAGTATTTTAAACACGGTTCTGAAATTTGACGCAATTATGATCATTATTTGGGCCTCACGTTCGGAGATAACTCTTCATTATCTATGAGTTCTCACATTACGGCACATTATCATTACTGATCCCTACAAGGTCCTTTCCCATTAGCTTAGTTATTAATTTATTCCTTTTCTTGTTCTCTTGTACATCTACTTCCCAATTCCATCTCCCTCTCCCAACTATTCTAATTCATTTAGATACATTGAATACAGAATTTGGGGATTTTATGTTTGTGTAAAATGTGAATTATTGTTTTACATTATGTATTCTAATTTATAAAATGGTTCATAATGCATAATTTATTTCTGTAAACTTTTCCATTCAGGAGTATGTTTTTAAGATTCACTTTGTGCTTAGTATACATATAGCTATTAATTGCTACATAGTATTTCATGGTGAAGTTTCATTCACTTTTGCCTATTCACTTCCAGTGGACACCAGCTTTTCCCAGTTTTGTACCTCTACAAACAACACTGGTGAACACTTGTATGTCCCTTATGGACCTGTGTGAGGTAGACTTTGGACTATATACCCAGAAGAAGGTACATATACTGGGTTATAGAATAAGCATATACTTAAGTGTTGTCATATTGCTGGCCTGAATGGTTGCACTAGTCTATATTCCTACCAGTAGTGCATGAGGCTTTATCTAATACCACACTCTTGCCAACATTTTTTCATTAACCAGACTCCAATTTTTGCTTGTTTAATTGATATGAATTAAGATCGCCTTCTTATTTGTAATTTTGTGAGAATTATCCCAATCCTGCTGTCCAAGATTTTGTGATATTTTGACTGTATTTTAACTTTTACTAAGGTATTAAAAGTTAAAACACGACTTCCAGGAATAACAGTTAAATCCTTAGAGTTACACATATCAAAATGTGCATATGATAAATCAATGAGTTTTGCAATTGTATGTGTATATTTTGATAAGCAATATTAAATGCAAGACAGAGAACCACCACATCCAAAGAACATCCTAGTATTATTTGCTAAAAATTGAAATGTTCATTTTATCATTCTCTACATTCTTCTTGCAACAGGAAATGACTTCTGAATACACAGCCTCATCTGTCATTGTCAGAGAACAAATATGAACCAAATTTGCAAGGTTTTTTTTTTTTTTAATTTGATAGAGCAGAATAACGTCATTGTCAACATTTTATGACTTTGGGATCTTTCCTTAAAAAAAAAAAAAAAGGAAAGCACATTTTCAAACTAATTAAAATTGGTCATGAATATTAATATTTTAGTTGAAAATAACTGCCACTAGGTGGCAAACAATCTACACATAGAATTATACAAAAAAGAAAATTATAAATACACTATATTATATATGCATATTGTAGTAGACAGAGCAAAAATATCTGGTTAATATAATATGTTCTGTGTACTGCTAACATTACCACGGAAAACAAAAGCCTAATGGTACAAAGGATGATAAATGTACTTTGTGAGAAATTGAGCTTTCTTTTGTCTTAAGTAAAATTTTATTTTTTATAAGAGAATGAGGATAGCAGGTATTGGCCTTAAAATTTAACATTTGTCATTATTGTGGAATTGGTACATTTATTATTTATCTCATCTGTGCTTTCCAATAAGGCATCTGTCCAGTTGAAGATACATTGATGATGAAACACTATAGCCATGGGTGACCTTGAACTTGCCTGGCTTCTTGTCTGGCTTCTTAGATTCTATATGGTTATCAATTTTTATACCATATTGGATGTAGAATAAGAGATATTATGGTGGGATTTTTCTTTCTGCTTTTGATTTAACCCTCTTGGAAATGAGAAATAAAATGTTATGGGGAACAATGCAGGCTCTGCTGCTAGACTCTCAGGTGTGAATATTAGCACAACTACTTACAAGTTGTATAACTGTGGTAGATGATGTTATTGTTCCCAAATAATAGTTTCCCCTTGTTGTAGGAGAATATGATACATTTCTCACCCTATTTACCTTGGGCTTGACCATGTGTTTGCCGTGGCCAGTGGTATGTGAGGAAACAAAATGTATACAATGTCTAGCAAGCAGCTTTAAGAGATGGTAGGTTTCCATCATCTATCTCTCTTGCTTTTCCCCTCTTCCAAGAAAATAGTGTGTCCATAATAAGAGCTGGCTACTCCTTCAGCCTCAGGACTGGATTGCGAAGACCCCATTAAAAAGAGCTAAATAGCCAATAGTCTATTGATAGGCATTTTAGTTGTTTCCATATCTTGGCTATTGTGAATAGCACTGCAATAAACACGGGTGCGTATATTTTTTCAAATTAGTGTTTTGGATTTCTTTGGGTAAATACCCAGGAGTGGAATTGCTGGGTCATAAGTATAGTTCTATTTTTAATTTTTTGAGGAACCTCCATACTGTTTTCTATAGTGGCTGCACCAATTTGCAATTCCACCAGCAGTACATGAGGGTTCCCTTTTCTCCACATCCTCACCAACACTTGTTGTTTGTTGTGGTACATTTATACAGTGGAGTACTACTCGGCTATAAAAAAGAATGAAATCTTACCATTTGCAACAACGTGGATAGACCTAGAGAATATTATGCAAAGTGAAATAAGTCAGACTGAGAAAGACAAATACCACATGATCTCACTTATATGTGGAACCTAAAGAATAAAATAAATGAGCAAATGAAGCAGAAACAGACTCGGAAATACAGAGTGAAAACTGATGGTTGCTATATGGGAGGGGAGATTGGGGGAGGGGGAAGACGGTGAAGGGATTAGAAAGTACAAATTGGTAGTCACGAAATAGTAACGGGGATATGAAATACAGTATGATGAATATAATCAACAATGTTGTAAAGATCATGTAGGGTGCCAGATGGGCACTGGACTTATCAGGGAGATCACGTCATAGAATGTGTAGATGCCTGACCACTGCACTGTACACCTGAAGCTCAAGTAGAATAATATTGAATGTCAACTATAATTCAATATAGATATTTATATATATAAATATAAATAAATAAATATATGTATATTTCCCCCCCACGGGATGTAAAGTACAGTATAGGGAATACAGTCAATGGTATTGTAACAGCTATACACAGTGCCAGAGGGGTAATTGGCTTGGGAAGGTTTTCACTTTGTGGAGGGGTATAAATGTCTAATCATTATGTTGTTTTGTATACCTGAAACTAACATAATAAAAAAAAAGAATATAAAATTTAAAAAGAGCTAAGTAAAAAGACTCACAGTTACCAAAATATAATGTGAGTGAAAAATCAGTATGTGTTTTTATAAACTATTGGAATCTGGAAGTTACTTGTGATCAAAGCATTACCTAATGAAAACCAACTATCAAAATAACTTTTAGTTTCTTCGACTATAGAATGAAGCTGATGATACTAATTATCTCACAGGACTTAGGGGATTGAATTAGTTAATACACATAAAGAATATAGAACATTGCATCATAGTGGTTAGCTATCATTATTAGTCTAAATGTATATACAATAACAGCTTTCATTTATTGAATGACTACTATAGACTAGGAATATTAAAATATCTTTATAAAGTATCAACACTCTTATTTTATAGAAGAGGAAACTAAGACTCAGAAAGTTTTCCTAATTCAGTAATTCTCAAGTCATTTTTGACTAAGGACCATTTTTTTGTGTGTGTTTTTTCCCCCTAATGGTCATGGACTAATACTTTTGGAAAATAAAATAAAATAAATAAAAATGAGTTGCTAAAAAAATTAAATAAAATGAACAAATTTAAAAAGAAATATAAAATACAATTCTAGTTTTTTTACTGAACTCAATAAATATAAATTACATTTTTGTTATCATTGGAAGAAACATAACATTAAAATTTTTTAATTGCAAAAACTAGCCACATTGGTCAGTGAAAATATGCATATAAGTGACTGATATAGAAATCACTATTTTACTTATGACTTATTATTTCATAACTAACTAAACAAAAATTATAAATGAAAAGCAATTTCCCAAATTAAACACCTACATACATACTTTTAGCTATACACAGTTTCTAATGTGACAGATTAGTTGGCTTCTTACTTGTTAATTTATCTAATCTACTTTTTAAAAAATAATCTTTATAGTAGAGAAAAAACTCTCACAGATCTGTTTTGACAGGAATGGAAGAAAAGATTTTAAAGCTATTTCAGAATATTCATTTTTAACTTTTATCCAAAATGAAGCAAATGATGTTATACAAGGTGTGATCAAAAATTATGGTGAATGTTTAAATAAAAAGAATTTATTACAGTAAAAGACACATTGTCATTTATCCTCCTCAAAATACTCCCTCTCCCTTTGAACACACTTATCCCTTCGATCTTACCACTTTCTGGCAGCAATTCTGGAAGTTCTTTTTTGTGAGTGTCTTTAGTTGCACTGTTGTGGCTGCCTTGATGTCCTGAATCAATTCAAAACATTTGCTTTTCATGGTCATTTTGGGGAAGAGCCAGAAGTTGCACGATGCCAGGTCTGGTGAATAAGGTGGATGAGGACACATCTCAATGTTTTTATTGAACAGAAATTGCTGTAACAGAAGTGAAGGGTGACACGGAGTCTTTCTGTCGTGATCACAAAATACGGTGAATGCTGCTGCCAAGTGCCATCCAACAGAAAGGGAGGGATCTTCAATACAGTAAGTGGCATGTTGAACCTTAGTAACAGTGTGTGACAAGTTTCAACTTTTTCGGTGCAGTCAGTTGGGTGTGAGCTACGGTTGAGAGAAGGTGTGTTTTAAAGTGTGTCATAAATCATCTTCCATCATGACAATGCACCGTGTTACACATAACTTCTGGTATATGGCAATTTCTGTCAAATAAAAACATTACCTTGTGTCCTCATCCACCTTATTCTCCGGATCTGGCACCATGCGACTTCTGGCTCGTCCCCCTCGAGTCAAAATGATTGATTCAGGACATGGAGGCAGGCAGGACAGTGCAACTAAAGACACTCACGAAAGAGGACTTCCAGAAGTGCCAGAATTACTTCAGAAAGTGGCAAGAATGATGGGATAAGTGTGTTAAAAGTGAAGGGGGAGTTTTTGAGGCAGGTTAATGGCAATGTGTCTTTTGTTGTAATAGATTTTTTTTTTTTAAAGATTTTATTGGGGAAAGGGAACAGGACTTTATTGGGGAACAGTGTGTACTTCCAGGACTTTTTTTTTTTTTTCCCAAGTCAAGTTGTTGTCCTTTCAATCTTAGTTGTGGAGGGCGCAGCTCAGCTCCAGGTCCAGTTGCCGTTTTCTAGTTGCAGGGGGCACAGCCCACCATCCCTTGGTGGGAGTCGAACCGGCAACCTTGTGGTTGAGAGGATGTGCTCCAACCAACTGAGCCATCCGGGAGGCAGTTCAGCTCAAGGTGCCGTGTTCAATCTTAGTTGTAGGGGGCAGAGCCCACCATCCCTTGCGGGTCTCGAGGAGTTGAACCAGCAACCTTGTGGTTGAGAGCCCACTGGCCCATGTGGGAATAGAACCGGCAGCCCTTGGAGTTAGGAGCACGGAGCTCTAACCGGCCGAGCCACTGGGCCGGCCCCTAGATTTTTTTATTTAAACATTCACCATATTGTTTGATCACACCTCATATATTCAGAATTTCTATTTCATCAGAAGACAGATTCAACAATTTATTCTCTAGAGTTATAGATAAATTTAAATTAATTTTTAATGAAAGAAATAAATTACAAATTCACCACTCGTGGATTGCAATTGGCAAACTAACCTTAAAATACCATGTTGTAAGTAGGTCCTACTGTGCACAGTTAGTAGGCATCTTTGAGTTAATGTAGTGTGAGTTCATGTAAGACCTGTGATTTCAAGAACTAACTGTTCTGTACTCTTTTGACTGAAATGTGTCAACCAATCACGTGCTTGGATATTTCAGCAATTTTCTGAATACCTATGCTCAATTTCTGAATTTATCTTTGTAGACCAATAATAAACAATCTGTTGACTCCATTCTGTGAAACACATATCTTGAAAAGCACTGATTTAGGTAATAGGTGGCACAAACAGATTTCAACCCCAGCTTTCGCTGACTGGTCTCCTAAGATCCTTTCTCTGTTAGAGGTTACAGATCATCTGAGCTATGGATTATATTCTACTGCCTACACTGCCTAGCAAGAGAGGTGAGATAACAATAGCATAGAGGTAGGCATAGAGAGGGTGATTGGTTCAATGAATATGTATATAATGCTTGTATGTACATATAGATTGAAGTGGGTATTGTACTAAATAAATATTGATCATTTCAAAGCCAAATAGTGACTTTAGACCTAATTTCTTTGAATTTTCAGTTTAGTTGCCCACTGTATAGTAGATTTTTTTTTCCTTTGCACATATTTATTTTACTGGCTTTTCTTTTTTTTTTTTTTTTGTATTATAGATTTTTTGATGGCAGAAATAAAATTTTAAGTGGTTCTGGAAATCTATATACATCTATAATTGATTGATTGGTTAGTTGGCTGGCTAGTTAGTTGCCTGTTTTAGTTATGGCATTCAAAAATGTATTGGCTACCTAAATAAGCTCAAATTATGACTTAATTTCCAGTATTGGGGGAAAAAAAGATGAAGCTTCTTAATGGAAAAATTGACATGTATACCACTTTAGAAATCAACCTACAGCCACAGGCAGAGGAATTTGAGTAGAATCAAAAGATTTACATTTTACTTCATTATCCACAGTTAGAATAGGGGGCATATTTTTTAAACCTCAGTTATATTTACTGTGAATTCCATTTTCATAAAATTGTTGAATTTAAATAAATAGTTATTCCTCATTCAACATGTACTTATATAAGTTAAGAAAGTTTGCCTGTTTATTTAATAATTGTGGTTAATATAATTATTACATAGTTATACATCAATTTAAATAGTTTATTGTTCAACTAAAATTACCAAGTAATTCTTTAGTCCATTTTTAAATTTTAGTTTCATTTAAGCACTGAGTCGGGGTGACCAAAAAAAATTAAAAAAATGAAAAGCATAAGAACCACTAGGCTTAATAAAAAAAAAAAAAGAACACTGAGTTGTGTGGGGTCTTACTGCATTTCCACTAAAAGTAGTTTAATGTGCCAAACATTTATAGTATTAAATATTATCAGGCTATAATAATATAATAGATTTAAAGAAAATATTGATTATCTTTTCATTTCTTGGTCATGGAAATAAAAAGGTGCTACAAGCTAGAGTTGAGTTACACTTCCTTGAAAAAGTAGTTCCCTTTGCTTCCTTGTCTGTTTGCCCTGGGAGCTAATACCTAGTATGAAGACAAACAGAAACACCTTTTTTTATTCATTAAGAGAGTTTTCACATGTTAAAAAGATGAGAACCAGGGAGATAATGTATACTAGATGTGTATAGAATCTCGCTTTAGTGCCTGGAAAGCTTACCTTTCTCCAGATAAAGCTGGGAACCTGTTGGGAAGCATCCTTTCCTCCAAGGGCTTCAAAGTTTTTGCTTATGCACTTCCTTAATCAATTTTGAACTATTTGTATCCTTTCAAATATTTTTAAAGTGTTTTATTATATTGGCCCACATAATTTAAAAAAATGCAGATATATGATATCCATATAGTGAGAACATTGCCATTTTAAAATAAAAGTTATTTTGTTATTTTAATTGCATCCAATGGAATATTTTTTTCCAAAGCAACTTTATCTACCTGTACAAACATAAATATACACAAGCCCTTCCTTTAATGCAGGAGATTTGAAATCTTTCCTTTTTCTCTTTAAAAACATACTACTAATTCATTCCTTCATGAGAATTTTATTAGTGGTGCACATTAATGCATAAAAGTATTTTATTAGTTTATAATACTTTATATGTATATATATATATATAATTTGAATTTAAAAATTTTGTGAACAGAGGCTCTGGATGTTAAAAATTCCATTTAGATTGAGTTAGCATTAGTGTACAATTTCTGAAAACATATACTATAAATTTGATAAATATTCATTAAACATTTAAAAACATCTTGGAAATATATCTTCTAATGAGATAAATGGGGCTGTATCTATGTATGAATATTACTTATTATTAAACCAAAAAATTGTATTTTTGGTTTTTGTTTTTATAGATGTAAGCACTGAGAAACACAGTTCACCTAAATAAGTAAATGGAACTGGAAGGAAATTCATTGTGTCTCTGTTATTTAAATCTTTTAACACCTTCTGAATTATATAACAAAAATCCATAATGATCCATCATCAAAATTTAGTTTTTAATGATCTATTGATTAAGAACTCTGTTGATTCTCATTGAATTTTAATGGAAAAAAAATTTAAAAGGAAACCTCTAATTTAGAAAAAACTTTTAACCAGCCATTTGAGTTTATTCACTCTTTCCACACGATCACCAGTATTTGGAATTGTCCTCTCTTTTTTCACTGGTGAAATTTTTCAACCAAGGAAAATATGATACAGTAAAATTCAATTCAGTAAAGTTTAGTTGTTTGCTTTTCTTTTATAAAGTGTGAGAAGTGGGATTATAAAATGAGACATGCAAAATGGTAAAGCACAGAAGACATTTTTAGCAGTTTTAGAACAGCATACCTATAGAAGCTGAAGATCTAGAAACAGATTTCCTTAAAATCACGGTCCCATATAGGCCTTGGAAAGTTTCCAAGTGCTCCTAGGTGCACACAAATGCCAATTTGAAGATTACTGCTCTTTTCTGAGGAGAGTAGTTCTTTTCTGAGACATACAGAAAATACTTTGCTTTACAAGTTTATCAAAGTCCACTGCCCAGTCAATAGGCTTAATAATATTTTCAAGTTGCTCTTTTGAGACAGTATGGACAACTCTTTAGTTATTGTGTGTTAAAAAAAGAGCTCTTGGCTAAATTAAGTAATATAAATGATTATGTTCTTGCTGAAAGACAAACCATCTTCAGTTCTAAAATTACCTTTTCCGCGACCCTGTTTAATCAGAGCAAACTCTTCTCTAGACCTTAGGGATATTGAATTGCCCAGGACTAGGTAGAAAGGTATTGAGAAAGCCTTCCCTGAAATCCCAGCTTTGGTTAATTGGGTTCTCCTCTCTGAGCACCCATAATTCTTTTTGAAGATCTTTATGCAACAAAAATATATTAAATTATTTTCTTATTATCTGTCTTCCTCACCAAGCTGTGAAGTCTTTGAGGTCTAATGATCACGTCATACTCATCTTTGAACTCTCAATTTCTGCACAATGCTTGTTGCATAGAGGCACTCAATAACTACGAAATGAATTATACTGAGTGAGGTAGAAACAATTACATTTGCATGGTGTGAGGTGAGAGATACAGAGAAAACTTTGCTGCCCTGAAAGATTAACTCTCCCAATTATTCTTAATTCCTTTGATAGAGCATTTTGCATCTCCTGGAATCTTAATATTAAAAAATGAAATATGTAATAGCTGGGAAAATAATAATGGAGAGGAGAGAAATTGTTCCCTACAGTGGGAACAATCTCTACAACAACATTGTAGATATTGCAAGAGCATGGCAGGGAGCAGGGCTTGCAAGGAAGAGAATGTTCCAGAAGAACAAAGAGTTTGACCTAGGCATGATGACCAGGGTTGGGTGTGGGATTTGTGATTTAATCCTAAGCATAGAAAGTAGCCACTAGAGACATTAAGCAGAATGTTGACGTGATCTGATTTGGTTATTAAAAGATGATACTGGCAGAGATTTCTTTTCTTGATAAAGACAGGCTGGGCTAATTACACCAACCCTCCCACTAAAAACAATAAAAACTTATAGAAGATTTTTTTTTAATCTCTTTAAAGCACTGAAAAAACAACAAATGAATAAGGAACTTCCAGGCCAAAATCAAATGAAAAATGGGAACCGTGAGAGTTCCAAGAAATCCAATGTATTCCAAGCAGGATAAATCAAAAAAGCCCACAGTTAGATATATCATAATGAAGCTGTGGAACACCAAAGACAAACAATTCTCTAAAACGGTCAAAGAAATATAAAATAGCATATTAGTTTTCTAGAGCTGCCATAAAAAATAGCCACAAACTAGATGGCATAAAGCAACAGAAACTTATTCTTTCAAAGGGTTGGAGGTCAGAAGTCCAAAATCAAGGTGTCGGTGGGGTTGGATAGTTTTGAAGCTTCTGAGGGAAAATCCTGTCTGATGCCTGTCTCCTAACTGCTGGTGGTCATAGGCAAGTCTTGATATTCCTTGGCTGGTAGACAACCCTCTAGTCTGCCTCTGATATCACATGGTGTCATTCTCTCTGTGTCTCTGTGAATTCTTCTCTTCTTATAAGGACACAAACACAGGATTTAGAGTCCACCCTAAGTCCAAGGTGACTTCATATTGCGATTTTTAAAAACTAATTACATCTTCAAAGATCCTATTTCTAAATAACAGCATATGCTGAGGTTCCAGGTAGACATGAAATTTGTGAAGACACCATTCAACACTCTACAGTCCTCCCTTTGACCCCCCCACCCACAAATTCATGTCCTCCTTTCCATGTACAAAATACATTCATCCTATCAAAACATCCTTAAAAGTCTTAACTCATTTTAGCATCAAAAGTCCCAAATCTTGTCATATAAATCAGATATGAGTGACACACTGTGTATGATCCATTCTGAATGAAAATTATTCTCCAACTGTGGATGTGTGAACTAGAAAACAAATTACCTGCTTCCAAAATACAATGATGATGCAAACATAGGTTAGGCATTGCTGTTCCAAAAGAGAGAAAATTGAAGGAATAAAAGGGTTAGTGGACCCAAGAAATCTCCCAGCAGGGCAAACTCCATTAGATTTCAAGGCTTGAGAATAATCCTCTGTGGCTCAATCTACCCTCTGGGCCCATGGAGGCCTTGGAACCCACTTCTCTGGCTTCTGTGTCTACAGCTTTGTTCTCAGAGTCATCTTCTTTTTTCTTGAATAGTTGCACATGTTTATAGCTGAGTAGTCCCTGACTACTAAAATTCTAAATAGTCGTTCTTCATTTTGTCTAGTCTCTGTTCCTCACAGTCTAAGATGGCAGAGTTTCTGCTGATATAACTTTATCAAAAACATTGTGGGTTTTTCATATATTTCAAGAGGTCCACACCATTAGACATGAATATTCTACACAGGTTCTTCTTGGAGAACCTTATCTCTATTCTTATTTCTGTTCAGATGGTCAACTGGTTTTATGAATCATACACCTAATCACTCCAGCAAAAGGTTACCAGCCACACACTTGGTATTCAATCTAGTGTATTCTTTAGCATCTTTTGCAATATGGATAGGCTGAAGATTTTCCAAATCATCACAGTCTGATTCCTTTTTGCTTAACAGTTCCTTTTTCAATTTAACTCTTTCCTGTCACATTTTACTATAAACAAGAGGAATCAACCTGTACCTTCCTCACTTTGCTGGGAAATCTCCTCAGCTAAATATCCACGTTTATAATTTACAAGTACTACTTTCCACCTAACCACAAAAAACAATTTAGCCAAATTTTCTGGCACTTTATCACAAGTATCACCTCTCCTTCAATTTTCAATAGCATGACCCTCATTTCCTTCCAAGACCTCAACAAAAGTATCTTTAACATTCATATTTCTACCAATTGTTTCTGTAAGGCAATCTAAGCTTGTCATATCACGCATCTTAAAATTCTTCTAGATTCCACTCATCACCCAATTTTGAAGCCACTGCATATTTTTAAGTATCTGTTTACAGTATTTTTGAGAATCTGTTTGGGTTTCTGTCACAGCAACACTTTACTCCCCAGTATCAAAATCTCTTATCAGCTTCCTAGAGTTGCTGTAACAAATTACCACAAACTGGGTGGCTTAAAACAAAAATTTATTCTCTCACATTTCTGGAGGCCGGAAATCTGAAATCAAAGTGTTGTCAGGCTTGATTCTTTCTGGAAGCATGAAGGGAGAATCTGTTCCATGCCTTTCTCCTAGCTTCTGATGGCTGCTGGCAATTCTTGACATTCCTTGGCTTGCAGTGGCATCACTCCAGTCTTTGCCTTATACTTTACATGGCAGCCTCCTATATGTGTCTCTACGTGTCCTCTCATCTTCTTCCTATCAAGCATTTTTTTTGTCTAAGGACAAAAGTTATTAGAATTAGGGCCCACCAAGACTATTTTGTCTTGAAATCCTGAACATATTACATCTGCAAAGATCATATTTCCAAATAAGGTCACATTCTGAGGTTCTGGATGGACATGAACTTTTGAGAGACAGCATTTAACCCAGTACAGTTAGGTTATCCTCAAAGTAGCAGCACTGGATTGATTTGTAGTGATTGTGATTCTATGTAGAAGTTTCTAAGTGGGAATTCTTGAACCCTCTCCCAACTCAGTAATGGCAGAACCATGCACTCACTCGTTCAAACCAATAGCTTAGGAATAATTAAAGTGTATTTCCTTTTTTTAACCCCATATCCAATCTATCAATGAGTCCTGATGTCTGTCCCTTCAAAATATATCCAAATACAATCACATCTCACTACTTTCATTAACCATTCTTCACATGGACTACTGCAATAGCCGTCTAACTTGTTCCTTTGCTTCCATTCTTGCTGAACTTCTCCCCTTCCTTTCTACCCTACCCCAATCCATTCTCCACACAGCAGTCAGAATCTTTTAGAATATAAATTAGAACATGTCCCTGTACTGCAATAATCCTCCTAGTAGCATTCCTTTGCATTCACCTACGCTACAAAACATTTTCTGGTCTGGTCCCTACCTACCTCACCAACCTAATCTTCTGTCTTTATGCTCCACCTAAAATGTCCACTGAACCTTGAGTATATCAAACTTATTAAGTCTTTGCACTTGCTCTTCGTTCTCCCTGGAATGCTTTCCTCTTTCCATTTCTTTGAATAGCTGGCTCTTTCTCATCACCCAGTATCAGCTCAAATGACCGCTGTTCAGAGATGTGCCCTCCCCTCATCTAAATTACCACCTCATTCTCAGTTATATCTTCTTTTATTGCCTCCATAGCACTTATCACCATCTAAAATTATTTTGTGTATTATTTTAGTATCTGTTCATTTTCTTTCTCTCTCCCACTGTATAATAAACTTTGTGAAATCCAAGACCTTGTTTGTCTTTTTCCTATTCTATCTCTAGAGCTCAGAAGGGTAGATGGCACATAATAGGTGTTTGGTGAAGATTTGTTGAATACAAATGAATAATTCCTGGAGAAAAGAAGAGATAGATAATACAAAAAAGGGAATATTTTATATTGTTTAAGTTCTGTGCTGGTTACTCTTCCCCAGATGCAATGTCCATGCTTCCTGGCATTGTTCTGTGTCTGGTAGGTTGACCCCTGTGGAACGTCAACATTCTGCTCCCTTCCTGGTTGGTTTCTGGTTGGGTTGGGTCAGCGGAAGGTACTAGCAAGAGGTGGGAGAATAGGAGAGACTAGAGTATTCCTTCCCTTCTTCCTGCTTTCTTCAGGGTGACACCCCTAAAATGGTAGTGACCCTCTCCTCATCCCAGATGGCTGCAATTCTCACTGAGCTCCACTAACACTATTTCTACCACTAATTTCTTCTGTTTCAGGGCTAGTAATTCCTAATGTTGCTAGTCTCTTAGGTCTTTTAACCCTGCCCAAACCTCTGTAAGTAGTCTGTCATTAAAAGTCTCTTCATTTAGGAAACTCTTAGCCTCTTATCAGGTCGATGCAGGATAGGAGAGGAGGACTGAAGTAAATGACAATTTAATAACATTTCTTCTGTTAAAAAAAAAGAAAGTCTCTTCATTTAGAATATGCTGGATATCTCCTGCCTGCTTTTCCACTCTTCACCTTTTTCCACCATGTTTTGTGCTGCAGGAAGCTGAACCATATGGACTTTACCAATGGAGTCCTTTGGTCAATGGCTTTCAGATGAGTTCAGCTAAAAGGAAATACCAGTAGGAAATCAACGGTGGGAGAAAAGGGTATTTATTTCCCCAAGTTAGGGTATTTATTCCCCCTCTCTAGCTGCCAGATTGTCTCAAAATGAGTGTTTTCCCCTGCTCCCCAAAGGACTTAGATCCCATCAGGAAGTCACTCTTACACCTAGAGGGTACTCTCTCCCCTTGTCCCTTTAGACCTAGATGTGTGGAAGGCTCACTACTGCTAACTGTTGCAGGAGGTTGTTCCATCCCTTCTTGTTTTTCCTAAGCCTTGCCCATGTCTCGTCATATAGTTCCTTCGTTAACTCTCTTCAAATTACTCAATTTGATTGTGCCATATGTTACCTTCCAGGACCCTGCCTGGTAAATGAGGTGGGGCTCCTCCCATTACCACATCAGATGATGCCTCTCCATTCGTGCTGTCTGCGCATATTAATTTATTTCTGTGCAAAGCATTGTGCTTGTTCTAATTCTCTTCTCTCTCACTAAGTAGTAGTGAGTGGATCAAACTCAGAAAACTGGATCAAACTGGGAGGAATGGGGAGATGTGGCAGCTCTGCCTTCTGTGAGATTTCTCCTAAGGCAGGTCCTGGTCCTTCAGTACCCACTGGTCTGTGTAGCACTCTGGGCAACATCTTAGAGCTCTCCCTGCTCTGCAGTACTGAAAGGAAGGTTATCACAGACCACAGGTCTGTGTTAGGTGGTCATTTCCTGTTCTGATGCTGAGAATTCTTCATCTCTTATCTACAACTGCTTAAGGTTCACGACTAATATAATCTTCAGTTAGAGAAGGAAGCCATATTGTATCGTGGTGGGGGCGTGGGAGTCAGACACACAGGGTGTAAGTCCTAACTCTTTCACCACCCTGTGCTAACAACAGCCTCACTGATGCTAACTCTGCTGAAGCAGGGCATCCGCTCTGTGACAGGCAGATCACAGTTACCTTCTGTTCAGGAATGACTTCTCCCTTTGGGGGTTTTCTTTGTGCCGTTTCAGTTTTGCTTTAGTGATGGAAGAGATTTATAGGCTAGTCTGAATTTGAGGGAAAGAAGACAGCTTCCAGGTAGAATATTCCTTGAAAGTATGTCTTCCCATTTGTAACAATCACTGATTTTGTATTACTTCCTGTGTTACACTGTAGAATAATATCCTTGGCCGGAAGCAACCCAATCTTAGCTGATTAACATTCATGCACACAATCCAAAGGCTATATTTAGACAAAGACTCAGGGTGTTAAAGAATGTATATCACACATGGCCTATTTAATGTATATTTTTCCACATTAAAAAAATATAAAGGTAAGACAATATAGTCATGGGGATATGAAATGCAGAATGGGGAATATAATCAACAATGTTGTAAAGATCACGTAAGTTGCCAGATGGGCACTGGACGTATCAAGGGGATCACTTCATAGACTGTGTAGATGCATGACCAACACGCTGTACACCTGAAGCTGAAGTACAATAATATTGTATGTCAACTATAAGAAAAAAATCATATGTGTATATATATAGTTGTGGGAGGTGGAATATAGCATATGGAAGATAGTCAGTGGTATTGTAACAGCTATGTAAGATATCAGAGGGGTAGTAGCTTGGGGAAGGGGGGTTGTCACTTTATGGGGGTGTAAATGTCTAATTATGTATTGCTTTGTACATCTGAAACTAATAAAAAACTAAAAATAAAAAAAGGTCAGCAGTACAGTGGTTCCTAGATGACATTCTAGAATAGAGCCACACAGCTAAATACAGCCCACAAGTAAACGTCAGATTCATGATAACCAAGAGGAATTAGTGTGTCCTGTTTCACGTCCCCTTCGAACTCTGACTCTGCCTGTGGTAAGCAAAGTTTCAAAAAGGATGTCTTTCCTGCTGAACAGATTTAGGCATAACTAGAAGTTTGTGTGTATCAGTCAGGATTTGTTTGACAGCAAAAAGCAGAACATCCTCATATTTGCTTTCACATACAGGAACTCAGTTTTCTCACCTAACAAGATTGGCCCAGGATGGTGCAGCCACTTGATGAGCCTGATAGGGACCCAGACTCATATACTTCTGCCCTGCATGCTTGTAACTTTTAGAAGCATAATTGTAAAATCATTGCTATCACCAGGTAACGTATCTGCATTTCCAGCAGGAAGAAGGAGGAAGGGGCAGAAGCCCAAATGAATCTCTCCTGGTGATTTCTGATTATACTTCATTAGCCAGAATGTGTCATGGCCAGACCTAGCTGCAAGGGAATCTAGGAAGGTATTTTAAATAGAGCATACTGCCACCAGATAAAATTAGGGTTCTGTTACTAAAGAAGAAGAGATTGGGAAGGCAACTAGCAGTATCTGACACATGGTGAAAATTTTTTTTCTCCCTGTTACGTATATATTCTCTTTTATCTTCTGATATAGTCATTGTCTCTTCCTAAAACTACATCTTATGTTGCCAAATGTGGAGTGTTTACTTTCAGTTGCAGTAATATATGTAGGATATTTGTGTGTTGGGGCTGTGGTGAGGGTAAAAACTCAATTATAACCTGAATCAAGATAGTGTATTATTTCTGATTACTTATCTTCTTTATTTCTGCTCCCAGCCCAGTTTATTATATTTATTTTTGTTGTCATTATAAAGTTACAAAAAATTAAAGAAGACATTTAGGAAATAAAGAAAAGGAAAGAATAATCACTAATAGTTTTACTACTCTAATACTTCCACTGTTAGTATGTTTATATATTTCTTGTTATTATTTTACAAGGGAGTTCTCTTTATCATAGTGTTCATTGAATTACACATCCCAATTTACAATTAGTATATCATGAGCATTCTCCTGTTATTACAAAACTAATGAAATTATATCATAAATTATATATATGTATATATGTAATCATATATGTATAAGACTAAATAGTAAGCAGCAATACATTCCTTTTTATAGGATTGTTGACATTCAAATAAGACCAAAATAATAGCCACCACTTAATGAGCACTTACTGTACACCAGGCATGATTTGAGCACACTTTCAAATACATTATCTCATTTATTCCTTACAACAACTCTATAAACAAGATATTATTGTTATCCCCATATACAAGTAGGGAAACTGAGCCTCAGAGATTGTTGAGTGACATTTCTAAAATCACAGCTAGTGTTTATTTCATTTTTAAAAGTAATAATATGTATAACAATAAGGTATAATTCTGATAATACAACATTAATGCAAAGTTTATCTGCAACTCTAAGATCATTGTTTTCCTGCTTCAACTTTATTATAGAAATCTTATTTCAAAGCAGGATTCATAAAAATCTGACTATGAGTGGCAAAATGTGCTTATGTGGTTACATGTAAAATGATGATTTGAAAATTATCCTGTCAAGTTAATGAATTATGTCTGTTTTATCTAATTAGACCATCTATTCTAATCAAATCATTACTCACTGGTATGTAAACAAGCTTTTCAAAAATATCTTATATAGTGGAGAATTCTCTGCATCTGTGCTTAACCATGTCACATCTTCCTGCTCTATTTTGTGGTGCTTATTAAAATGATTCTTCTCCATATCAAAGTTGAAATAGTTTCAGCATCTCCTTTTAAGACATAGCATTGATATATTTGGAGTAGGAAGGTTTTGATGACCTATCACTCTTTTCAGAAAAGACAGAGTCAGAGAAAGTGAGAGAAGTCATCAAAGTCAGTGTTGGTTAGGATATTTTTAGATTCTTAATGCCATAAAATGGCAAATTACTAAAAATGATTATTGTGGGAATTTATTAGTACATTGATTTAATATTTTTCTTTACTTTTTTCTTGTAACAGAATAACTCATCTAAGAAGATATCTCAATGCTCTTATTAAAAATGATTAAACCAAAAAAATTAGGGTACTCTTTTCCTGAACTTTCATTTAATGAAAACAATGAGACTAAAATATGTTTCTTCTAAAATTTATTTAGTTTTTATTTTTAATAGTTAATATATTCTAATAATTTTTTTAATTAAGAAAAGAAAAATCTTAACAAAGAATACATTGAGACTTGTTACCACTTTGCTATCACCCACCTCACTTATATGAATTGCTGGTATTATTTCCTTTATTTTTTTAATGTAAAATGTGACATATCATTTACCCTCTTCTGCACCTTGAGTTGTACACTTAACAATATTCCCTGGAGATCTTTCCTTATCAGTGCAATGGATGCTTCCTCATTGTTTTTTTTACAGCTACCTAATATTCCATATATGTGCATGTACCATAGTTTAATGAACCACTCTGCTGATAGATACTTGGGTTGTTTCCAATCTTTTGTTTTTACAAACAAAGCAATGTGAATAACCTTAGACATAAATCATTTTGATGTGTGCAGATGTTTCAGTAAGATACATTCCCAGAAGTAAGATTGCTGGGTCAAAGGGTAAATACATTTGTAACTATTAAAAATATTGCTAAAATGTCCTTCATGGGGGTTGTATCATTGTTTCCTTCAGCTAGCAATGTATTAGAGGACCTATTACTTCATAGCCTTGGAAGCACAATGTTGCTCAACTTTTTGATTGTTGTCAAGCTGATAATTGAAAAAAATGATGTTGGTTAGTATAGTATGGTTTTAATTCACAGAGAAAAAAAACATGTTATTGTGAGTAATGCAAAAGAGCGTTTGGGGCTCTCACGTGTGTGTGTGTGTGTGTGTGTGTGTGTGTGTGTGTGTGTGTATGTGTGTGTGTGTGTATTTAATACAATTTGTATCTTTGCCACATACTGTCCTCAGGTCTCATGTCACAAATCAGTGCTGGAATTGGAACTGTGTTAATGAGAGCTTCCAGGATTTATATTGTTGACCCTTCAATATAAGGTGTGGTGGCAAGAGCCCTTAAACATAGCCAGGAGAAAAATTCAGAAACAAGGAGTAAAGCCATAGATCTGCCAGTAACCGATTATGTGCCAGTCATTGAATTGCTAGAAGTTCAGTATCTTCATGTGATAGGAGTATCAGTAAGCAGAATAAAGGCAAGAGATTGAAACAGAGTTTTAATAATTATTGTGGAGGAGGGAAGAGTATGGGAGAAGACATCAATTTAAGGCAACCAGAATATGCCAAGCTGATACAATCAATTGTAAATACTGAACCATGATCTGGGGGAATGAAATATTCTGGAGTCAATTTCAGTTCCAATATGATGAGATGGACCCATGTGGTACCAAATTCTGGTTACACTGTGGCCAAACCATGTTAAAATAAAAAAGGTACTGGTATTTGTAAATGCTTAACTTTAAAACCTATAATTAGATACAAATAAAATTTATTTTACTTTGGAGATCATGCACATCTTGTGACCATAATTTGAGTTAAATTTAAATTTTAATTTAGTGTGCTTAAAAGTGTGTGTTAGATGTCTGGCCATTGATTTTTATAAAATAAATATTGCCAAATATTTAACTAATAATATATAAGGGATACATTTCTGAAACATTTAGCTGAATGTAGAGTATAATCCTATTTTATTTGAAACCTTATTTGCCTATTGGTACATATTTGTATAGAATAATATGGCAGAGACTACACACTAAAAATCATATAGTCTTCCAATCCCATCCTATCTAGATAGTAGTATTATAAGTAATTTTTTTTGTTTACTTACATATATATATTTCTATCACTTTTATACAGTGAAAATTGTTATCTTTGAAAACAATTTTACAAAATCAAGAAAAAATACTTTCAGGTTAAAAGTGGAGTTGGGGAAAGAGTTTTATTGTTAAAAGTTCAGTCAAAGGAGCCCTCATATTTAGTCAATGTTCTTAAACCAACCAAGGGATTTTAGATGAAATAAAATAACAATTGCTCAGTGTTTTTTTTTTTTTATTAGGGATCTATCTGACCACTTTTTGCAATATCATTCTTTCCTTGTTTTACATGTTTTTATTTGAACACAAAATAGAAGAAATCATAGAGTTTGAGTATGCCTATTTGGTATGTAAATATAATTTTTCAACTACTTTTTTAATGTTTCTCATAATTTCTAACAGATATAATAGGTCTTAGTTCCATTTTTTATTGTATTATAATGGTTATTTTCACAGGATGCTGTGCACAGTATCTTTTAACTGGTCTCTGGGCAATCCATCTAACATACAACCAGATTAATATATTCCTAAAACACCACTTTCATTATATAACTTTCTTGCTCAAAAATCTTCAATAATTTATGTTATTTATACTCATGATTTTCTAGCTTTTAAATAGTAGAACAGTTTTTCCCCGCAGGATATCTTATTTGGAATTCCCATGTAAAAAAACAGATGAAGGCAGTAGTATATAAAACTTCTGATAAAGTCAATCAGTAAAAACCAGGAGGCTATTTTGATACACACAAAACAAAAGAGCATTGAGTGTTATGATTTACACTGAAAGTTTTTAGCTTTCGAAATATATCTGTATTTTATTCTGGTTGCACAGATCTGAGGAAAATCTCAGTTTATAAAAATAAGTAGTTGCTGTTAACAAAAGTCTTTTTTAACAGCTGAGCTTACAATCACAAAGAATCACAAATTACATCAAAAGTTCACTCCAAAGTTTGCAATGAAATTTAATGTATTGGTGGAAGTTGCCGGGGTAAAATGTGATGTATCACACGTCTGAGTGTGGATGCTGGTTTGAGTGTCTGTTTCTTTGCTTGTTTGTTTTAGCTACAGGACTTGAAATTCAGAAAGTATATACAGAGAGCACCAAAAAAATGCATACACATTTTGAGAAAGGAAAAAAACTATTAAAATTTTAATACGCAATATATACCGATAACCAAAGATGAATACAAGACATGTGTATACATTTTTTTGGCGCCCCAGTATTTTAAAATATTAAAGATCAGGTTGTTCTAAAAAGTTTCACCAAATGAGAGTTAGCTGGTTCTTTGCAGCTCAAAAGTAGGCATTCTTTTCTCCTCCTTCATCCTACACATGCAATCAGACATGTTTTTCAAAAAAAACAACAACAACAAATAAAAAAAAAGACCAATTTTGTCTACCCCGAAAGTCTGCTGAGGTGGAGAACATTCCTCCTGTTGACCTCTGCAAATGTAAGGAATTGTTTTTGTGGTATTCAAACCCTCCTCACTTTGATACTGTGCACTTTTCAGTGGGGTCTTGAACCTATAGAAATACATCTTTCATCAAAAGTTGCAAGACGATCGTCTTTACTGTGCTTACTTGGCCTTCAAATTTGCAAAATCTGGTAATTGTCTCCTGAATAAGCATTAGGCTAATAGATACAAAGCTGTGAGATTGTTCTTTTAGCACACGTGTTTTTAATAATACATTGTGTTATTTTTACACTTTTCCTGCTGATTATTGTCAATCACTGAGGTAAAGCACCTTTTATATATTGCACGATTCATTCTTATTTCCTTAGACTCTATCCTTCTAATGATTTATTCCATATGCACAAATACAAGTGTATTTTCATATCTCTTTCACTTTGTAAAAATATTTTTTACTCTGTCACAATCATATGCCACTTTTTATTACTCTTTTTAACACACTTACTGGTTTTTGGACGTACTGATCATAATAAGGTAACTACCAATTGAACACTTTAAAATTAAACACATTCGGCAACTACACAGTCAACTCACAAGGACACTTGACAAGACTAAACAGCACAACTGTTGACACCATCTGTTGGTAATAGGCAAAACTGACTCACTACTGCTCCAGAGAGTAGCTCTGTGTGCACCTATGGCAGTGTGGAAGTTACAAGTTTGTAACTTGAACTTTCATAAGGAATTTCTGTAAAAAACAATTCATATTTGAAAAAAACCAAAACACCAATTTGAAAACATGTACACTGTATGCCCATTGCAGCATTATTCACAATAACCAAGATATGGAAGCAACTCAAGTGTCTATTGATAGATAAATGGATAAAGAAGTTGTGGTACATTTATACAATGGAATATTACTAAGCCATAAAAAAGAAGAAATCTTGCCATACACAACAGCATTGATGGACCTAGAAGGTATCATGCTAAGTGAAATAAGTCAGAGAAAGACAAATACCATATGATTTTACTTATTGTGGGATCCAAAAAACAAAATAAATGAACAAAACAGAAAAAATAACACCTCATAGATACAGAGAACAGATTTATGGTTGCCAGATAAGAGTGGGTTTGGGAGAATGGGTGCAAAAGATGAAGGAATTAAGATGTCCAAATTGACAGTTAAAAATAGTCACAGGGATGTGAAGTATAGCACAAGGAATATAGTCAATAATATTGTAGTAACTATTTATGATGTCAGATGGGTACTAGACTTATTGGGGTAATCACTTATAAGTTATATAAATGTGTAATTACTGTTTGTACACCTGAAACTAATATAATATTGTATGTCAAATGTAATTGAAAATAAATTTAAAAATTATTTTTTAAAAAGCAATTCAAATCAAACATTAGCAGAACATAGCTACATTAGCAGAACAGAGCAAGAGCTAGTAAACTTGTCCTATAAAAGATCAAATAGTAAGTATTTTAGACTCTGAGAGTATTTGGTTCTTGAATGTGACTACTCAACTCTGTGGTCATAGCACAAAAACAATCATAGATTGCATGTAAACAAATTGTGTGGTTATGTTCTAATAAAACTTTATTTACAAAAACAAGCAGTGGGCCAGATTTTGCCCACAGGCTGTAGTTTGCTGATCCCTGTGTGGAAGTATAAGCAATTATTGTTTGTATTACTCGGTGTCCATTAATAAATAAGTAATCACTGTAGTAGATTCAAGATGGCATCAAATTCTTTGCTACTTCTCCCACTGACAGGTGGAGTCTAATTCCATTCTCCTTGAGTAGGAGTTGTCCTTAGTGACTCTTTTGGCCAACAGAATGCTGCTTGAGTGTCATTCTGGGATTTCTGAGTCTAGGCCATAAGAAGACTTTTAGCTTCCTCCTGGGCCTCTTGGAATTCTTGTTTGAGAGAAACCATCCACCATGTAACAAGACTGATAGCCCTGAGACAGCTGTGTGGTAAAGAGGCCCAAGCCACATGGCAAGGCCCTGGAAAAGAAGACACCACATGGAGAGAGAGAGAGAGAGAGAGAGAGAGAGAGAGAGAGAGAGAGAGAGAGAGAGAGAGAGACAAGAGCATGTAAATGAAGAAGCCATCTTGGAAGGGGACGTCCAGCTGAGTGTTTCCAGCTGGTGCCAAGTTGACCAGAGATAAGTTACCCCTACTACACACTATTCAAATTGCAAATTGGTCCAAATAAAACTTTTTGTTGTTTTAAGTCATCACATTTTGGGGTGGTATAGTGAATTTCATAATTTCAGGACTTGTCAAGAAAAAAACAAGCCTATGTGGTGGCAATAGCCCACAGTGACTTTTATTTGGTTGGTGTTTTGACAAGTTGAGGGTGAGTCCATCATGGCAAGAGACCTTCCAGAGACAGTGATATGGAGCCTCCACCCAGAAGGGAAAGAGGACGCAGGAATTTCCAGGAGACAAATGAACCACAGAGGAAGCTTACCTGTTTAGGTGATATTGTCAGCAGCTCCCTCTGTAGGGCAGAAACAGTTTGGAGTCTTTTATAGCCCTTGGGCTCATCTTACGTATAGCTAGAAGATATTGGGTGCACTTTATGAAGCATACATAGCAAGCAGCCTCTAAATGGCTAAAAATATGCTACCTGGGCTGTATTTTTAAAAATTTAATGTGGAAAAGTTGGAGTTAGTGCTAGCAGGCTTGGAGCTAACAGCTTACTGTAATGAAGTGAGTAACAGAGGGGCCAACATATAGGAACCATCTTTGGCTATTCATATAACAGGTGGTTTATTATGCAGTGGTAAATAGAACAGTCATACAGCCATACTATAACGCGATCTTTTCAGGTACCTATATTTTGTTTATCCAATTAGATTCCATATATTTTCAGCCCATAGTAGATATCTTAAATGTTTTGTATTCTGCACAGGATTCAGCTCAATGCTTTATAAACAGTTGCTAGGTAATAAATACATATTTCTTAAATGATATATAGATATTTTTTATGGCCAGAGAAGTCACTATCCTAATTTGGTAGGCAGACAAAAAGGTGTCTGCGGGCATGCAAAATGAAAATATTCTGAAGTCAGTGAAACAAGGCACTCTCTGCAAATGTTTGATATGTGGACTTTATCTTTACTCTGTTGATCAGATCATAGTCTTTGGAACCTACTTTACTCTTGTTTTCTGACAGTTACACATGCTTTGAAGAATATGATTAAAATGCACTGATAAGCCAAATAATTTTTCTCAATACCATTTGAAGTCTTGGCCATACTTAGAAAGCTCTGTGCTATAACTGACATTAGTTGGTATGTTCATGTATTAAGTAGTAGATTTAATCCCCAGGGATATAGATGCACCAGCTTTATTAACTAGTAATATGCCATCCAAACTCATATCTATTTGATCAATGTAGGTTAAGAAAAATTATATACAAATTATTTATCGAATGGCTATTATGGACTGAGAACTCTGTTAGGTACGTCAGAGGCCATCAATATAAATAAGACAAAAGACCTGTCTTCTAAGAGGTTCAATCTAAGAGAAAAGCTAGGATATGAAAATAAGCATAATGTAAGGGAAAATAAAGTAGGTGTCATAGGAGAAGAAACATGGGCTTCAGTAGATAGAAAAATCAAAGCTGACTTCATGAATCAGGAAAGTCAAAGACAAGGGAATTTTAGGAGGGATTTTCCAGAAAGATAACTTTCAAGTAGTTAATTTGAGTAAGTTTTTATTATTTTCTAGCTAAGTATCACTTAAAGATTTTGGGTACTTTTCTTTCAGTATAGTGACTTAGACAAAAAAATCTATAGGTGTTTTATGCTGTTTGAAATAAATGAAATATCAATGTACTCTTGAAAACTAAAGAATAATGTGAGAGATTTCTGAAGACCAGGGGAAGCAATGAGCACATATACACTACAAAGTGGATCCACAATAGTATATGTTGACAGTTGTCCAGATAATAAACAATCAAATGAGAGAGTCTGTGTGTGTGTTTGTATTTATAAGTAGTAAAAGACGGAAAAGCAAAGATAAGTTAGCTTTGAATGAAAGTATTTTGTGGTGTGTGTGTGTGCTTCATTTGCTGGACAATAGGGACTCATGGAAGGTTTTTGAACAAGGGAGTGGGGTGATTAGAGATGGGTTTTTTGACGCTCAACCTGGAGGAGGGAAGCACAGAACTGTATGCATGGAGGTTCTTTAAGAGAATAGTGTTGAAGTTATTACAATAGTTTGATGAAGAGATAAAAAATCACATTGGCTTAAACTAGAGTATTGGCTACAGAAAGGGAATGTTGGGGATAGCTGTGAAAGACATTGTTCTAACAGAACACTTTTGGTGGCTAGGAGGACATAAGCTAAAACAAAAGTGTGGGGGAGTATTTTATGCCATGGGAACCTTTCATGAGTATTCAAGAAGAGAGTTGTAATTCAGATGGGCCTTCTAAAAATTGAAATTGGAAACCCAAACTGTTTCACGTTCCAAGGTTGCTCCAATAGGTCTGACGAGATGCCTCACTGCTTGTCTCTGTGTTTCTCTGTAGGTCTGCTCCTTACTCCAGGCCCTCTTGATCACCTTCCTATACTTACTGGAAATTTCCAGCCCATAACTTTAGCTTGAAAATTTGCCTAGAACTCTACATCTCTGACTCTGCCATCTAAGGGCCCTGTCCTACAACTTCTCTTGCTAATTGGCAAGTCTCTCAGCTTTCCAGTTCTAAAATTCCTGTGAGCAACAGCTCATTGGCCCAGATGGTCTTTTCTCCTCAAATCACAGGCCAATCTGTGGATGTGCTGTCCTCGAGGGGGGTGAACAATATGTCTTTAAACAGCTGAAGTGAGTGCCAGGCATCAGTACCAGGTACGTGACATGGAACTTGGTAGTCTGGGCCTGCTCCTTTCTTCAGAGATTGTGATGGATTGGGAAGAAATGGCCACATACCTCAAAATATATTTTATCACTTGTAGCTCATGGTCACAATGACCATGTCAAGTTGTCACAAGTTGACAACTGGTTATATAGAAGTTCTGAATCCAAGCCTAGACATCTGGAAGAAAAGTGATATCATTAGCTACTATGGGCTCCACACACTTTCCTTATATAGCCAGTGTTGTGAGCTATGATGAATTAGAGTATTGATCTTTAGAGAATAATGTGAAGGTATTCTCTGTCTGGATTTTCTTGTAAACAGACAGAATTTCTGAGGCAAGACTGAAATGTAAATGAGGATCTTTGAGACATTCTTCCTTTTTGAATATCGCTAAACAGTGGATGAAAAGGTTACCTGTTAAATAAATTTCAAATGTGAATAAATAAAATCCCTTTTATTGCTAAATAACTTCAGGTAAATTATGCCCTGTCTTCTAAACCCATTAACCTCGGAAAGTTTGGTCATAACACAAAAATGACAAATAGTGCTGACCACATCTTTGAACTTCTGGTGTGTCAATAATAGCATTATCCAGGCATCTTTTAGGTCAGAGGAGTAAATTAAATTTACAAGAGATAAACATTTGTTTCATTGCTGAACTGTTATAATTCTGAATACCTTGACCTGGAAGATGAGGTAATATTAGATTGATGCAAAAGTAATTGCGGTTTTTGCTATTATTTTTAACTTTTTAAGCTGCAATTACTTTTGCACCAACCTAATAGAATACGAAAGTTTGGGTAGGCATTGGACTTTATTTTCAAAGTGTTACTCAAAGACACATTCATATTGTGGAATGATGTATTGTGGACTGATGATGCTTATAATCTGCATGGCTATTTTTTCCTGTAATGTGGTCTGATTGAACATTTCTAGAGAGGGAGCATTCAAATTACCATGAAAGAGCCCAGTAAGTTTTCAAATTGTTCTCATCACTGGAAATGTCTTCCTCACAGTAATTCAAATTCTGCTTCCTACAACTATATTCACTGATCCTCATTCTTTCCTCTGAAGCTATACAGAATAAAAGTCATTTTCTTCAGCTGTTTGTTATTTGACATTATTTTTTTGGATCCCCCACGATCTTCTTATGCTTCTGAATAGACCGATGACCAGTTTTGCTGATTTCTTAATGTGGTCTGACAAAGCAGATTCAAATAGCACTTACAAACACAATGGCCTAGAATTAGATAATCAAGAGTTCAGAAAACTTGGGAATACATTTTTTTTACAAGTTATATTAAAAAGCCACCAGATATTTTATCAAAGAATAATAGCAATGATAATGACAACAAACACATATGTAGATTTCCAGAATTTCTAAAGTCCTTTCCTCGCCATATCTCCCCAATCCCTATTTGTACTAGCAATAATAGTCTTATTCCTGATACTAATTCCTCAGGATCCCTCAAAAAGTAAACATGTACCATGTGTGCATTGATATGAGAACAGAAAAAAGAAAACATTCTACTTATCAATACTAATCTGATCTACTCTTGAATATCTTATCTACTGTTAGAGTTAATGAATTTTTGAATATGTAATGCATACGCATAGTACAAAATTCAGGATACTAAATAACATATACTGGACAATAATTCTCCCTTTTATCTGAACCCTCAACCTCCCAGGAGTCCCCCAAAGGCTTTGACGGTTACTAGTTTCTCTTGTAGGCTTCCAGAATTATTCTATGAATATATGATTACATATTCACATACGTGAGTTAAACTTTTTTGTACAAAAATTATAACAATTTATTTTGGAGACCACTTTGCCACAACATAGAATCGCCTCATTCTTTTAAGCTGTCCATTGTACTCTGGTATCACAATTTATTTAACAGTTCACCTTTCTTAAATATTTTGATTGTTTCCAGTCTTTTGCTAGTAAAAACAATGTTCCAATGAGTATCTGTACACACAGCGAGTTTTTGAATAATGTTTTGTTCAATGTCTTTTTGTTGTAATGTTGATGAGATGCCATAGGAGCTTAACTCTTGCTAATATCGATTAGCCTGTGGTAAAACTGGTTTCATTATATGTCATTTCACTTGAAGTCGCAGAACCTATTGATAACGTTAAGTGAGAACTTGCTGTATTTTTTGGTCCCCTTGTGCAAGTATACCTATAAAATTAATTACAGAAAATGAAAATGATATGCTAAAGAGCATGCATCCTTATTTTAATGGATGCTAGAGACTCCAAGGAGTCCATACAACAGTGTATAAGTTTCTCCACACACTTGCCAAAACTGTTATCAAATCTGTTGATTTTGGGCAGAATGAGGATGAAATACCATGAGATGCATCTGAGTTTCTTTTTTTTAATTTATTTATAATTTATTTTTTTAAATTTATTGGGGTGACAATTGTTAGTAAAATAACATAGATTTCAGGTGTACAATTCTGTATTACATTATCTATAAATCCCATTGTGTGTTCAACACCCAGAGTCAGTTCTCCTTCAATCACCATATATTTGATCCCCCTTATGAGTTTCATTTTAACTGACAGTTTTCTTATACTGATGTTGAACATCTTTTCAAATGTTTAATAGTTGTAAGTATTTTCTTTTTCATTACTGGAGCTTTCTATTGTGCTTAATAGTCTTTTTTAAAGATTCATTTGTAGCAACTTTTTATATGTGACGCTATTAACATTCAGTCCATAACATGACACAAATATTTCCTCTCAATTTGTAAATATCTTTGAATTTTAGCTAAAGAATTTTGATATGCAGATATTAAAAATATAAAGTTAGAAAAGTTTTCTCCTCTCTGAGTTTATACAAAAGGCTTCCCATTTTCTTACAATAATATTATAGTTTTATTTTAATTTATGAATGTTTGATACACCTGAAATTCATTTTGGTATAAGGGATGGGGGGAAATTCAACTATATTTTTTCAGATATTCGATTATCCCAGAATTATTTATTAAACGATCTGTTCTTCCCCACTGATGTGAAAGTCCACCTTTGTCATTTACTAAATTTTATTTGGGGATTCTGTTTATAAATCCACTTTTCTAGCTCATTGGTCTGTTTTTACATACATGTGCCCGTACAACACTATTTTATTTACCATAATTGATAGAACTAACTTTTCCCCATGGCTGAACTTTTTTTCACATAAGTTTCCTAGCTATTCTTGTATGCTTATTTTCACATGTGATATTTACAAACTTGTTTAGTTAAAAAAAAAAGATCTATTGGTATATTACTGAGAGTCTGAAAAAAAGATAGATTACTTTAGGCACAATGGAGATATTTATAATGTACCTGTTCTCTTTAGGACTGAAGTATATACCTTGTGCATATTTGTGTATTTTTTCCTTTAGTAGCATTTTAACCTTCCTCTTATAGAGTTTTGCACATTTCTTATTAAGTTTATTCTTCGGTATTTGATTTTTTTGTTGCTATTACATTTTATCTTTTACATTTCAAACCGGTTACTATCTGTACATACAATTGTGAGTTGCTTAGCAGTAGGGTTACAGTCTACGAAATGCATTGTTAGGTGATTTTTATCATTGTGTGAATATCCTAGAATGTATTTACACAAATCTAGATGGGCCAGCCTACTGCACATTTAAACTATATGGAAGAGCCTATCGCTCCTATGCTACAAACCCATACAGGATTGTACTGTACTGATTAATTACTGTAGGCAATTGGAATACATAGTATTTATATATCTAAACATATCTACACAGAAAAGGTACAGTAAAATATGGTACAAAAGATTTAAAAATTGTACACCTATATAGAGCACTTACCATGAGTGGAGCATGCAGGGCTGGGAGCTGCTCTGGATGAGTCAGTGAGTGAGGGGTGAGAAAGTGTGAATGAAGGCCTAGGGCGTGACTGTACGCTTGGCATGACCTCTCCCTGGCAACATTAGCAGGGGATTTTATATGTTTAGGGACCACGATGAACAAAACAACACAAGATTAAATCAAGTATACAAGACAATGATGCATTCAAGAGACAAGGTACACAAGAGATGTATGAGGCTGCTGCCAGCATAACACGGCACGCTGTTTCACAGCAACATTTTTTTATAAGTAGAAAGAGTACACTCTAAAATAACAATAAAAAGTATAGTGTAGTAAACACATAAACAGGTAACATAGTTGCTTATTATCATTATCAAGTATTAGGTACTATACATAATTGTACATGCTATACTTTTATATGACTGGCAATGCAGGTTTGTTTATAGCTGCATCACCACAAATATGTAAGTAATTCATTGTGCTACGACTTTATAACAGCTGTGATGTGAGTAGGTTACAGGAATTTTTTTCAACTCCATTATAATAGTATGGGACCACCATCATATATGCAGTTCTTTGTTGACTGAAATGTCGTTATATAGCACATGACTGTAGAAACAACATATCTCAGTGACTCTACTGAATTATCTTACTGTCTAATAAAATTTTTAAATTTATCTAGTCTTATTTTATTAAGAAATTTTATCATAACTAAATGTTAGTATTTTATCAAATATTTTTTCAGCATATGTGAATATGAATATATGTTTCTCATTTGATTAACATATAGGGAAAAGTATTATTAGGTTTGCTAATACTGAAACATTCTTGCACTTCTGATATGTACCTTATTTAGTAAAGATCTACTTATTATTTTAAAATATGATCAATTTTACTAATTTCTTAGAATTTTGAAAATCTATTCTCATAAGTAAAATAAATCTGTTGTTTTATGTTTTTATATTATCATGATATTATTGTAGTTCCTTAAAAAGCATTTTGAAGTTTTTTCTACTTGTCTATGTTCTGGCACAGTTTAAGTAGATTGGAGTTCTCTGTTTTTTAAAGTTTCAGAAAATAATCTGGTGAAATACCTGGGCCTTAAACATGTTTAGAGAGGAGAAGGACAATGAGATGGTTCTGTGCATTTCCCTGTTTTTATTTATATTTCATACCTCTTCTGTGGTTTGTTTTGATAATTTATATTTTCCTATAAACTGATCGATTTCACAGTGGTTTTCAAATTATTTTTCACACAGTCAAGCAAAATAACTCCTACAATTATTTAAATTCACTCTGTATTGAGTTATTTTCCCATTTTCTTTCCTAATTGGCATATTTCTTCCCTCTTATCTTGGTTGCATTTGGTAATGTTTTCTCTTTTGTTTTCTTTTCAAATAATTAACTTTTAGATTTACTTAGTACTTATTTTTTTTCTTTTCCTAATGTATTTGTTTCTAAACCTTAAAGCTATGACTTACTAACGTGAAAAATATTCTTGGGAAGAGTCATGTTTAAACTGTTAATAATCATTTATGTCTTAGGAAAAATAACTTTCAGATTGATTTTTGAAGCTAGGTTTTGGAAACGGGAAGGAGAATTAGTAATCAAGCAGTTATTAGTCCACGGAAGGGGGTGGTGACAAGTATAAGCATAGCACTGGGGAGTATCGGGAGATATACACCCATGATGAGACACAGTGTCTCCCACATGCATACATCCCAATATGTCCCTTTAATATCACATAATGGCTTGATGTTCCAGGGAGGGAAAAATAAGTTAGTATCTATTGGAAAAATGCTTAAATAAAAAACAGAATTAAATCAGCTGCATAAATTATGGAACATGAATCATGGTACTTTCTGTTTCTCAGTAATATAAATGTAGCAAAACCAAGCAAACAGCTTTGTCAAGAGGCCAATAACCAGCTACAAATACTCTTAATCAGGCCACTTTATTCACCCAAAGGAGCTGCCACAAGAAGGGACAGGACAGATGGGCCACCAACCATGACAGCCAAAGCTGCCTAAAATAACCAGAGTCCCACTTATCCCCGAGGGACTCTTCCTCTCTCTTATTACTCCCTCCTCTTTCTGACAGTTGACCAACATCTTGTATTTTTAAGTGTTTTTATTTTCTAACACACTTTTCTCTATTTGATCATTATAACAACCCTGTGTATTAGACTTCTCTTCCTCTCATATCTACCTGGACACAAGTTTTGCTGGTTCTTCATTCAACATGTGTCTCATGCCTATCTCATCTTTCTTTTTCCAGGTCCTTCTTCTGAGCTAGGACTTTATCATCTCATCCCCAGATTTCTGTGGTAGTCTCCTATCATCCTGCCTCCAGCAGGATAAGCTAGCTGCTGTAAGACAAACAGCTTCCAAATCTCAGAGGGTTAACACAACACAGGTTTATTACTCTTTCATATCACAGTTTAATGAAGGGTATGGGGTGGGGTGGGGCAGGGTAGTCTTTCAGGGATCCAGTTTCCATATAGCTATGGTTCCACCATCCCTTTAAACATAAAGATATAGACAGATTGAAAATAAAAGAATGGAAAAGTAAATCTTAAGTAAATAGTGAAAAGAAATAATAATGCGCCAAAATCAATGAATAGAAAACAGACAAACAATAAAGGAAATTAATAAAGGTAAAATTTGGTTCTTTAAAAAGACAAGTGAAGTTGATAAAGCTGTAGCCATAGTATTTAAGGGGGCGGGGGGAGAAAGAGAGAAGAGATATTACCAGTATTGGGAATGAAAGAAGTGATATTACTCTAGATTCTACAAACATTAATGATAATAAAAGAATATTATGAACAACCTTATGCCAATAAATTCAACAATTTAGATGGAATAGACAAATTCCTAGAAGAAAATAAAAGGTTTGCCAAACTGACAAAAGATGAAATAGAATATTTAAAAAAATATTATAAAATAATGTTAACAAACTAATATAATAATAGACAGTGTCTAATAATTATAGACATAATATCTGAGTAGTCCTGTATCTATTAAACATTTCAATTAATTTTCAGAAACAAATTTGATATATCTATATCTCTGGAGATTAAAATCTATAATGTAATAGAATGAACATACCAATTAATGTCAGTTATAGCACAGAGCTTTCTAAATATAGCCAAGACTTCCAATGATACTGAGAAAACTTATTTGGTTTATCAGTGCCTTTAATCTCAAAGGCTCAGATAGTTTCATTGGTGAATTTTATCAAACATTTAAAGAAGAATTAACACTCTTACAGAAACTATCTAAGAAAGTAGAGGAAGAGGGAACATTTTCAACTTGCTTATGAGACTACCGAAACACTGATACCAAAATCTAACAAAGATGTGTGTGTGTGTGTGTGTGTGTGTGTGTGTGAGAGAGAGAGAGAGAGAGAGAGAGAGAGAGAGAGAGAGAAAGAGAGAGAGAGAGAGAGAGAAGAAAATAGAGAGGGAGGGAGAACTATGAAGATAAATAAAAATTACAGCTGAATACACCTCATAAACATAGACACAAAATTCTTTAACACAATATCAGTAAACCAAATCCTGAAATATAGATAGATAGCTAGCTAGCTAGCTAGATAGATAGATCACGACCAACTGGGGTTTATTTCAGGAATGCAAGAAATGAGGGGAAATATAAACATAAAACAGGTGAGCAAATTAAAAGCATGCAATGAGATGGTAAAAATAAATCCAAATATAAATAATTATATTGCACCTATATGGACTAAACATTTAAAAATGATGATTACCAGACTGGATTAAGAAACAACAACCACAATATGCAGTTTAATATCATCATAGAAAAGTTTCAAGGATGGGGGAAAACATACATGATGCAGATAAGATCAAAAGGAAATTGTTGTAACTTTACTAATATCCATGATAATAGATTTTAAGGCAAAAACATTAATATCATTAATAACAAGAAAGTTTTATTTCACCAAGAATATATAAAAATTTTAAATTTATATGGACCTTTAAGTATGTAAAATAAAAATGAATAAGAACTACAACAAGAAAATTTTTAAATGGGCATTTGCCTCATTTTCTTACTTATTTTTATTTCATTGAATCATGCTATATTTTGTGCTTAGTCATTAGTTGATTTTAAATCTTTTCAGAACAAGCTTAATTAATTGATTTTAAAACTCTCATAGTGGGACCTCACTCAGTTTACTAATGTTTGTGGTCATGGTCCCTAGCTCCCTTATGAGAAGGAGCTGGAAGTCTGTTGTCTTGGTAAGAGATCTCTCCCTTGGGCCTAGAGCCTGCCAACCAATGCCACTTTTTGAGAAAACTCCTCCTTTGGTCCTCTTCCCTAAATTAATGGAAGCCTTATGCTTGGATATAAAGCAGATGATGCAACTTGGTTATAGTACTAAAATTTAAGTGCCAATAGTACCTTCGAAATGAAATGTAAGAGTGGCATCTTCTGTTTTTATTTGCATTTTTAGTTGTATTTATTTTTTAATTTATTTGCTTCTGAGCCTTTTGAAGTTTGTTTATGGCAATACATGCATGAGATACAACACTCAAAACACATAAATGGAAATATTGAGAAAATCCATGTCTTTGTCTGTCCGCCAAGCCCCAGTTCCAAGTAGTAGAGGCGACCGAAAGTTAGCTTACCAAACAAGTGTTCTTTACCTCGATTTTCCCTGTTTACTATTTATCCTGGGCATTATTCCATATCAGTTTATAGAGTGGTACACCTCATTCTTTTTCATTTCCTGCATGCTATCCATTGGATACATGAACCATTTGTTCCTAACCAGCCCCTTCTGAAGGTGGTTTGGATTTTTTCTAACCATTTGCTATCGCAGACAATGTGGCCATGAAGAGCTGTGTATGTATGTTCTTTTCACTTGCTAGAGTGTATCTAAGGAATATATTCCTAAATGTGAATGAGTTAGGTCAATGGTGTGTGTATGCATTTCATTTTGCTAAACATTACCAAGTTGTCTCATAAATAGAAGTTCTACAAATATGCTCTCCCAATAATTTCAGACACTGCTTGTGCCCCTGCACCTTTACCAATTTATCACAATGTTTATCTTTATATTGTGATAGGTGAAAAATAGTTTTTTACTGTTATCTTCATAAGAGGGGATTGGATATACATTTTAAAATACTTTCAAATAATGTTAATAAATAATGTGACGATAATAAATGTATTATAATAATTATAAACAAAAACATTTTCAATACAATGATAATAATAAAAAAATAACCTAAGTACACACCATTTGGTTTAAAAAAATACAGAAGAAGACCACTGTATGTTCTTCTCTAATTGAATTTCCCCATTTCTTCTTTTCAGAAGTATTTGCTGCCCTGAATTTAATATTTACCATTTGCAGTATTTATTTATGTCTTACAACATACCTATGTATTCCCAAACTCTCTGTATGTATGTATAATTAGTTTGCATGTTTTTAAACTTCATGTCAATATTGTCATTTCTACGAACTCCTCTACAGTGTGCTTTTTATCCACAACATTATTTTGTGAGAATTCATTCATATCTATGTAGTTCAAATTCATTCATTTATCTTACTGCTCAGTACTCCATTGAGTAAATAGGTCACAGTTTATTTATTTGACTATTGGTATTCCTTTAGGTTATTTCCAATTGTGGCTCTTTGAGACAACGTTACTACTGTAACCATTCTTGTAAATATTTCTTCATCAATACACGAGCAGGCAGATACGTAGGAGTGGATCTGCCTTATTTGGGTATCTTCAGCTTTACTACATATTGGAAATTGCTTTTGAAAGTAATAGACCCAATTAATACTCTCGTCAGCAGCATAGAAAAGTTGCTGCTGTTGTTTCATATCCTTTCCAAAACTTGGCATTTGAATATATTAATTCTTTGCCAATATGATGAATTTGAAACAGAATTTCATTGTGGTTTGATTTGTATTTCCCTGATTACAAATGGAAATAAGCATTTTTATATAAAAGCATTTGTATTTTTCTTTTATGTAAACTGTCTCTTTGTGGTTTTATCTCAATTTTTTTCTATTAGGTTATTGTTTTTGTTTCATTTTTAATTGTTTTTTAAGAGGTTTTTTATTTTTTAGGAGATTAGCTAGCTTAGCTGTCATTTTTATCACAAATTGTCTTTCTACATTTTCTGTTTTTCTTTTGTCCTTATTTATAGTGAATTCTATTTACTTTAAAACAAGGTATTTAAATTTATATGTGTATACATATATTCACATAAACATAATTGTATATAAATGCACAAATATGACCATATAGGAATTTTGTGTGTGTGCAATTATTTCCTGTTTTTGTTTGATTTTCTGCTCATTCTCTTCTACTTTTCCCCTCATATAAACCTCCTCCTTTTCCCTGCAAAGGTAATTCATACATGTTGTATACCTTAAACTTACACATCTTATATGTCAATTATATTTCGAATAAAAAAGATAACTCATATTAAAGACTATATATAACCCATATTTTGTGTTTAAATAATTCTATATTGAAATATATTTACAGACATGTACACTTGTATAGACACTATACAGAGTATTTAATTTTTTGTCATTATGTGGTTTATAAACATGGGATTATGCTAACATCATCTTTTTTTACTTTTTATATTTTCCTGTAACAATACTTTGTAAAAATCTCTCCAAGTCAACTTGTATAGTTCTAACTCATTCTTTTAATGGCTCCTAAATTGTCTTGCATTAGCAAACATTTTTCTAAGCAAACTCCATGGCACAGAAACTTTCAGGGACCTAAAAACAGATAATTGCACTTAGTTTAGATTTTAATAATATATTTTGGACATTTATTTATATGCATGAAATTTAAATTGACATTAAAAGGTACATTCCCCCCATAGAATTTTGTTGTTGTAGAAATTAATCCGTAAGAGTGTGTGTGTGTGTGTGTGTGTGTGTGTGTGTGTGTGTGTGTACATGGCACAGAACCAAGTACAGAAAGTACATTCTATTCTACTCCCGGCTCAGTAGTAGACCCCTGCGTGGACTTGGGAGAATAATTTACCTTTCCGGACTTCAGTTACCTCATTTGTAAAATGCAGAATAGGGTTAGAATGTAGGCTGTGGTCCTAATGAAGTCATATAATTCAAAAGACAGTCAATTCAAGACTAATCCGATGTTTGCCAAAGCTTTATATTCACCAGCTGATGTGGCGCCACCATGTGGTAGTAGTGTAAACTCAGTTTTTGCATTTAATACATGATTTTTCATCAATTTTTAATTTGAGGAATTAACATTTCAAATTTTGTACATTAATTGGGTCTTTATTAACGTGCTTATTTTTCACTATTTTAAGTTTGCATAAAATGTGACCACACTCTATAGTATAGTCAGAGTAGTTTTGACCTCAAACGTTGTTTCTATACAGCGCAATAGTACTCATGAGAAAATGCGGAATAATACCATGATCAGAGAAAATTATTCACAATCTAAAACTGTATTTTAAATAAAAACATACCACAATTTTAGCAGCCATATGGCTAGAAAACTTTCCAAAGTGCTTCAAGTCCCTGAAATCAGAAGGTGGGAGGAACCAGAGAAACTGGGGGCAGACTTATGTACAAACGTAAAAGCAGTTTATTAGAATTCTGTATTATTGTTCAGTCTTCAAAATATTTGGGACATATACCAAACTGAAGCACACTACACAATCCAGTAATGAGATGCTAAGTAAAATCGAAGTATAATATCAATTTTTATTATTTATTCTAGCATTTATGAATCTATTATTATTTATTGAAAATAGTTGTGTCAACTCTTTACTGACTTTAGGTATTTGATTTTCGTTTATTTTTAAGTAAATTTTAAATTTTAAAATAGTTTTCGATTCACAGGAAAGTTGCAAAGATAGGACAGAGAGAATTCTTGTGTACCCTGTACTCAGCTGCCACCGTTAATATCTTACATTACAATATACATTTGTCATAACTAAAAGGGAAAAAAGGGACATTATTATTAACTAAAGTCCATACTTTATTCAAATTTCCTTAGTTTTCACTTAATGTCCTTTTTCTGTTCCAGGATCCCATCCAGGACACCATATTACATTTAGTCATCATGTCTCCTTATGCTCCTCCTTGGCTGTGACAATTTCTCAAATTTTCCTTGTGTTTGAAGATTTTTCACAGTGTTGAAGAGCACTGGTCAGGTATTTTGTTAACTGTTTCTCAATTCTGGTTTGTCTGATGTTTTTTCTCATGACGAGACTGAAGTTACGGTTTTCTGAGAGGACGACCACAGAGGGAAAGTGCATTCTGGTCACATCATATCAAGGGTTCATTCTATCTAACTTTATTTATCTTGTTAAGTATAAATGTTGTTCACCTTGATCACGTGGCCAAGGTGGTGTTTGCCAGCTTTCTCCACCGCAAGTTACACTTTTTCTCCTCTCTCTATACTATGCAAAGTATAGTGACTATGGAAAATCCACACTTAAGGGGTAGGGAATTATTTTCATCTCCTTGAGTGGGGATCATGCACATAAATTATTTGAATTCTTCTGTATGCGATACTTTTCTCCCCATTGGTAAATTTATCAGTCATCTATTTATATCATATGGACTGGAATATTTGTTTTATACTTTGGGCTATAATCCAATACTAAGTTATTCATTCTAATGCTCAAATTGTTCCAATTGTTACCATTGGGAGCTACTTCAGGTTGGTATCTGCAACTCTTTCACATGCCCATCATTTTTTGAATGATGCTCCAAGTTTATCTGGTGCATTTCTTTCCCCAGTCTTAGAATCAGCCATTTCACCAAAGGGCTCTCGTTCCTTTATTTGGAGAAGAATGTTAGAAACCAAGATCTGGGCACTGTGTGTGATTGTTGTTTCCTTTGGATCTTTTCTCTCTCTGTTTTTACATTAATATTTTTTCTCTCCATGTCTTAATTATTTTTAAATTGAAATAATTTTTAAAGAGCTCTGAAAATTTAAATAATAATTTCGTTAACAAGACTTGCCTCACTCTTTTAACTATTGCTTTTGATTATTGCTACTTGGGGTAGGTAACACTACTCCATCATTTTTTGTTGAGTTTGTCACTCTCGGAAATGAATTCAGGATAAAAGCTTTCTGAAGGAAAATTATACATTATGTATGAACTTTTTTTTCTTGCTACGTTACTTTTCACTAAGTCATCAGCCAACAAATATGTTTCCTAGTGGATAAACTGAGCTACGTGCATATATACATACAGGTGTTTCCCTTTAGGCCTCTTATTGGACCACATTTCTAGAAGAAATGTGCCAGAATTACTAGACGGTGATTCGCTTGAAAACAGCACCTGTGTGTTTTCTCCATCATCTTTATATTTCCAGGGTTTAGCTCATAGTTGACATAATCCAGGGGTTTCCTAAACATTTGCTGAATAAATGACAGAA
Source organism: Rhinolophus sinicus (assembly GCF_057876585.1). Taxonomy (NCBI): domain Eukaryota; kingdom Metazoa; phylum Chordata; class Mammalia; order Chiroptera; family Rhinolophidae; genus Rhinolophus; species Rhinolophus sinicus. The sequence continues at coordinate 30,321,298 of NC_142502.1, read as the reverse complement.
ACTCCTAGAACATGATGAAGCCTGCATCAATAATTGAAATGTCTAAGGTTTTCTTTTTTCTTTCCATTTGTTTTGGTTGTTCTTGATTTGCTTGCTTTTGCTTGGGAGGGTTTCAGTGCTGCTAATTAAAAGAACAGTGGTCACCATCACAGTTTTTTTTTGGTGGAAACTGTTTTCATCTCTCTGATAATGTTTTATCATGAACCACGAGAAATAAATCAGCTTTAGGCTTCTTTTCCACTGTTTATTTATGAGAAAATGCTTGCCCAAAGAAAGGCCATAAAATCGGAATATGTTTTTCCTTGATTTACAGTAAAACATGAACTCTTTATTTGAGTTCTCTATTACATGAAAAAGCATTTATATGTATATTGTTGAATAAGCTATTCTTTCACTGGATGGTATTGAATTTAATTAGAATAAAATATCTTCATGAAAATAAGGCTTTAATGATATACTGTTTCATTTTAAGACCATAAGTCATCATATCCTGTAAGTGGTGGGATAATGATGCTGAAACAAAATTCTGTAGAAGAAAAAGTATTCATTGGTGTTTAGTCTTTCTGTGGAAAAAGTGCATTTTTATTCTTCATCTTTCTCATACTCTTACTTCCAATTTCCCATTTAAAAGAAGGTTCTCTGGTATGTTTTATTTTAATTCTACTCTAGATTCACTACAATTTTTATAAAATGAATAAATTTAAATACAATTCAGGAACGAAACAGTCTTGAATGAAAGTATTTGAGACAACACTCATGACTTCAATATTAACACCACCACATTCATTCATCCACTTATCAAAACTGCTATTGCCATTCAGTGCTGGGGAAGCATTTCTGGGAACGATAGATTCATACTTTCAGTAATTAGCCGGGAGGAGCAAAAATAAACTGAGTCATGTAGCAGGATGGTCCTGGATAAGCAGAGGAGACCATAAGACCTGGATCTGGCTTGATGTCTGATTACATAACAGTTTGCATAAGGTAGCAAAGGATAACGCATCTTGCACAGGTGCACAACAAATGGGGTAGGTAAGAACTGGGGCAACCTGCAGTCTTGTCCCTGGCCTCTAGCTTTTTATCTTTATTCCTTTTTAAATAACAATGAACATTTAGCATATGTTTGCCCAAGTCTGGACTCTGGTCTAGGGGCTCTGTGTGTCCTCAATTAGCTCATTTTTCACAAGAGCCCTTCCCAACACCTAGCTTACTGAGACAGACTATGTAGTCCAGACTAGGCACTATAACTCTCTTTCCGTTTTCCAGATGAGGAACCCAAAGCCCAGAGAGCTAAGTAATTTAACTTAGCTCAGATAGGCCCAAGTGTCATAGTCGGGATGTAAGCCCAGGCAATATGCTCCAAAGCCTCCCTCCAACTGGAATGATCATCTGCACTACTTGTTGAGTCTAAGGAGAGAAGAACAGCAGGCAGAAGCTGCAGAAGCTGTTTTTCTCCAAAGGGCTCTGTGAGACAAGTAGTAATAGTGAAGAAGGACGTCATAATAGTGAAGAAAGGAGAAGTGGGAGTACACGCAGTGCTTCCTGGGTCCTTCTGTGACAAAAGGTGACTTAGAGTTTGGGAGAGGGATCTTAGCATGGCTTGTCGAGACTGATGGAGTCAGGGGCCTTGAGAGGGAGTCAACGCAAGAGGGACACTGTTAATCTAATCTAGGGTACCTGCGACCCTAAGACATCCTGTGGTACCTTCAGAATCCAAGAACTATGACAAAGAGAGAGGTATTTCAGGAATAGGAGGATGGGTGGAATGAGCCAGAGAAGAAGTGTAACCTGGGTACTTCGTGGGGACTGTTCATGAAGCTGGACATGTTGATACAGCTTAATGGTTGGTTGTTTGGATACAGGGAACATTTTGATGGCCCTGTGAAAACTGTGAAATCAGTGTTTGTTTTTGTTGTCTATTTTCCTAGGCAGTGCGTACAACATTTCTGAACCTTACTCTGCTCCCTAGGTACACCAAAGTTATACAAGATTTATGTTTCCCACTCCACTGAATATGGTTTGAATGTTTATTGGTTTGTAATACTTTTATAAATGGAAACAAACAATTTTTTCCCCATAGTTTGATAGAATTGGATTTGCTTCCAAGAAAATAAGTAGCACTGCCCCAATCCATCATTAATAATAAAGTCGTACAATAGAAATTGTGTTTAATTAATTTTACTGAGGTCAGAGAGAAGTGTCAGAAATTTAATTGAGCATTATTTTGCAGTCTAGTCTTAAGAACAAGGGATCACATATGTGGGCTAAACCTCCTGTCTTTAACTGTAAGTGAGAGATGAAAGAATTTCATGCAGCTCATTCAAGATCTACTCATTGAGTAAATTCTCAGAAATGAGCAGACCCATTGCTTGGGATGATAAACAGAGATAAGGCTTCATCCAAATGTCTGATCAAAACAGCAGCATTGCAGTGGCTGCCTCAAAATAGCTGCATCAAAATGGCTGTCAAAACAGCCCCATCAAAATGTCATGTACCCAGCCCACATGGGAGATGCTCTCTCGACGCACCAAGCATAATGGGACCAAGATCTCATTATGTGTTCCTCTCTGAGTCCACAATCCCTTGAGGCTTTGAAACATCTGTATTAAAAGTATCATACAACCTAAATGTCAGAGAAAAAGTAAGCACAGTCGTTTAGAGGAAGGAACTTCCAGAAGAAAGAAGCTTCCTGGAAGGAGGGACGTGATCTGGGGAACTGGAGAGACAAGGGTGCCTTAGAAGAGAAACAAGAGGGAGGGAGAAGCTGTTTCAGGCAGAAGGGACAACATGAACATAGACACAGGGATCAGAAACTAAACAGGATGATCACTGCAGTCTACAGCATTTCAGGTTACTCACTGCCCAAACATTTTTGAGCACCTACTGTGTGCTTCACCACACTGTTCCCATTATTTTGGAGAGGGCATAGTTGATCCAGTCATGTTTGTTGTTTAGGCCTCCCAGCCTATGGTAGTCTGTTATATCTGGCTGAACTAAGACACCAGGTAATTGTCTCAGCTTGAATCAAATGCACAATCCTGTGCTCATCAGGATTGACCAGGGTGCACCATTGGAAAAACTTGAGTACTCTGCATTCCCTGATTACTGGGGCGGGGCCAGCCAATGCTTGTAATTTTGCCCACTGCAACCAGGTAGCCAAACAGTAGGTTCTGAATTTGTACGAAGGATGATTTTCTTTCTACTAATCTTTTTGAGAGTTATATTAGCAATATACAAATACGTTTTCCTTGCATCTAGTCTATAAACTTCCAGACTTTTTTCTTTCAGGGAATCTTACTGTAAGTATTGTCCTGCAATTTGTTTTTGTTTTGTCACTTACCAATATGTTTTTAATGAATTTATATTAAAGTTGTATATTTTTAATGAATTATTTTTTAACATTATATAAGTAATACATAAATGTGTTTTTATTATTCAAAAATCTAGTAATACAGATCGTAGGGATAAAAAAGTCAAAGTTCTGTTTCATAGACCTCCTGAATGGTCAGTTTTTTACCTCACTAGGATCATGGTTTGTATGTATTGCTCTGCAACTTAAATTAATGGACAAATATATACTCATTATTTAAAAATAAATTGCTCAACAAAATATAATTTAAAAATACATATGTACAGTAAAAGAAATAGAATTCCCTTTCAACATCTTCCTTCTACAACAATCCAACTTGTTATTTCAAAATTATCATTAACAATGCGTTATGTATTCTTTTGGACTATTTTCTATATATTTACATATTCACATTCATATAAAAATATATAGTTTGGAATTTTTTATTTTAACATAATTAGGATAAACGTATGAAAATTAAACAGAACTTTGCTCTTTTACATTTACAGATATGTACAGCATAGAGAACATCGTTGATAATGTAATAACTATGTATGGTGCACCTGGGAGCTAGACGTATCTGGGGATCACTTTTTAAATTATATAAATGTCTAACCACTATGCTATATACCTGAAACTAATATGAAATAATATTGAATGCCAACTGTAATTGAAAATAAAATATAAAAATAAACATTAACTTTTCAGACACATAAATAAATTTACAGATACATGTTGCAGATGGTTCCACATCAGTACATAGAGATTTATTAAATTCTGCATAACCTACCACATTGTATATGTATTATAATTGAACTATTCATCTAACGGTGGATATTTACTGTTTTTAATTTTTCCCTATTAAAAATATTGTGATGAATATATTTATACATATTTCTTTATGCTCATAATGAGGATATATCTTCTATATATAAAAAAGCATAAATATTACAAAAGCATCCTCCAGAAAAAGGCTGTAATAATTTCATTACTACCAATAGTGTTTGAGACTATTCTGCAAAAAGGTATTCTGTTGTATCCACACAATCTTACCAACCCTGGATATCAACAATCCTTTCTAATTTTTGCCAATATGAAGAGTAAAAAAAGTAATCTCTTTCCCTTTTTATAATTTGTTTCCTTGATCATGGGTGAGAATGGACATCTCTTTATATGTTCATTGATCATTTATATTTCTTCTTTAAATTGTCTATTCATATATCTTCTTTTTATTTTCTCTTGGATTTTTTTATCGTATTTTAAAAAATCAATTTGTGGGAACAATTTATTCCTATGTCATTACATATTTTGCAAATATTTCCCAGATTCAACTTTGCTCGTGATGCTTTTATCATATGAAGTTTTAATTTTTAAGCAGTCGGTACTTTTATTCTTTTCCTTTATGGTTTCTAGATATTGTGTATTGTTTAGGAAGTTCTTTACCGTACCAAGACTATAAAACAATTTGTAATTTATAAATACATTGATATATTTTTAAAGGTTTAACTTTTAAAACAACTTAGAATTATTTGTGTATATCTATGTTGTAAGTAGGGAGCTAACTCTATTTTTTTTCTAAATGAATAGACAATTGTCTTATCAATTATGAAATTGACAAATATTTACCCATTGGTTTGAAAATCTGCCTTTCTTATAAGTTAAATCCTCATATATAATTTGTATGTTTCCAGATCTTATTTCCTGTTTATCTTTTTCTATTATTTTTACAATTCTATACTGTTTCAGTTACCATAACTTTATATTATGTTCTGATGTGTGATTGTTCTTTTTTCAATTTTTCCTGACATTCTTGTACCATTTTCTCTTTCAGATGAACTTAAATATCTTCCGATCAAGTTCTATAGACGTCTTTTTGGATGCTTTTCCAATTTTCTTACCATTTCTGTAGGAATTTTTAATGAAATTGTATTGAATGTAGACACAAATATGGGGAAATCCCTGTAGAAGGATTGGAAAAACTCACCTGTAAAACTATCTAGGAGTAGTGCCTTTCGAATATTGATCTTTGATTCCTTCTGATCTCTTCTATGGTTATTGGTCTATCCAGGTTGTCTACTTCCTCTTCAGTCAAACACAACCATTTGCATTTTCTAGAAACCTTTCCCTTTCATCTAGATTTGTATAAAATAGCCTTTCTTACTTATTTTTTATGTTGGTACTTTTGTCATTTTACTTTTTTTCTTAATTAGACATGACAAAGATTTGTTAACTAGTATCTAGGAAGCTGGCAGCGGTCTCCTCTGAATTGTATTGCTTTACTTCCCCAACTAGCCCATTCTCCAAAAGGGAAACTTGTGTACTCTGTGAAGTTGGCTGGGCATTCTGACTGCCATGTTTTATTTCACGCAGGAAGAAGTCAGGGAGGCTGGTGACCTCTCCTTTCCTGTTGCCAAAATTCGGGGTGGATCCCACTAGTATCTTTATACACGTTTTCCTTCTTTTCTTCCCTCTCTCTGTATCTGTGGTAGAGTTCTAAAGGAGTCACCCTCAACTCTCTGTGGCTTCTCAAAGCAGGATAATTCTCTGAGGAGTCTTCACCCTCCCGTAGTAGATTATTCACCCTTCAGAAAGGGCTTTTCTGATTTTTTTCCAGGGGCAAACACTGCTAATCCCTGCCATTCAGAATAAGTGGGAAGGGAGAGATGAAGAAGGTGCCCAACTGGCCTAGCTATTTCAAGAATGTGTTGACTCTAAACTTGGAAAAATCACTGAAATTCCTTTAACGCTGTAAAATTTTTTCTTCCTTGTGTTTTAGCCTGAGGTTTTTTCTAACCTTGTTTCTTCATCAACCTGATTCCATTTTGTTTCTATATAGCTTCCTGAAAACTTTAATTTTCTGGGCATCCTTTCTCATTTTCCAGCACTGATATAGATTTATTCTTGAGAAGCAAACAAACAAAACCTTTTCTGTCATTTCCTAAAGGGACTGGAATTGAGAAAGAATGTATACATGTGCAATCTTCCAGCATTTTCAGCCTGTCTGTTCTTTAAACTTGTTTACACTGAACGAAAGAGGATAATCCAAATAAGTAAATAATGTGATGAACAAAATAAGGACTGAATTAGGCACCCTCGTTATGCTCTCATGTCACTCTGCATTTCCTCTATTGTTTCACGGTTAAACTAGTGCAGTTGTTGTTTAGGTCATTGTGAGAACAAGGATGGTGTTCCTCTCACATGCTATTTGTCTCCCCAGAGCACCACCCTGCCTCAGTCACAGTAAGCATTCTATAAACATTGGTTAAATGGATACATGAATAAATTATTTTACACACAAACTAAAATTGCCACGATTCAATAACAGGACCTCTGGAGGAGTTGGGTGCAGATTTACACAGATAGTGATGGGACTAAGACTGATTTCTCCTGGGCTGGTCGTTCCACTGTCTTTCTCAGGCTCTTTGCTTTGTTAATGCCTCTCTTCCAATCATCACGTAAAGAAAAGCAAGTGAAAAGACATCTGACTATAGTTGACAATGGCAGAAATGAATGATCACCCTGTGTAACAACTAACCTAAACATCACTTCTTACATTAGCACTTCAGGACATAGTTTGAACAGCTTTACCCGTTCTTCCTTTACAATTGCTTCCCTTCCTAGAGTAATCAACTGAAGCTCATTTCACCTCTCTGATTATGTTGTAAACTTTATTAGCATTTCTGGCCCGTTAGTGCCTTTGCAAAGGACAAGGTGGTTAAACTGTGGATCGGTGGAGTGGGTAGGCATGCAGGGCTTTTGTGTTTGTTGTTTTAAAATTTAGCATTAGAGTTAGAGACAACTGTGAATTGTCAAGCCACTGGTTTCCTAGAATAAGATTGTTTCTTTCCAGAGAAGGATAAAATGGTCCTTTTCTATTTTGTTCAAGCAACATAATAACCACGGGTCTTTGAACCTAATAGCTAAATTACAGTTATCACAGATGATCTTTCTAAAATACACTTTGATATTAATCCATTTGTTCACCAACATCGTACCATAGGTAAATAGATGTTATTTTTCTAGCCAGTGATTATTCTGCTTGTATGCCTAATGTGGATGATAGGCTGAACTTAGCAAAAATATTTTTGTTGGCTGTTGTTGTAATTTATGTTTTCTTTCTCTTTTGTAATGGAAACTACAGACATAAATTTGTGAGTTAGAAGTTTGTGCTTAAATATTTTTTTACAGAAGAATATAAAGGTGAGTATTACACAGAATGGTAATTAATGGATTATTACCACATCACACAATATAGACAAGCCCTACTGAGATTGTTCATGAAAAGGCTTATTATCTTATGAATAAAATTTTAATTGACATATATAGTAATTTCCTCTTACTATTATAAGGAGTCTGGAATGTTTTCAGGTTTTAGGTTCTGATAAAAATTGAATATATATACTTCATATTAAATAGCTACTTAAGTAACATATTAAATAGCTGCCAATAAAAATTTTAAATTATTTTAAGAATTGGGTTTCATTAGTCTCTATTTAGAATGGTTGTACTTGAAGAAAATGAACTATTTTTTTGAAACTAAGTATATAATTCCCATTTAATGGGAAAATATTACTGCAGAAAACAGAAAAACCTACCCCAGTGTCTCAGGTCAGACTTGCCAACGCAGCATAACATCATGAAATCATGAGCTGTCTACAGATGAAAATTACCTTGATGATCTTTTAGTCCCATTTTAATTGTTGGGGATTTTTTTCCCTATGACCCTTGAACATGAGAAAAAATAATATCTCTTAATTTTTCCAAGTCAAATAAAATCTTGCTAAGCCTTCAACCTGTTAGGATTGTTGAAAATCTACTCTTTGTTATTTGGAATAGTGGTCCCTTCAGAGTCATACACAGTCCGGGGAATTCTGGGCGAGATCTGCTGGCCTTCCTTTAAGGTTCTCAAGATGGTTAATGTGTCAACTTGTCTAAGCTATGATGCCTGGTTGTTTGGTTAAACACCAGTCTAAATGTTGCTGTGAAAGTATTTTTTGGATGTGATTAATATTGAAACTAGTAGACTTCGAGTAAAACAGATAGTTCTCCATAATGCAGGTGGGCCTCATCCAAATAGTTGACGGTGGTAAGAGAAAAAACTGAGGTTTCCTGAAGAAGAAACATAGAAATCCTGCCTGAGTTTCCAGCCTGCAGATTTCTGACTCAAGATTACATCAGTTCTTCCCTGAATTTCCAGGCTGCCTGCCTGCTCTACAAATGTCAAACTTACTAGCCTATAATCATATGAGTAATATATGTATTCATTCTGTTTCTTTGGAAAACCCTGGTTAATACCTGATTTGATAACCCCTTGAGATGTTCTCTGACCATGTGTTGTATTCAAAGTTGTACCATTCTGCTGCTCTCGACATCCCATCCCTCTGTGTTGCCCCTAGCCACCATAAGGCTTGTTTTGGTCCTCAGAGCAACAGCCTTTAGTGTTCAGTCCCAGGACTCCACATGCTGACCAGTCAGAGGACTACGTGTTTCCCTAAAAATAAGACCTAGCCAGATAATCAACTCTAATGCGTCTTTTGGAGCAAAAATTAATATAAGACCCAGTATTATATTATATTTTATATTATATTATATTATACCCAGTCTTATAGTAAAATAAGACCCGGTATTATATTATATCTATTCTATTCTATTCTATTCTATTCTATTCTATTCTATTCTATTCTATTCTATTCTATTCTATTCTATTCTATTCTATTCTATTCTATTCTATTCTATAAGACCTAGTCTTATATTATAGTAAAATAAGACTGGGTCTTATATTAATTTTTGCTCCAAAAGATGCGTTAGAGCTGACTGTCCGGCTAGGTCTTATTTTTGGGGAAACACGGTATATGGTGGCAGAGTACTAGTCTGTGCCAAATTCGGGTCTCACTAGTCTTCTGTCTTCTCAGTCTTTGGGAATCCAGCCCTGTTCCCCAACCACCACCTTCATGTCGAAGCATTATAATCCATCCTTCCCCACCCACCTCAACTCCCACACTTGGACAAAACCAACTACCTCCTATCAAAGATATGATATATTTAGGAAGCCTTCTAAAATGTACGAAAGCTATTTATTTCTCCTTGGGCAACAGACTCAGAACACAAAAGCTTGGCATTAAGTACTACACTTTATTCCTTTGATTATTCTACATCAGTGAGAATAGACATAAACTAACATTCTTACTAAACTATCCTGCTTTGTGTGTAAGGTACCAAGACCCAGAGAAGTTATGTGGCTTCCTCAAGTTTCCCAGAACACTCAGAAAAAGAATAAGATGCTATCTGATACCAGAACCCGACCCCTCCCCACCTTCACCTTGTATCTGATTATAAGTTGATGCGTATTTATGCATAGATTCATGGAGGTCCCAGTGTTGAAAGTGCTTTGCTACTTCGATATGAAATGGCAGGTTGGAATTTGATGCTTAAATGGATCACAGTCTCTGTGGCTATTGGCAACCACAGCTTCCTCCAGATAATTCAGCCACAGGCTTCGGAGGGAAGAGGGTCCCTTCTGAAATGTGTAACTTAGTCCAAGCTTGAAATTCAGGGGTACCATTTGGCATTAGTGGTTAGAAATTTCTACAAACTATAACTGCGTTTTCTCTCCTTTTGCTGAATAATCTCTCTGTAATTTACGTATTTATTTATTTTAAGTTTAGCCGCTCAGTGGAAGGATAAAGCAAAATGGGGCTTCTGCCTGTAGCATTATAACTTGGGCTCTTCCTATCGATCTCATGGGCTCATTATGTAAGCTTATTTCTTCTGCTGATACAGGAACAAAAAAAAGGCTGACTTGTGACTTTTTTCCTATTGCACTCAGTTGTCCAAACATACTCAGACATTCAACAGTACATGACTAGCCAGCCATTTGGTCTTTCAGCCAAGAAGGCTGTGGCTGGGAATTGCTTGAGAAAATATCTGCTTTTGATCAAAATAAAATTAAAACTGTAAACCAATATAGTTCATTGCCTATAATAAGCCTTGTCCCTTAGGGTCATAATAAAGCTGTCAGCTTTATGTGTCACTAGCTCTCTCTCTTTCTTTCTGTCTTGCTTTTGCTATGGCTTCTTATTATGTATCTACTTTGGTAGCTAATGGTTTTTGTATTCTGATTGTTTTCTTTAGAGATCTGCTTTCTAAGAGGTTGTCATATTGTGTCCTTGAATTTTTTTTTTCACGTACAGCTAGCTCTAAACGAGAATTCTGTGTGTGTAGGTAGTCAGGCAGCTGGAGGACATTGAGTTATTTGAAATCAGAACATGTCTCCCTGGCCTGGTACCACTAAATACATCTGCCAGGTGTGGAGAGCTCAAGATTGCTCCAAAACCTATTTCTGCCATATTAGTACATATGACTACTGCCTTGGGGCACATATTACAATTACTATAAGAAGTAGATTGTGCAGACTCTAAAACCAGGTCACCAAAGTTCAAAACCTAGCTCTCCTGCTTGCAAACTCTTTATAAACCTGGTGTAAGTTATGTATTTCCTCTATGCCTCAGTTTCCTCACCTGTAGTTGGGTATGTTAAAGAAAGAAACTATATCACCGAGTTTCTGTGAGGCTTTGGTGAATTAATGCAAGGAAAGCTATCAGAACAGTACTGCGATCACTGAATTAGGGTTAGTTATTATTACCCAGTAGTAGAGGCTTTGTTTTGTTGTACTGAAGGCTAGAACACAGCTTATAAGAAAAAAAAGGTATGTGTTTGTATTTGGTTCTGTTATGAACTCTGATATAGAACACAGTAATAATATTCTCATAGTTTTCTGGAGAAAACTATATAACTGTTTTGGAAAATAACCTTTACTTCTGAGCTGGAGTATTTGAGATTTACCTTAAGCAAATGGTTTTTGAGATAACTAAAGCTGAGAAATTCTTCAGATCATTGAGATTCCCACCCATTTCTTTGTGGTTTGGAAAGAAAAATGAAAGGAGGTAAGAGTAATGGGTTTTGCTTAATATGGAGAAGTTTTAATTCTAGGCTTTGTTTGGCTGTGTAAAAAACAAAGACAAAAAAAATCTCTGAAATTCACTTTGCTTACCTGCAAATCGAGGACGTCCCTACGAAGAAGCTATTTTAAAAATAATTCCTTTGGAGCCCTAATTCATATTATACCATACATAATTTTAAGTTCTAGACATAAGAAAAGATAAATGTAAACTATTAAAATATCAGCACAAAGCATAAATGAACATTTGATATCAGAAAAGGGGGTTCTGAAGAAACATCTCAAAAAGGGAGAAGTTGAATTGATTATCAAAATTTTAAAAATAACTTCTAAGAATCAAAAACATAAGAAAATGTAAAGGCAAACAGCACAATAGTATTTTTAACTGTAACAAGGAAGTATGTATACTATATAAACAATTTCTGAAAATCAATTAAACGATGAAAAACACCAATATAAAAATGAATAAATAATATGAAACCAATCACAATCAATGGACCTTGTTTGGATCTTGATTCCAATAAACAAACTGGAAAAAAAAACACCAGAGGTTTAAGACAACTGGAAATTGGAACGCAATATTTTATTTTCTGATAAAAGGAATTATTGTTCACTCTTTTCAGGTGTGACTAATAGTATTGTGGGTGTGTTTTTTAAAAAGAGTTATTATTTTTTAAAGATACATTCTCAGACATTTGCAGATAAAATGGTATGATGTCTGACATTTGCTTCAAAGTAATACAAGTGTGCGATGGGTGGATTTGGGGTATAACTGAAGTAAGATGGGCGATGAGTTGATCATTGTTAAAGATACACGAGGGGCTCCTTATCCTGTCAACTTTTATGTAATGTTTGAAATTTTCCATAACAAGAAGAATATATAAAGTATACTACTGTTTATGAAAATGATATTATAACAATATTTAAAACATGTTCACGTGAATACCTGAATGCATGCATTGTGTGTGTGTGTGTGTGTGTGTGTGTGTGTGTGTGTGTGTAAAGCTTATCTCTGAGGGAAGAGAAGAATGTGATTAGGGAGGAATCCATGGGGACAGCCACTTTACTGCTAATTTTTTATTTCTTAAACTGGGTGGAACATAAAGTGGTGATTGAGATTTATTCTTTATTTAATTTTGTACATTTTTGTTATCCCATTATATTTTTAAAAAATAAATGTTCTGTTTCTAATTTTTTAAAGTACACAACCCATGTTTTTAATCAAAGAAAAAATAAAGCTGACCAATAGCTATTGGGGAAAATATTCAAACTTGTTTTTACTAAAAAAAATATAAATTTAGAGGATACAATTTTTTTTATCAAATTGGAAAAAATTAAAACATTATAATAATCAGTGTTAGATGAGGCATAATGATTCCCATTCTTATACGCTATTGGAAATAAAAATTATTTCAAACTTTCTGGAAGGCAACTTGATGTACAAATCAAGACAAAGTAATTCACCCCTAGGTATTTATTCTCTAGAAATAACCAGAGAGAAAAACAAAGATTTTTTTATTAAGCGATGTTCATTGCAATTATGTTTTACAGGAAAAATGGAAACTTCCATGTCTAACAATAGGAATCTAGTTAAATATATGATGTCATGTTCATAAAACAGAATTCTACGTGGTAATGAAAATTCAGGATTTTAATGACATGGAAAACATGCATGACATTGTATTAAATTTTAAAAAGCAAGATAAAGACTGTGCATTATAGCATGATCCCACTTTCATAACCAACAGAATCTGAGCCTGAATGTGGTGGGAGGGTTGTATCAGTTTGAGATTATGTGTCACCTTCTGAGTTGTAAGCAAGTCTGGACAGGCCTAAGGAATGGGCGGGTGGCCTTCTGGGCTTCTTTCAGTTTGCTTGGGGGGCATGAAGAAACCTCCTAGAAAATAACTCATTCTTGAGAGAACAGGGAATTGTGGAAAACAAACCTGACTGTGAGACAAAGTCTTGGGGAGAGAGGCTGCAGTAAATTCTGAGTCCAGAATTGTCTGCCCTTATATCTGCCCTGGCTCAGTCTCCACGGAGTTGGATCTGGTTTGGGGAGTCAGGACTATATGCAAAGAGAGAAAGAGCTGCTTAAGTAAAAGCCTTGCAAAACATGGACCACCAGTGACACTGTTCTTAGTCTGCCCATAATAAGATGTAGCACAAAATCTGAAGGGAGGCTTTCTTTGTTGCTGTTGTGTTTGGCCTGCACCCAGCTTGGAGCTTTGAGGGCTTCAGTGTGTCAGGGCAGTTCTTGATAGTAAAAGGCAGCCAGCCCTGCATGAACAGCACTGGGGCCTGGGGTCTGCCATGTGGGAGCTGCTGGGGCTGGGGCCCAGGTACCCGTATGACACCCGCTAGAAACAACAGATATACACGGGGAGCAGGGCAAGATTTTCCAGAGAGCTACGGTCCTGCCCTTTTACAAGGCAGCAAAACAGAGGCGATGCTGTTAAAGTGATCCTATATTTAACTCCACACTGGGGTGGCTTGAGGAACCTCAGATTATACACATATGTACCTAGATATCCAGAAAAATAACCAAAGGAAATAAACCAAAATGTTATTAGTGCTCATTAATATAGGTGATTTCAAATATTACCTTTTGTGTGGGGGTTGTGATGGTGTCAATGTAAGATTAAATATTTCTATCACTGAGATTTAGAGATGACTGAGAATGCTTGAATAACATCATGGTGAATGTTCAATGGTGAGTGTGATGAAACTTCCAGGTTTCTAACTCAGAGAAGGCCTGAGGATACCTCCAAGAAATTTTACTTTAATGAAAGAGAAAGCACATTTTCTCTTATTTTTCTACTGTTATCAGGAAAGTATTGAATGTGATAGTTCCATTCCCTTTTAGGGCAAACCTTCTATATGATTTTATAATTCTGTGAAAACACTTGTAGGTCCATGATTAAATATCTTTGATTCATCTAGGAATATGAATGTATAATAAGTAACTCTGTTACATGCGTTACCGTTTTCTCACAAAATTTCATTTATCTCCTGGTAGAATTTATGAAATAGCCATGGAGACCATTGATTTAAATATGTTCATATAAAAGATCCAACAGTTAAAACTGTCTATAACAATGAAAACAGTAAGAGAATTTATTTAAATTGTTTCTATTTACACTACTCTTTTCAATCTTTATATATATATATATGATTGAGGTTCTATGTTTTAGCTATTATATTAAACTGTTTTGTATTTCTCAGTTAAGCTGGAGTATGAAAATAATGCTTTTGCACATATCAGGGAACCAAACCTGATTCAATAAGCAGTTTCTTGTAAAAATATGATAAATGTATAAAGATCCCAAGGGCACAAGATGGACCTTATTGTAAGTTAGGAAATTTGAAAAAGGTAATTTGAAGATGATACTAGTAACGCATATTTGAAAGCTATCAAAGTAATGCCTTTAGTATATATAAAATACTCACAGTCTTTGTCCAAGGGAGTACCACATTAAGAATCTTTACAATATCTGTTGATTTTGGAGGAACTTGCCTTTCAGTATTTTCAACTAGCATCACTATTTCGTGATCAATATGACAATCATGTTTGTTTTGTTAAATAGCTTTTATCATATTTCAGTACATTTTTAAATTTAGCCTTTGGAGGTTCTTTATCAAAACACTTTTAGCATCTCTGATATATTCATGGCTTTTCTCCTTTAATTTATTGACGTAGTGATTATACTGAAAGATTTCTTGGTTTTGAATCATTCACACATTTCTGGAACAAACTTCCTGGTAGCTTTCTTGATGTACTGCTGTTTCATTTGTTAATAATTTATTTAGAAAATTTACATTTATATTTGTTAGTAAATTTGGCTTTTGTTTTTGTTGCTCTATGGTCTGTATTAGGTGTTGGTATTAGGCTTAAATTAGTTTCATAAAATGAACTAAGGAGCTTTCTTCTTTTCCATATGAGTTGGCATAGTTAAAATTAGTATTTATGAATACTAATACTAAAATAAGTACTAAAATAAATATATTAAGTAATATTAATACTATTAGGTAATATTAATACTAAAATAAGCATTACTGTTAAAATAAGATTAACATTATCTGTTTTTTAGATGTTACTATCTGTTGAAAATTATTATGGACCCAATGTCTTTTTAAGTGGTCATTTTATCATCTTTCTAAATGTTTAGAAGGGTTTTTTTCTGTTCAAGTTTCTATTTCTTCTTGATCAAATGTGGTAGATCTATTAGAACAAGCTATGCTTGGCTACAGTAACAAAACACTAAGTATCAGAAGCTCAATACAATAAAAAAAATTTTCATACACATCATAGTATAGGATAGATCAGAGAGTCATCCTTTTGCCATCTAAAATATGAATCTTCCAAAATCATCATATAAGAGCATTAGAGGAACAAGCAGGATATTTTTAGGTGTCAGGCCTTGAAAGTGGCTTATATCACTTGCAGTCTCACTCCTTTGGCCCGATCTCAATCTCATGGTCTCAACCTAATAATGAGGAGTCTCTGTGTCCATGAAGAAAAAATAGGAAATAAAATAGCATCTCTTTGCCATAGTAGTTATATTTTGCCAGGAAATCATCTAGTTTCTATAGATTTTCAAATTTATTACCATAGAGTTGCACATAACATTCTTTTATAATTATTTTAATTATATATATATATATATATATATGAAATGATATCTTCCTTGTCAATCTTAATTTTGTATATTTATTTTATCTCTTTTGTCCTAATCTGGGCTTACCTCATATTTGCCTATTGGTCTTTACCAAAAAAAAGTACAGGGTTTTGTTTTTATTTATTCTTTCTATTGGTATCACAGATAACTACTGAGCACTATTCTAAGTAAGTGAGTAATTTGTGGCAATAAACAAAAGGAAGTCCCTGCTCCCACGGAACTTGTAATCCTTCTGCTTTCTTTCAGTCTTTTTTAATATCATAAAAAATAAAAATCATAGATGCTTTTTTTCATTTATCTTTAATCTTTCTCTTTATTTTTAATAAAAGCTTCTAAGGCTATAAAATGTATTCCCATTTTAATTGCCCCATAATTTTGATATTAAGAGTTCTCATTTTCCTTTCTTTTTAGATCATTTTTTTTCTTTGATTTTGATTTCCTCTTTGATTTAGGATTTTTTTTAATGGCACATTTTCATTTCCAAGGAATTAAATTTTTGATGATTAATTTTTATCTTTATGTTGGATTATTATCAGAAAATGTAGTCTGTAAAATCTCTAGTTTTTAGAATTTATTGTCTTTTTTGTGGCCAAGAACATGATTAATTTTTATATGTGTTCCATGGAGCTAATAAGAGAATACATGTTCTCTGATACAACATAGTTTTTATAGCTTGTTGATTATATTATTAAAATAATCTATGCCTTTACTTATTATTTTTCTAGTTGAACTATCAAATTCTGGAAGAGGTATATTAAATTCTTCCACTATATTTCTTTGAAGATCTAGCTATACTTCTAGGACCTGTTTATGTATTTGAAGGCTATGTTGTTTTAGGCATAACATTTGATGCCTAAATTATGGAAGGAAACTTTACTGAGTCTAAGTGAATTGTATCTCTCACCATTAAATATCTCAGTTCTGTTTATGTCTTTGGTTTTATTACTTATTGATATTTTCACTCCTACATTCTGTTTGTATTTACCTCACATATCTTTGCCCACATCTTCATTTTTAATATTTCTTTGCAACTTTGTTTTAGATGAGTTTCATTTTCTAAGTTATTTTTTTTAATATGGCCACGATTAAAAATTTAGTGAGGATATACTTTTATTCTATCCATTATGTTATATGTTTTCTTTATATTTTATTATCTTGTTATTGTTTTCTCTCTTTATTACCTATTCTGTCTATGTCAACTTTTTCTTCATTGCTTTTTCAAATTTGGTAATTTAGAATTTCTTCTCTCTTTTAAATTCGGCTGGTTGTTAAACCTAGAGTTAAATCTATGCTTATCTATTATAACATCAGAATATAACAGCTGTATCTAATCCTATATATTTTATTTGTTTATTTCTCTCTTCCCCGTACCTGAGAATTAGAATGTTTTTACTACCTCACTCTTACCACATGTTCTGTTCTTTCTTACAAAATTGTATTCTCAAATTTTAGGAATTTTAATATAATAATCAAACTCTCTGTGAGGTAAGTGGCGCCATTCATAGAGCTCACCGCACGTCTCCCTTTTTCTCAGTGATCATCATTGTTGCACTTATACTGTCTGGTTTTCTGGTTATTTCATGTGGGAGGGTAAATCTACTTGCTCTAATTCCAACACAGCTAGAAGTGAAAGTGTGTCTTCTTTAATGTAATCTGTCCTAAAATTTGGTAAAACCTGTTAATTCGTATATTTAAGTCTCTTGCTACTCAGGGAAATTTTATCTTATAATTTAATTTTTACTGCCAATTTGCCTCCTTCTGAGTTCCAAAAGGAGTCCCACATATTGAATTAATCCCTTGTTGGGTTTCCTGGATCAATCCTCCTATTTTCTTTCCCCACATTAATTCCACCTCTTAGCGTTTTGCTCTGACGTCTGATACATTTTCCCAGTAGATTTTCCACGCTACTTATTTGCTCCTTAACAGCAAATATGCCCATCCCACGATGAGTTGTTTGCCTGATTGTGGCACTGGGTTTCAGCAGTATCCATGCAGGTCGGCTATAGGATCTAAGGAGCAGTGAGAAACCAATAAATGGTGTGAGGCAGATCAGAAACTTCTGTCAGGGTAAACAACTCCTTTCCAGACAATGAAGAATAAAAGAGAATTTTAGATGGCTGTAATTTTGGAGACTTTAACTTCTTCCTGAAATCCCATGGTGTACAGTCTTGTAGGAAAAACAAAGATTTCAATTTTGTGCTAAGAATATATTGAAAGGTTCTAAATAAAGAACAGATAAGTGGACTGTGGTGATATAAGTATTCCAAGGTAAGTCTGAAGCTAGCCCAGTAATACTAGAGATCTAGAGGGACAAAAGTGTTAGGGAAGGGTTTAGTTTGGGAAAAGTAGTCAGTGAAAGACTCTCAATTAAAGTGAAAAAATTTATTCACAATACCAAAGAGTGGAAACAACCCAAGTGTCCACCATATGAATGGATAAACAAATTGTGGTATATACATACAATAGTATATTATTCAGCCTTAAAAAAGAAATTCTGAGACACATGCAACAACAGCGGTGATCCTTGAAAACATTGTACTAAGTGAAGAAGCCAGACACAAAAGGACAAATCTTGCATGATTCCACTTATATGAGGTACTTAGTATAGTGAAATTAATAAAGACAGAAAGTAGGATAGTGGTTACCAGGGCTGGGAAGAGGGGGAATGAAGAGTTGTTGTTTAATGGGCACAGAGTTCCAGTTTTAGGACGATGAAAAATTCTGGAGATGAATGATGGTGATGGTTGCACAACAGTGTGAATATACTTACTGCCACTGAACTGTACACCTAAAAATTATGTAAATGGTAAATTTTGTTGCGTACATTTTACATATACACATTTTAGGGAGTATGTGGAAACTCCCTTCTGCTCAGTTTTGCTTCAAACCTAAAACCACTCTAAAAAATAAAGTCTCATTTTTAAAAACACAATTTATCTGAACTTTAGGTTATGATGGCAGATGAGGAACACAAAGGACAGAATCATGTGTTGGAAGAAACACAGGTGGTCTAAAACAATTAACTGAAGAAAGAAAAAGAAAAGTGATTATGCAGTTACATAGTCATTCAAGGCCATTTGACATTGTTTCAAGGAGATAATGTCAGATCCTGATATGAACAGAGAGTGGAATTAGAACATGTTTTCCTATTAATCTGAAGAGTTTACCCTAAGTGTGTTTCTTTAAAAAAAAATAGCTTTAGTGGAGTATAATCGATATACAAAAACCTGCCCATATTTAATGTATATAATTTGTTGAGTTTGGACATATGCATACATCACAATCAAGGTAATAAATACACCCATCACCTGCAAGTTTCCTCATCCCACTCGCCAACCTTTCTTTTGTGGTAAGAATACTTAACATAAGATCTACCTGCTTATCAAAATTTTATGTGCTTATACACATAGTGCTTATAGTTAACAATACTGTATTGTGCTGTATTGTGTGTATAAGTATTACAGTAATACTTATAAACAACAGAAATTTATTGCTCACAGTTCTGAAGGTTGAAAATCCAAGATCAGGGTGCCAGTTTGGTCAGATGAGGCCCCTTTTCCAGGTTGCAGACTTCTTGTTGTATCCTCACATAGTGGAAGAAGCTAGGGAGCTCTCTGGAAGTCTCTTTTTATAAGGGCACTAGTCTTATACATGAGCCCTCCACGCTTATGATGTAAGCACCACCCAAAAGTCCCGCTTCCTAATACCATCACATTGGGAATTGGAATTTCCACGTACGAATTTTGGGGGGTACACAAACATTCAAACCGTAATATCCTCTAATGGGGTGATTTCCTGGATTCTTTTTAGACACCCCTCCCTGGAAGCCTCCCTCTGCATTTGCCCAGATATAGGCTATTCCTCTAATCTTGCAGTCTACATACACTTTATCCCTTAGCCCTAGCACATCACCAAACTCCCTTCCAGGCAGTGCCATTTAACCTGATTCAACAAGTCTCTAAGCCAGCTTCCCCCCACGTGACCTAAATCTAGCCCACCAGGAATCACTCATGAATTCTTAATCCACCATTGCTGACAAAGTAGTTTGTTCCCAGTACAGCACTTATACCTCTTGCTCTGCCTCCTTCAGCTGCTCTAAGTACAGCTTCTTTACCAGTTTTCATGCTCCCCAACTTCAGGAAGTGTTGGTCAAGTTCCAGTTTGGCTTAAGGTGAGGGGAGAATCTCAAGGCACCATCTTCCCCTCTCATAAGGTGAGGTCAGGGAAACCCCAAAGTTTGTAACAACACTCTCTAAAGAAATCCTCTCTCCGCATCTTTAACTTCAATAAGTTTATGCTCAGGTGAGTAATGGGATAAGGGTTTAAGTAATTGGTTTTTAGAAGAGTGGTCAGACACTTCCCGTTAGAATATCAGAGATTTTGGAAACCACTGTTTTGTTGTTGATCTTTGTTACCTCAGCTAAAACTAAGACTATTTAAAAAATAAAAACAAACAAAAAAAAAAACCAAAACCCGTTAGCACCAATTCTCTCCACATGAAGTAGAATGTTTTAGTTTATATTGTTTTTAAAATGGCCCAGGTAATATATTTGAAATCATGTTACTAACACTGCTTCCTCCCTCCTCCCTCCATAGTTTTTGTGGCTTAGTAAATGTCTGAAAATTTAGAATAGTAACAGGAGAATGCTAATTATCTTGTTGCAAAAGAACAAAAACAAAAACCTCTTTCTCTGTAGCTTGACAAATCATTCAATAACTCTCTCCACTGTAAGAGTAAGAACAAATGTTGTATTAGTAAATACAAACATTAAAACATAATTAAATCTTGCTTAGCTAGCATTTTAAATGAACCACTCTGCTAAATTGAATTTTCAGGTTAAGCAGCAACCCCTTTCTGTTTCAATGTCTGTCTTTAAATATCTTTCTTAAATTCCTTTTGGAATCAGGCAGTATATAAATGAAATCAAATTAAATATATTTTTCCACCTTAATGTGGTTTATAGGAAACATAATTTAATATTTAAGAATTATAGGCAATATCAGATAATCCTTGTACCTCTGGTCTTCCTCCTCCACCTTTATTAATACATGTGTTTGGGACTGGGGTTACCCATACTGCATGAAAGTAAAAGAGAAGAACAGGGGAGGAATCATATTTGAGCAGCTAAGAATAAAGTCAGTGCTTAGTCTCAAGCCAGGGCTGCTTTGTATGTGAGAAATATGGAGAACCCAATTTGGAACAGGGACCTGGGTTTCACACACTTGGAGGACACCTACATGGGGAGACAGGCAGAATAATATACTGCCCAAAACTGCCAATTTGTTTGTTCTCCTGTATTCTTTTACTCTTTTACTATTTCATGCAAGTAGCCAGGTTTTTAAAATTCTTTGATCAGAGATTTTGGCAAAAGATGACTGAGGTCAACATTTTTTCTTTTCCTTTTTTTTTTTTTTAAAGTCCACTGAAGAGATTTTACAGTTTTACAGGGTAACAACATGGAGAAGGAGAGTGATTTTGAGAGACTAACAGGAAAATCTATAGATTGTGAAGAAGAAAGAGGCCTGTGGGTCCTGGCAATCTCTCAGGGGAGGTGAAAGTCTAAAGAAGGGTAAGGATAGGATAAATGCTTGCAGTTGGAATTAAGTAGATTTAGAGGACTATGGTTTGTGTTGCACATTGAGTATGTGGGTTAAGATTCCCTTGATCAATGTCTCTGAGTTCAGTGAGCTCAGGATCCATGATTGCTCTTATTCACCATTGAATTCTCTAGCCCAATGTTTAGCATTTGGAAGATGCATAGTGAAATAGAAATACACAAAATCTCCACTGAAATCTGCCACGTGGCATTGAATAAAGGACCTATGTATTTATTTTTGTTTAATTTTTTTTATCTCTAAATTTTTGAAAAGAGTTTTTTCCTCAGAAGGTTGTCACGGGGATTAAATGAAAAACAAACGGTCATTAGGCAGACCAGGTGAGGTTCCTTCCAGTTCTGCTACACTTCCCTTTGACATTTGAAATGCTTACCTTTCCACGGTCTTCTTTGAAGGCTTCACAGGTGTAGTAAAATCTCGCAAGTTTCTGAGAGCTGAATTTGTCTGTCTTTTTCTAAGCTTCCCCTGGAAGCCGTGATTACTGCGGGCAAGGTGTGCCAATGTCAAAGAAGGGTATCCACACGTGTGAGCGACTAGACAGCTAGTCAGCAGGCTGCAAGGTACGTGGAACTAGATCTACCCCCAGTAGGGGCACATGATACTGGATGGCGACTAAGTCAACTGAATGTTCTGTTCTGGGGATTTTAAGTACGAAGTATTAGAGTCAACTGTTAGTAACAGAGGCAGATGTTTATCTATTCATTTATTCAACAAACACATTTTGAGTTTCTACTATTTTCCAAATACTCTTCTTGATGATGAGAATATAGCTAGTGAACAAACCAAACCAATTTCCTGCCCTCCTAGTACTCATATTCTGGGGGGAGAGACAAACACGTACTATGTTTATTTGATTTGAAGACATGCATCTTCTCACAGTTTTAGATTTCTGAAAATGAAACACATCTTACAGTTTCTGGCAGCTTACAACTACAATCTTAGCCAGACAGTAGTTACAGAGTCATTTTCCTGTGTGAACTTAGTTGTATCTGTTTATAACTATAAACACAAGTAAATTATGTGCATTGTTGGTGCTATACTTATGGAGTTTAAATACTATTTAAAATGTCTTCAAAAGATGGTATTTTTATATGGCTGAAAAAGAAAAATTATTGTATCAGCAGCAAGGCTCAGAAACAGAGCAATGTGACATAAATTTGCTATTAGAGAAGTAAGTAATATCATTTGAAGAATGACCACAATTCCATATTTCTTGCTTTATGAGTTCTAAGAAAGACATCTACAAGCAGATGAAGCTGTGTTACATTTTATTAGTGAGATATTGTATAGAAAAACACTGACATTGAGTATGAGTTGAAGACATATCAGAGTATTAAATTCTGAATGTAAAGATGTCTTAGTTATAATTTAATTGATTTATTTTGCTTATAGCTTCCTTTTGTGTGAAGGATATACAGTTGTTTTTTTTAAAAAATGTCTAAGTCTAAAAGAGGTCTTTGAATGAGTATAAAATAAAAATTCTAAGTAATAAGAAAGATGATGTAAATTTCATTTGTCAGAGTTGTGTGTTTTTTTTGAGGGGTGTATAAAATAATAGCACATGTTTCAACTGATAACATCTGAGTTACTTAACTTCAGTAGTTACGTAATGTTAGTGCTAAGTGCCATAAAGAAAAATAAAGTAGATAAGGGGATAGAAAATAATGGGCAGATTATACTATTTTTGGATGTGGGGTTCAAGGAAGGTCTTTCTACTAAAGAAACATTTGAGCAGAATCTGAAAGAATTGAAAAAATGAGCCATGCAGTTATCTAGGAAGGGCTTTTCTGCATGGAAGGAACTACAAAAGGAAAGATTCTGTGGAGAAAACATGTGTCAAGTGTTTGAGGAGTCGAAGAGAATTTTCTGTGGCTGGAGCATAGTGAGGAAGAGAAGAGTGAAGTCAGACAGGTAGCAGGGGGTACACACTGTGGGAGACTTTGTAGACCGCGGCAAAGACCTTGGATTTTATTCTAAGTGTGGTGGAAAATCCTTGAAGATTTTTAACACTCTGAATACTGCCTGGAGAATAGAGTAGGGAACAAGACTATTGCAACAATCGGTGGAAGACATGATGGCAGCTTGTCCTAGAATAGTAGTGGTACAGATGATGACTGGATTCTGAATACATTTTGCAGGTAAAATCCATGTGACTGGCTGATGGGTTGTATATGGAAATGGGAGAGAAAGAAAGAATGACTCCAAGTTTTTTGGCCTGAGCACCTCATTAAATGGTGGGGATCTTATTGAATAAGACTGTAGAAGAATTAGGATCTGTTGATAGTGCCGAGGAGGGAATTTGTAGATCGAGACTTTGGTTTAGAACATGTTAAGTTTAATCATCTAAGAGGACAAAGTAAGTACACAGTCATATATAAAAATATTTGGTCAGGGACTGACTAAGGCTGTAGAAATACATTTAGGAGTCTTTGGGGTATGCATGGTATTTAAAATCATCTGCTAGGATAAGACCACCATGGGATTGAGTAAAGGAGACTAAAGAAAGTTAGGCTGCCAGGGACTTGGGGGGTGGAAATCTGGAGAATTTGGAAGCCAGGTAAGAAAGTGTTTTGAGATGAGACTAATTAACTGTGTCAAATGTTGCTGAGAGGTCAATTAAAATAAGATATGCGACTTGACCATTGGATTAAGCAGTGTGTCATACATGGCATTGACAAGAACAGTTTCAGTGGAGAGATGGGAATGCAATCTGACTAGAGTAGATCTTAAGATCATGAAAGGTAAAAGGTGAAGAAAATGCGACTGAGAAAAGAGTATAGGTGACTTTTTGAGGGAGAAAAGTACAATGGGTCAGATGCTGGAGGAAGATGTGAGGTTAAGAGTTTTTTTAATGTTTTCTTTTTTTCTATTTATGTTTTTTTTTATTTAATGTTTTTTTTTCTATCATGGGAATTATTGCAGTGTTTAGTTGGGGTTGATGGTATGAAGGATCCAATAGAGAAAAGAAGTTGAAAGAGAGATATTGAGGAGTAGGCAAAAGAGATGGGATTCCATGCATGAGTGGAGAACTTATGTAGGAGACTTAGATAGGAGCACAGACAATTCAGTGACAGAAGAGAGTGGTTATAGTCCAGACCCAAGTAATATTGAGACACTATTCTTGGGTATCTCATGGTTTTGCAAATCTTGCAGCAGAGACACTGACTCCATTTGTTTCTGAGTATCTTTTCAAGGATATTGGTATAATGAACAGCTTTGGAAAAGAGAATTATTTTCTTCCTCTGGAGAAAAGGATGGGTATACTTACTGCTTATTATAAAAGATACAGGTCTCTAGTCTCAGGATTCCTCTCCTATAATTCATGGATGCATGTACAAGCATCCCTCTGGGCTCATCTGTGAGAGACAGGGAGAACTGTGGGACAGGGAGAACTGACAGTAAATATGCTAAAGCTCATATTGATGGCTGTGCTGTGAGTAATAAAGTTTTTGTTTCTGACCCAGGAGTCTTGTCTTTTCTGCTGGCATTCATGCCACTATAATAGGTTAACTTGTTAGCTTGCAAGTAGGGTAAAATCTCAGATCACCCATAGTCCTTGATATACAAGTTGATAACTTTGGTGATGGGATAATGAGGATATTCCCTGCTAGATGAAATATAAAACAAAGTCACAGGCTAAGACTGAGAATGGGAAAGATATTTGGAATGTTAAAAGACCATAGAGAAGGTGTGATACAGACATCTTAAAGAATGAGGAGATCAAGGATATGTAATAACATCATCACATCATATTGGGGGCATAGTTGAGTATTTTTTAACATTATATAGTGCTACCAGTCTGTATGGTCTATCATTTTCTCTAGCCACTTTCAGCAACTGGGGTGCATAAAAAAGAAGAGGCAGAAAATCAGATTTAACTAGGGGTTTGGGGTTTTGTCCAGGGTAAGAATGCTAAAGGGAGATTTTGGTGGATTTGTAGAACTGTTGAAATAGGCATACTACAGGGTGTGATCTGGAAAGGTATAAGAGAGTGGTTTAAGAATAAAATGCTTGAAATTAAAATTTTAGAAGTGGTACCGTTATGGGTAATTGGTCTCTATGTCAATATTGATGTCATCAAGAATGATAACCAAGATAGTGGTGGAGAGAAAGGTAATAAGTCCAGGATGAAACCTCCGATGAATGAGCTGAGTATTGTATGTAGACGACTGTAATGCAGGGGAAGTGTGGTCTGATCAGGGTGGTTGCTAGTCCATGCAGTGGGTGTCTTCACAGAAATTGGAAAATTACTCTCTAGATAAACGTAGACTTGCTTAAACTAGGCTTGGCAAATGGTTTATGTCTCTGTGCAAATTAGCAAATGGCACCCTTCCATTGATTATAGCCATCACCCACACAGCTTTGTACAGGTTCTGCCTGCACAACACTGTATTGTAATCCTGAATCAGATGGCATGTGTTTTCCAAAAAATAAGCTTTTGGGGGTGTTTTGCGTATTCGTTTGTTTTAAGGACTAAGGAGAGTTTTTCTAGAAACAGCAATGGGGAGCAAGAATGTGGACTTCCACCCCACCTCAAGACCAAGTGGTTTGTGGATTATAGGAGAATAAATAATCACCACTGTCAGAGCTATAAGGGAATCTGGGTCCTCAAGGGACAGTCAGGCTCTAGTGAGAGGAAGAAAGTTCAGAAGAGAGTATTTGGGCACAGAGTACTTAACTGATGACAGACTATGAGAACCAAGAGGCAAAAGGGGTAGATGCAGTTCAAAAATTCTTTAGAGTTCTTTTTTTTATAGATTATGCCCTATTCAAGATGTGCAGACTACTGCATTCAAAGTTACTTGAGTTATGTTTTTACTGTGTGATTATTTTATTATTTTGCTATACATGTAGGTTTATTTGTTTCTGTTTACACACTAGTTAATGATTTACTTTTTTCTCCTTTTAAGTTTAATTTTGCATTTTGAATACTTAAAATATTAAAATGTTCACCCTGTTCCCATCAACCTCTAAAGGAAACCAACTTTATAAGTTAATGGTTTATTCTTTCTGTGTTTCTCTTTGCAAAAATAAGCAAATGCAGGTATATGTTCTTATCTCTCTTCTTATATAAAAGGCAGTAAACTATACAAACTCTTTTGAACTTTGCATTTTCATTTAACCATATTTCATAGAAATCTATATAGGTTCATAGAGATCTTCCTCATTTTTCTTCACAGCTTCACAGTTCTCCATTGTGTGGATGTAGGATAGTTTATTCAACCATTTCCCTGGGTATAAGCATTCAGAACATCTCAATATTTTCCAATTACAGATAATGCTGCAGTAAATAATATTATATTTATGAATTTTTTATTTTTCTAGATATAACTTTGGGGTAAATTTCTAGAAGTGGTATTTCTGCATCAAAGCCATAATCCCTAAGTACTTTTTTCTTTTAAGATATAACTAAAAGCTGAATTCTCCTCTATAAAGCTTATATGATTTTGCACTCCTATGAGCAATATATGAGAGTGTCCTAGGCTAACATTTGAGGCAAGTGTTTTCCTATCCCCTTAAAAATCTAGCTTATTAGTTAAAGAAGGCCATAAAATGGAGTAAGGAGATGAGGTCTTCTTGTGGTGGTCTCCACTGGGAATAGTGAGAAGTGAATGGAACAGAGAAAGGGGTTAGAAACAGATCAAAGTCTTTGTTGAGTAAAACATAAATGTGACATTTGAAACCTATATGAAACAGATACATTTTTGAATGAATGTTGTTGACTAAGTGGCTAAAAATTTGCAGGGGATAAAACTTGTAAGATAGCAATTGTAGACTGTGCTATTCCGATAAAATCAGATCAACTCCTGAAATAATCAATATAGAAATAACCACAGAGTCTGGATAAAATGTAAAAAATGTCTTCCTAAAAGCATAAAAGATATGATGAGATGGTAAGAAATTGCTAGGCCCAAACTGAAAGAAAATAAGAACTAAAATAGTTCTGCTAACTCAAAAATTCCTTTGCCCTGAGGGCATTATCTTATCCTTGAAAAGTAGAAATTTAGTTTGGACAACTCATGGGGTGAGGGGAAAGGAAATCGAAATCCATAACTCATTCAAGTTAGGAGCTCTCCCTACAATAAGCTGGCGCACCAATGGGCTAGTCCATCAAGGGTAGGGTGAACCAGAAGTTAAAACAAAACAAAACATTGAAGTAGAATGAAAACCCAAGATAAAATTACTTGAAGCAGTTTAATACAGACCCAGTCTGGCAGTGCCCCCAAGTGTCTGACAGAAGCTAGTATAAATCCTCTCTGGAAGAAGGTAGCTTCATTGTAGGTCTCAAATTATTTCTACAAAAATTTTGCAAATACAATATCCAGCACATAATAAATGATAAGGAGGCAAATAAAGAAATGAAATTCTGTGACTGAGAATGAACAGAAACAACAAATAGCAGAAACAGATGCACAGATACTTCAGATGTTAGAATTATTAGACATAAAATCTAAAACAACAATGCTCACTATGTTTAAAGAAATTTTAAAAAGCTTGAAGGTATTTGTAAAGAAGAGAAAGTTATAATAAATGATATTGCAGATTCGATAAAGGACCAAATGCAATATCTATAAATAAAAAAAATGAGAAAAATTTAAACAAAATAGATATGTTTCACACCATATACAAAAATTGACTCAAGAAGGATCACAGACCTAAACATTAAAATTAAATTCATGCTTTTAGAGAAAAACACATGATAACATGTTTGTGATTTGGTGGTAGACCAAGTTTTCTTAGCTCATAGGAAGCAATAAGCATAAAAGAAATATTGATCAAATAAAAATTTACTTTTTTATCAAAAGACATTCTTAAGAAAATAAATTGGCAAGCCACAAACAGGGGAAAATGTATACAAAGTATATAAGGGTTGGTAGTTATCATCTATAAATAACTCCTACAAGTAATAATAACAAGATAATAAGCTCAATTTTAAAAATGGACAAAAGGTTTGTGGGGCAAAAAACCAGCTAACAAAGGAGACAGCTGAATGACTAACAACTTAGAATTCTGCAACCAACAAAAATATTTATCACCAAAAGAAACATATTTATACATAAAATGAAGAGTGATAAAAATTGTAAATATGTCAGTAAATATAAAATACTTTTTCTCATTTTTAATGTTCTTAAATGATAATTAACTAGTTAAAGCAAAAATAATAACGATGTATTATGATATGTTTAAAAGGCAAATATTAAAATGATAATGATAATAAAGACAGAGTGGGGAAATAGAAATGTACTGTTTTAAGGTTCTTACATTAAAGTGAAGTGGTATAATATTATTTGAAAGAAGACTATGAATATGCATTTAGAAACCATAGAACAACCACTTAAAAAACAAAATAAAGAGGTATAGTTAATAAGCCAAAGGTAGGAATAAAACAGAATAGTGAAATAAAATATATAGAATACAGAATAGCATAATAAAATCCAGTTATTCTGTTGATCACATTAAATGTAAATGATCTAAGCACTGTAAGTAAAGGGCAGAGATTGTCTGACAGGGTAGAAAGCAAGACATTCAGAAAACAGAAGTGGAACAAACACATCCAAACTCATGTTATGAGGAAAGCATTCTCCTGATACTGAATCAGACAAAGAGATTTCCAGAAAGGAAAACTACACACTGACATTCCTTATAAACATAAACCAAAAAGAAAAAAAATAATAACAAAATAGTAGGAAATCAAAAGCAGTGATATGTAAAATAATAATACGTCAGACAAATGAAAATTTATCTCAGGAACGTAAGGCTGATTTAGTAATCAAAACTCAGTTAAGAAAATTTACCATATTAACAGAATAAAAAAAAATATATATATATATATATTATCACCCTTCTAGATGCAGAAAAAGCATTTAACAAAATTCCATACCCATTTTATCAGGGAAAATAAACCCTTGGCAAATTAGAAAAAAGAGGAAACTTTTTAAAATTAATAAAGCATGAAAACTCTACAACTTATATATCTTTCTGAAAGACTAAATGTCTTCCTTCCTTCAGACAAGGCTAGACTGTGCACTCTCAAAAATTGCTATTCAATAATATAGTACATATCTTGACAAGTGCATAAAAGCATACAGACTAGAAAGGTAAATCTGTCTTAATTTACAGATGACAAAATTATATATATTCATGTAAGTAGAAAATCTTAAGGAATCTCCAAAAATTATTGGAAGTTATAGTTGAATATAACAAAGTTGCAGGGTACAAAGTCAATATACAAAACTCAGTAAAATATCTATATGCTAGCAAGAAAAACTGAAAACAAAAATTTTTGAAATACTACTTACAATAGCATCAAAAATAGCATGAAGCACTTAGAGATATTTTTAACAAAATATGTGCAAAATCTGTACACTAGAATTTGTAAACATTAAAGAAATTTAGAAGACTTAAATATATGAAAATCTAAACCATGTTAATGGACTGGAAAGCCAAATATTATTATCATGGTAGTTCTCCCAAAATTGATCTATGGATTTAATGCAGTTCCGTAAACATTTTGGAAATTTTAAAAAAGAATTTGTTAAGCTATTTCTAAACTTTATATGGAGACATGGAGGACCTAGAATAGACAAAAAATTTTTTGAAAAATAAAAAGAAAATTAGAGGGCTTTCACTTCTTGGTTTTAAGATTTAATAATGCCTAAATCAATCAAAGTAGGGAGGAATTTGTATAAAGATAGACATACAAATTAATGAAACAGAATATGGTCCAGAAGAGATTCATATATACATGATCAGTTGATAAGTTCCCAAAGTAGTTCCCAAAAATAATTTTATGGAGAAAGAATAGTCTTTTCAAGAAATTGTGTTGAAAAATTGAAAGTCCATGTGGGGGGAAAAAATGAACCCCCCTTAATTCTTACCTTGCACCACACACAGAAATTAACTTGAAACAGATCATAGGAAAATCAAAAAGCATAAAACTTCTGAAGGAAAACATAACTGAAAGTCTTCATAATCTTTTCAGTAGGCAAAGATGTCATTTACAAGCCACAAAATCTAGTAGCCATAAAACAAAAAAAGAATAATTCAGAACTCTTTATTAAAATTAAATCCTCCTGATCTTCAAGGAATATCATTAAAATTGTTTCCAGTTTTGCAAAGGCAAGTGCAAAGTGTAAACCTTCTAAAAACTCATCCTTCCCATTGATAACAATGATAAACTATAAGCAAAATATTAAAAAGAACTACCTGAGAGCACTAAAGAGTAAAAAAAAAACAGGCAGATTGTGCAGAGGAATCAAACTTAGAGAAGTGACTGTTACAGGGGCAAGTTTAGTGTTGTTGTTTTGATGAGTTTACCATGATTATTGCTGTTGTTGTTGTTGTTCATAGATTTCCCAAGATAGAATCACAATCATGGAACAGTGTGAGCTGCCAAATCTCCCAGAGAGACCCTGACATATTTCTTGGTAAAGGAAACATGAAAAGTAGCCTAAGCAGTCCAGAAAGTGAAGAGGAATGTTGAACAGGAGTTGGAGAAGGGAATCACCTAATTTTGCTTATAAACATACAAAGAGTGGGCCAATTTAATTATGTATGCATGAAACAGACTCAAACAGCATGGCAAAAGCTCAAAGAAATAAATTGAGATTTGGTACATTTTAAACCACCACTCAAAGATGGTAAAAGGAGGTTACCATCTGAACCCAACTAGGTTAATTGCCTGCTAAAACAAAACTATCGATATTCTCCAGGGGATTATAATAGAACCCCAAATGTACACATTGTATGAGTCCTAATGTCCAGGATACAATCCAAAATTACTTGCCGTAAAAATAATCAGGAAAATATGACCCATTCTCAGGAGAAAAGACAATCAATAGATACCAACTCTGAGATTATCAAGATATCAGATTTATCAGACAAGGACCTTATAGTAGCTATATAATGATCAATGAGGTAAATAAGAACACACCTGTAATGAGTGAAATAAGGGAAATTTCAGCAGAGAAATGTATTACAAAAATAATCAAATGGAAAGTTTTAGAATTAAAACATACAACAGAAATGAAAAATTCACTGGATAGGCTCAACAGCAGCATATAGTTGGAAGGAAAAAAAGTTAGTGAACTTTAAACTAGATCAATAGAAATTTTCCAATCTAATGAACAGAGAGAAAAAAAGATACAAAAAAAAAAAAAAAAGCCTCAGGGACCTGTGGAAAAATATCAAAAGGAGTAATGTACTTATAATTGGACTCTAAGAATATAAGAAAGAGAGACTGGAACAAAAAAATAAAATATTTGAAGCAATAATGGTCAAACACATCCTAAATTTTATGAAAGACATAAATTAACAGTTTCATGATGCAGGATAAATTCAAAGAAAATCATGCCTATAAACATCATAATAAAACTGCAGACAAACAGGTGTTTTAATCTTAAGAGTAGTAATAAAAATGACACATTCATACAGAGTTGCAATGGTTTGAATGACTGCAGATTTATCATCAGAAACCATGCAGGCCAGATGACATGAAACAGTATCTTTAAAGTGTTGAAAGGAAAAAGAAATTATCAACCCATAATTCTATATCCAGCCAAGTTATCCCTCTGGATTAGGAAAGATAAAGACATTTTCATATAAAAGAAAACTAAAAGAATTTTTGCCAATAGCCCTGTACTCTAAAACATGCTAGAAGAAGTCCCCCATGCTAAAACAAATGATGCTAGAGGGAAATTTGGATTTCAGATCAAATAGCAAACATCAGAAATGATAAATATTGAAATATAAGTCTATTTTTTTCTTCTTGAGTGTTTTAAAATACATATGACTTTAAAACAAAAATTATACTATTGTCATGTACTGTTTACAATGTATATAAATATAATACATATGCGATCTGTAGCATAAAAGATGATGGGGAAAGGTAAGAAATCTATATTTTTGAAAGGTTTCTATATTTTACAGGAAGTTGTTAGTACAATATTAACTTCAAATAGACTGTGAAACATGATGAATAGGTAGGTAGGTAGGTGCTAGATAGATGATAGATCTGTAGATAGATAGGTAGATAGATAGATAGATAGATAGAATAATTCTTAGCTCAATCCCAAAGAAAAACATATGCAAAGAAGTATATTTTAAAAGGTAATAGATAAATTAAAATGAAATACTAAAAAATAAAAATAAAAAATTGAAATAGTCCAAAATTAGACAGGAAAACAGAGGGGCAAAATAAGAAAAAAACTAATAAACCAGCTGAGTAAATCCATCTATATCAATAATTACATGAAATGTTAATTGGAGCCTAAACACCCCCCAATTTTTAAAAAGATAGTCAGATTGGACAATAGAAGATCCAATTAGATCTGCCTATATGGGATATAGGCAGAATTAAATATAAAAGCAGAATTAGGTGGAAAGTAAACAGAAAAAAAAAAACTGCAAAGAATAAGCGTAAAGCTGGAATGGTTATACTAATACCAGATAAATAGTCTTCAAGACAGTTTATTACCAGAGATAAAGAGAGATATTTCATAATGATAAAAAAAATCGTTAGGAAGAAATAAATACACACACCTAATAATTCAACTAAAAATATATGAACATATAAAAATGTATGGTATTTTATGCAATGTAATACTCTTTAGCAATAAAAAGAAGATACACAGATGGCAAGTAAATATACAAATATGCTCATCATCACTGTCATTAGAGAAATGCAAAGTGAAACCACAGTGCAATGCCACTACACATCCACTGGAATGGCTAAAGTCATAAAGATTGACCACACCACACATTCAGAAAGATAAAAAGCAACTGGGACTCTCATGTAAAAGGGTACAAACGGTTTGGAAGAGTTTGACAATTTCTTATAAAATTAATAGAGAGCTACAATATAATCTACCAATTCCACTTCTACATATTTAACTGTGGGAAATGAAAGGAAATGCCTGCACAAAGTTTACATATGAATGATTATAGCAGCTTTGTTAATGATACTCCAAACCTTGGGCTAACTCAAATGTTTGAAAACAGGTGAATGGATTAAAAAATTCATAGTGTGTTCAGTAAATGTAATATGACAGAACAATAAAAAGAAGTGAACTACTGATACTTGCAACATATATGCATATAAAACATATAAAAACATTATACTGAGTGAAAAAATGTCAAACACAAAAGAATATATGTCCTGTGATTTCACTTACATGAAATTTTAGAATAGGCAAAGCTAATCTAAAATGACAGATAGCATATCAGTGGTTGCCTGGGACCAGGATGTAAGAGGTGATGGAAATTTATGTGTGATAGAAATATTACACTTTTTGATCTGGGTAATGGCTACACAGGTATGTGCATTGTCAGATTCATTAAACTCTAAACTTAAGATGGATGCATTTTATTTTATGTAAATTATCCTTAATTAAGTTTATTCAAAACATTGAAAAAAATTAAAGCTTGGTCTTTATGAACTCTAAGATATAGATAGATAGATAGATAGATAGATAGATAGATAGATAGATAGATAGATATAGATATATATGAAAGAAATTAATGTAATATAAAGGAAAGAAATTAATGTAATTCTTCTCCTCCTTCTGCCTGTCCCACCTCAAATTAGTTTGAACTCGGTAATCTAGTGGGAAAATAAAACTTTCCTCTCGTTATTTCAGAAAAGGTACCCATCAGAATGGGGGAAGCCTATGCCATGGCTTCTGATTTGGATTTTAATCCCATCTGATATTTGTTTATTATATAACTCTAGACAAATCACTTGTTCTTTTGGAGTTGCTCTCTCCTTATACGTGAAATGGTTATAATATCCATCTCACTGGGTTACCAGAAGTAAATGAAGCAAGATGTGTAAAGTACCAGATATAGAGAGGAAGCTTGAAAAAAATGTTGCCCTTTTTTTAGAAGATCCACCAACCCCAGATTTTTAAAAATAAACTTAATTCCAAATGTCCCATCACACCTATAATCTCATTCATACATTTCATACTACACATCCTGGGGGTTTTGTTTGTTTAAAATATAGGTGACTATGTTCATAAAGCAAGAAATTTACTGTTTATTTTAGTTGTGACTAAGTTTAAAAATCTGTAGGTCACTGTGACCAATTTTTATTGACCACCCACTATGTGTCAGGCACTCTAGTCTCTGGGCATACTGTTGAGGAAGTAGATAGGGAATAACCGAGACACTTTCAGTTAGTGATACATATACCCATTGTATAATTCAATAATATATACACAAATACACGAATGAAGCATAGTGAACTTATACACAATCTCGGAGTATTCTGCGTGGACAAGACCCTAGGGCCCAAGGCCCTACTTCAGCTCTGCCAAAACTAATGTCATATTGGACAAATAAACTAACATTAGATTCCTCATCTATGAAACAAGGGATTTGAACTATTTCTTTTCAACTCGAAGATCTATAAAAGGAAAAATGGTAAAAATATTTTCCTGATTTGCAAAATCATTCATTACATATATTATTTCTTCCACTAATTCTAGGTATATATTATTAATCGATTACAGGTCCATAGGTAAATAAGTTTGGACAGTTATTCACTCATTAAATATTTACTGAACACTATCTATAAATAACTATGCTAAATTCTAGGTATAAAGTGGTGATCGAAACAATCTTGGTCCCTGACCTCATATACTTTACTAGGTATAGAGGGTAAGGAAGGAGTTTTTTTATTTGAGAGGAAAATAAAGAATTCAATCTTGATAGGTTAAGTTAGAGATGGCTGAGTCCAGTGGAACTTGCATGTAAGATAAATTAGGGAGAAATCACCAGATCGATAATATTTTAAACCATGAGACTGGATGTGGTCTACTGGAAAGAGTGTGTAAAGTGAGAAGAAAAGAGATCGAAGGTCTAAATTTTCAGAAAAGTTAAAATTTAGAGAGTAGGCATAGGAAGAGTTGGTAACAAAGAAGACTGAAAAGAGATGGAAAAGACAATGACAATCAGAGTATAATATATCAGGTAAAGGGAATGCTCAACTGTATTAAATACAAATTAAGTGAAAGAAGGATCCATTCAATTTGGAAAAACTAAAGCCATTGATGCACTTGGCAAATACAGTTTTAGTGGGCTGGTTGGAGCAAGATTGGAATGTGTTGAGGAATCATGGAGGGTGAAAAAGTTGAGTGCGAATGGACAATATTACAGAGAAAAGCTGTGGTAGTTGGAAGGAAATATGGATTTGACAGGTTTTGTTGTTATTGTTTGTTTGCTTTTTAGTGTTGTTTTTTGTTTGTTTAAAGTAAGTGATATCAGGGCTTCAGGGAGCTTGAAGATGAACAAGAGAAGAGACTTGATGGATGAGAGCTCTTAGATGTTGAGGAGTGATGTAACCAAAGCAGAATAGAAGGGTGGGTATTTGATGCTTTAAAGAGGCTAAGAGCAGTGCAAGAATCATGTTGAGATAGATCTGTAGAGCATGGATAAAGCAAAGAAGTAGCATGGCAGAAAGTCTAGGAGCCAGACTATGGTATAGGCTCAAATACGATTTCTTCCATTTACTAGCTTGCTCAAGTCTGGCTCTTTCTGGACTTCAATATCTTCACCTGGAAAAAGAAGGGAAACTATTATCTATGCCATAGATTTGTTCTGTGAATCTTTAGATGAGTTAACATTTATGAGAGCACTTTAAAAATACCTAGCACACACCAAGTGCTGTATAGGTGGTAGTTACTATATCATTATGGGATGATAAAGAAAGTCCTATTTGATGGCTTCTATTGTCTCCATGTAATGGGATGCATATAAAAAATTTTGTTGATTTCTCTAAACCCAAAGTCATGGAAATAAACAGTGAGAAAACTTGTTTCTGTTAAATTACTAAAGAATTTAAAACTGTAATATTCACTATTGGTGATAAAGAGGTGAATCAGTCCTATTCCTCCACATCTGGCTAAAGCATAACATGTACACCCTTTCCAGGAGGCAGTTTGAATCACATGATTTTATTACACCAATAACACAAAGGCCTCAGAGGAGGGGTGTGTGCTGTAAAGAGGAGAGGTGGAAAGTCCTGCCCCTGAAAAAGCTAGTTAGTTAAACATTTGACTCCATCCCCAGTACCCTGATTGGTGAAACTCCCAAAGCCTCCCCATGGTTCCTGTTAATTCCCAGGTTTATGCTCTGTAATCAGCCTCAGGCTCCAGTGCTTGTTTGCTGTCTTTGTTTCTCTTTCCAACAACTCAGCTTCTCAAGTCTCCAAAAGAAATCCATTCAGAGGGTCACATCCTTGGAGCACACAGTCTTACATACATCTCATTCCTCTCTTATCCCTGCCCCTCCCTATTTGCCTCTAGGGATTCAAAATTCTTCTTTATTGTGTAGAGCATTTCAGATCTTCCAAATTTCTAATTCCAAAGTTGCATAGTAAGCCCTGCAAAGCATCCAGGAGAGTATGCTAAGACCTGCTGTTTTTAGAAGGGTTATCAATGGCAAAAATTGTACTGCTGCCTCTGCAAGTCCACTTCCAGAACTAAAGAAATAATCATATACTCATTTCAGAACTTTAACCACCCAAACATTGTAAACACTTTAAATACTCAACAAACAGGGTTAATAAATTATGATATAAGTCACATAATGAAATGTTATACAACTATTAAAATACAGCCTTTACTGTGGGGAAATTTTGGCTACACATTTTTTAAAAATACACTGAGGTACAAAGAATAAAACAACCAAAAAGGGGTAGGCCCCAATCTCCCTTTCCATCAACATTTTTATCAAGAGTAAGTATAGGTATAAGGTTATAAAATTTAAACAATGCAGAAAGTTACAAAATGGAAAGTGAAAGACCTCATTTTCCCTCTTCCTTTTCCTTACCACCCTCTCCAAGTGAACAACTGTGTATTATATTCCCTAATTTAAAAAAAGCATAAATCTGCGTAAATTCACATCTATCTTTTTAAGTTTTTACACAAAAGGGAGCATACAATGTACATTGCTTTATACTTTATTTATATTTATGGTACATTTTAGAGATCTTTCAATATCAATGTATATATGTATGTGCACATGCATACATGTTTTTAATATGACATAATATTTCACATATTTCATCATATCAACATCATATCAATATACCCTATTTTTGGAGACTCCGGTTGCCATGTTTTCTTCTAAAAGATTGCTCCAATTTACACTTCAGTTTACAGTTTACCTACATTGTCATTGCATCTGTACCGAGTATCATTAAAATTTACAATGTGTATTTAAAATACAGTCATTTAAATACCAATTAATGAAAGCCTACTATGTGAATTTAAAAATCATGGCATAGAACCACACTGTATAACAATTGGAGAGATTAGCAAAATATGATTCTCAGTCTCTGTCATGAACCTAATAATCTGGAGGAGAGGAGGAAGATGTCAACAAGTGACAGTAATACAAAAAAGAATAGAAAAGAAAAAGAGAGAGAGAAAAACAATTGCCATACTGAAACTACAGTGAAGAGCAGAGCGCGGCGGAAGACATAATTTATTTCCACAGGGATTGTGAAAGGCTTTATGGTACAGGGGCCACTTTACTACCCTTTGTTGATGTTTAGTATGTACCAGGCACTATGCTGATTTATTTTAAGTGCATTTTCTAATTTAATCTCCATAAAAATACAAGGTAGATAAGATTTTCATGGGTATTTTATAGATGAGAGGGTAGGAATCTGAGTGAGATGAATCACTTAATGTCGCACAGCTGTTACCATACACCTTCTATGTACAGTTCATTTAATTGTCATAACGTTCCTATGAGGTAAGTCCTATTATTACCCCTTTTACAGGTGATAAAAATAAGGCACAGAGGGCTTTAGGTTTTTGCTCAAGGCCACAATGACAGATAAGTGGCAAGGCAGGAACACAAACCAAGGCAATCTCAGAGCCCAAATCCTGCTGATTCATTGTGGGAGGGGATAGGATGTGGAGGTTCTTGGGAAGAGGAGAGAGCTGCATGCATGAGTGTGAAGGACAGGTCGGGTGAACCAGGCCCTAGAAGCACAGTGACCGGTAGGGAGTTGTTCAGTGGGGACTGGACAAGGCCAGTGGGAGAGAGAATGGAATAAGCAAATGGATATGAGATACGTTGAAGAGGTAGACTTGATGATTAACTGAAAGTCTCAATCACAGCCCTCTCGGCCTTCACTTCTCTCCAAAGTTTTTCCCCTGTTAGAGCTCACAGGTTGCCTTTTAAAAATTCCTTTCCTTTTTATTATTTTAGAGGCCTGTTTCTGGATGCTTCTATTAGAATTGTGATTATTCTTACGCAATGTGGCCTTGAGACAGGATGATGCTAATGAGCTTTGCAGTTCAAATAGTACTTCTGCCTCCATAAATCATATACCAATCATGAGGCTAGGATAGTGGTTATCAAGCAGCTTGCAAGAGAAATGGCGTCCCACCCTCTAATAGTTTCTAACATAAATGAAGAGGTATGTCCTTTTGACATTTTCCAGTTATCCGAAACCTTCTTTCTGTAGCATTTTGAAAGTACTGATTATTCCCTACTCAAAGTCCTCTCTGTCGTTAACTTCTGCGATACTACTCTTTCTGATTTCCCTCCTACCTCTTTGACTGACTTGCCTTTCCATTTCCCTTAAATAGTATCTGTTCCTTTGTCTGCTTCTTAAAGGACCATGTGCCCCCAAATTTGTGCAGCATTCTTCAATTTTCCTTCTGTTTGCTTCTGGTACAATCTCATATAAATATACTTAGAATCTTTCATCTGTCTGTTCACCGAAATAACAGGTTCTGGACCTCTTTACTTATTTCACTGTTTCTATTCAGGAGAGACTGACTCCCTGCCACGTATGCAACTTGGAGTGGGCCTTTATGGCCGGATTATCACTGCCTTCACTCCAGTTTTTTCAATGGCACCATGAAATACCTTCCACCTATATCTCGGGGACAGTCAGCCTACCATAGCTTCTCTCCCAATCCATGTTCTGTGCTCCAGACACATTCGTATATGAGATGCCAGACAGTTGGCTGTCATCCCACAGGTGCTTCAAATTCAACATGGCCAAAATTGAACTCAGTGATTTTTTGTTTTTCTGTGTTTCTCTCTTCGGTCTCATCCAGGTGAATATCTCCCTTATCTGGACAGATGTACAAGTCCCAAATCTAGCCACCATCTGACTGCTCTTCCCTTAACCCCACAGCCAACAAGCACAAAGTCTGCTACCCTAAATTCTATCCTGTTGATTCCCTCTCTCTTTTCAGATCCGTATTATCTTTGAGCCAGTGTACTTCTAAAAATCTGACTGGTCTTCCTGAGGACAATTTCCTGCCTGCTAATTTCACTCTTCTTCCAATTCTTTACTGCTATTTGAATAATCTTTTTAAAATGCAAATCTGATCTTATCACGATTCTGCTTAAAACTTTTAGTGGCTCCACCTTACCATTAGTATAAAAATTTCAAACTTTTTAGC
Organism: Rhinolophus sinicus; assembly: GCF_057876585.1. Lineage (NCBI taxonomy): Eukaryota > Metazoa > Chordata > Mammalia > Chiroptera > Rhinolophidae > Rhinolophus > Rhinolophus sinicus. The sequence goes on along the minus strand of NC_142502.1, from coordinate 30,281,263 downwards.
ATACAAAGCCCTTCCTGAGTTTTGCCTCCAGCCTCTTTCCAACATAACAAACTTTCCCTTTCCTGTGAGTCACCTGGGGCCCTGCACTCCAGATTACTGAATCAGATTCCCTGGAGGGAGAGCCCTAGATAGCTAACATTTATCAAGCCCTATGTGATTCTGCTGATCACACAAGCTTGAGAAACACAGCCCTCAGACATGCCCATTCCACTTATCACTTTAGAAAGCCAACTGGCATGAGGCTTCTTGAACGTACAACACCGTGTCACATCTTTACTGTGTTGTTTGCCTGTACCCTTCCACCTTGCTTACTCTTACTTATTCCCCCAAAGTCCCCTATGGGGTGCAGTTTCCCCAGTTCTTCAGGTGCCACCCTTCTGTGCTCTTTTGTGTTTCTATAGCACCTTGTACCCACCCCATTCCACCATTTAACATCTTGTTATTTTCTTATCTAGCGTCTCACTAGAATTTGAATTCCTTGATAGTAAACACAATGTCTTGTTTTTCACTTTTTATCCCCAGATTCCAGCACAATGTTTAGCATAATAAGTGTTTGTTGAATGAATTACTAGAAAATGAAAATGGAGGAGTCCACTGTTAAGTAAACAGTGTTGTCAAAAGCCTAGACAGAAACGGCAATGCAGACAACTGTCAGAATTTGAATGTAAAGCTGGAGGTCCTATCCCAATAAGTGAAAATGCAAGTAGATATACACAGGGAGAATGATAGTGTAAGGATAGTATCTAGTCGAAGTTTTAATAGACTCTGTTGTAGGCTGATCAAAACAGAAAAGGGATTTATTGAAAAGTTGTTGGAAGCCCACAGAATTTCCAATAAATTCTGTAATACTAAAAATGTCAGGCTTTGAAAGTAGGCAGGAACAAAGAAAGGTTAAGCAGCTGGAATCACAGACATGGCTAAACAATGGAGGCTGCAGGTCACACACCTGTCTCCACTGACTGGCACAGGGCACTGATTCTGCTGCTGGCACTGCTTCTAGCAATTGTTGCTGAAGCTGCTGCCACTAGAATGAATTCTCCACTTTCTTTGCCATTTCTTTGGCTCATGTACATCACATTCAAATCTCAGACTGTTTCAAATGCCTGGACAAGTCTATGTCTGGGTGTGTATGTAAGAGGCAGGTGCTATTGAGGCGGCCGATTAGCTCAGTTGGTTAGAGCGCGGTGCTCTTAACAAGGTTGCTGGTCTGATCCCCACATGGGCCACTGTGAGCGGCGCCCTCCACAGCAAGATTGAAACAACTGCTTGACTTAGAGCTGATGGTCCTGGAAAAACACACTTAAATAAATAAAAGTTAAACAAGAACAAAAACAAAAAAAACCTTTCCTTTAAAAAAAAAAAAAAAGATGGAGGTGCTATGAGAGCACAATTCTAGACTTCTCAGCATCCACATACACGTGGAGCAAAGGGTCTGGAGAATTGCCCCAATAAAGGCAGGAGTTCAGGTGCTAGATAGACAATTTTTAAAATGTGTTTCTAATATTATGTAGTATTATAAAATAAAATCAATTAACATCCCAGTGTTCTGTTAAATTAATTTCTGAGTAAAATAACAATATTCACTACATATTATGACATCAGACTCAAAGAAGTCTTTAGGCAGCAAAAACTGCAACATAGATTCCTTAAGGACACTTGGAGAATGAATAAAAATACAGAGGAGAGAGTCAGGTTCCAAATACTGGGGATAGAGAAGATGGGGTGTGCTCCAAGTTGGGAATGCAGAGTGAAGAGTTTGTAGCTGGGGAGATCGAATTGAAGCCAAAGTGTGAAAACAAGCCAGGGCTTTATACACGGGAAAGCAGTCTTTATTTAAGCAGTCCTTATTTTTTTGTGTCTTTATTTAAAGAAAAATCTTATTTGTAAGAAGAGTAGATATTTTAATATTTTCCAGCAATATTGAAAAATGCAAAGAAGAACATTTAAATAATTACTTCAAATCCTATCCCAAAGAAATAGCCATTAACAATAAAGAAGCATCGTTCTAACCATCTATCTACACATGGTAGGGTGTGTAGAAAATATATACACGTGTACAAAGATAAAAACATCTTGGATTTCACACTGCATCATTCAAGTGGTCACCACTCATGTAGAATGCATATGATAAAAATAATTCATTGGATGGATGGATGGATGGATGGACTTTCGTTAAATAACCTCATTTTTAAAATTAAATTAATACTTTTAATTTTAATTAATAGAGAAAAACATGTAAAATTTGGGAGACTTCAAATATTTTTTTTCATCACAAAGTACATTATTCCCTCTTCTAAAAAACTCTGTAAGGCTGAAAAAAAGTTTGTTTAAAAAATAAGTGGGTGAAATTATTTTTTTGTTTCAACTAAAAGTTTTGGTTTTAGACAATATCAACTAACTTACTGCTATGAAAAATGAGGACTTCAGCTTCTTGTAACCTCTCCCTCTTAATTTTGCCATGATTGTGAGTTGTTTTATTTTTATACTGTCAAGATTTATTATAGTTCTATTTGGTTGGATTTTCTAGTATTCTATATGGAAATGGATTCATTGCTCACCATGTGTTCTTTTGCTTCCATTTGTCCATTCCTCAGTTTTCAATTTTGATTTGTTTCTTAATCAGCTGGATTTTAGTCATCAGATATATATTTTCTTTCCAAGAAAAACTGTGTGTTAGAGTCCCTGAGGTCTTTCTTATTTAAATATGTTTGTTTTTTACTTACATGGCACCATGTCTGGGAAATATTCTTTTGTTCCTATTTAAAACACTTAAAGAAAATACTTTCTTTACTTTAGAACTCTGTCCACATTTGTACATTGTCTCTGGCATTGAATACTTCTGTGGAAAGAAGGGTGATGCCAACTTTTTCTTTCCCCCTTTTTAGGTGATTTGGTTGTTTTCCTTGATATCAGACTGTTCACTTTTATACTTTTAAGTTCAAAAAGTAAACCAGAAGTTTCCTGGGGTTGAGAATTCCTTATCTAATTGTTGTTATCACAGTTTGAGATGCAATTTTTGCTCTCATGACTTTGGCAATCCCGAGAAACCAGTGTTCCAGCAACTTTGAAAAGCCAGGGGGTATGAACATGTCAGGAAGAATGCCAGATGGTATCTCTGACTCTGATTTTTGTCTTCTGGGTCCTTTGTCTTTGGATTTTGTTTCTTCTCAGTTCAAGCGAGTCCTGAAGATCTTCTTGGGTAGCTTGAAGTAATTCCGTGCAATCAACAGTTGCTGGAAAAATGATGACATAAAGAAGTAACAGGAGTAGAAATTGTTCTTTCTGTGGAGGAGAGTGCTCTTGGTGGAAAGCTGTAGTGAGCTCTGCACATACCGTGTTTCCCTGAAAATGAGACCTAGCCGGACCATCAGCTCTGATGCGTCTTTTGGAGCAAAAATTAATATAAGATCCAGTATTATATTATATTATATTATATTATATTATATTATATTATATTATATTATATTATATTATATTACATTATATTACATAAGAATTTTCTTTCTAGAATGGGTAGATGAAGTAGCTAGAAGTCTATGGAGATAAAATACCTGTGCATAGTACTTCCATGCAGAAGAAATATGTATCATTTTGGTAAGGGCACCTACTTCCGCCAAGATGATTTTGTATCTAAGGAAGGGAAACTGCCAGTGATAAAAATACATGGTGATCTTATTCCGGAGGTGCCTGTGGGTCAGGAGGAATAAAAATAATTCTCCAGGACCCTCAGATCTATGCTGCATGTATGTGTGTGACATAAGAGTTTGTATTTCGGATGTTACTATGCCAAAGGTAGAGTTACCAGAAATTGCGGAGGACCATTTTAAATGTTTTTCGTGGGTCACAGTGACCCCACTTGCAGAAGCACAGAATCTGTGGCTGTGCATCTTATGCTAAGACATGTATTTCATTGGTATGGTTAAGAAGTCTCTCTCCTATCACTACCACACTACTGGGGGCCCTGGATACGGACCAAGTGCTGGGCATATAAGCACTGGTTGGCTTCTTTTGGATTGCCTTCCTTAACTCTGACTGAGGCTAAAACATCACAAAGTTTTTATATTGGAATATTTCTTGTGATGGGCTGGTACTGTGTCTTATAGAGCAGTGTGTCTATGTGCGTTTTTGAGCTCCTGTCTGTCATCAGTGATATGATAGCAAAACGGAGCTTCCTTCCTCTGATGCAAGCAGAGATCTCAAGTTTGCCTGTGCTACCCACAGCCTTCCAGTGAGACGTGGCTCTATCAGGGTGCTGAGCCCCTTTTACCTAGTAAAGTGCCTTTAATTGTCAGTGGTTCTTTTTCCCTCACTGGAGAGTTAGCCTTGGCTGGAATGAGCTTCCCTGATGAAGGGAAACAGGTCAGCTACACTGGACCCAAATGGTATTCACAACGATATTAAGCTATAAGCCTTTAGTGTAAAATCAGCCCACAGCACATTTTCTTTGGTTAACATAGTGCTTGCCTGCATACAAATACAGCATCGTCATTAAAATAATTTTTTGCAATGTTTTCTAGTTTTAAAAATTAGAAAATATCCCATGACAATCCAGCGTTCCATCTTCTTGTAAAACAAGAGATATGGCAATCCCACGAAGTGCACATTTCCAACGACAACACCAGATCCAGAGCTGCTAAGGAGAGCTGAGTAGTAAGTGTCCTCTTAACACAGGCCTATGCTCTCCAGCTCACCAGGGTCCCCACCAGTTCACATCCTTGTGACACAGGCCATCTGTCAGTTCCCATTTATCATCATACCCGAACTTTGGTTTTTCTAATTGTAGAGTCATGAGGAACACAACATATTTCCTATGCTCTACTTCTACCGTAAGTGGAAATATGCAAGATAAACTGAGAGAACAATGGGGTTTTTTTTCTTAGCCTGCTCTGCTCATTGATATTACCTTCTGGGAGCTTCTGGTCATCTGAGTTTATGACTGTTGTTTTAAATGATGGAAGGGCAAGGTGGGTCAGGTAAGCATGATGGTTACTTTATGGAAAAGGGCAGCTCCTTTGTATAACCAATGGTGACTTTTGTCATGCAGATTTATTGTTTGTGAGTAGGAATGGACTATGGGGGGGAGACAAGTCAATGGTAATCAGGAACTATTGTTTGTGTATCCTTAATTGTTTGCACTCATATATGGCTTTCTGATTTTCCTCCCTGAATTTTATTATTATCAAATTAAGATATGATTAATGGCAAGTCCCCTGCTTACTCTCCATGCCTGAACTATGCCAATTAGCAGTTTGTGTGTGAGCCTAACCAATGATTCCAGGCTAAGCATCCTTGTGAGCCCTGATTCCAAAATCATTTGAGTTCTCTACCAGCCAACCACTTTGCAACTATGCAGCCATGCCAAATACTATTCTTTTTTAAATAAGTACAAGTTGTCACCTCACTTTCCTTGGTCCATAATGTCTTATGCTCTTTAAGAACATTTTAAAATTTATCTTGGAATGACTAATATATTTCCTTGGTTCAAATTCAAAAAATAAAAATGATATATAGTGAAACATCATCCTCTTGCACCTGCCCCCTAATTATCTAATGCTCTTCATTGAAGGCAACTGTTATCAGTTTCTAATATATTACTCCAGAATTGTTTACGCCAATGTTTTTCAAAGTGTGATATGTAGACATCTGGGGGAACTTCAAATTGCTTTGAAGGAGTCTGTGAGATCGACACTATTTCCATAAAGATAGTGAGACATGATTTGCCATTTTCATTGTTGACATTTATACTGGTGATGCAAAAGCAAGTGGTGGATAAAGCCCCTGGCACCTTGACATGACACTGGCATTAAACTGTACTAGAAGTCTTTGTATTCTTCCCTGCCACATACAGATAAAAATATTCCAGTTTCGCTTAATGTTCTTGACAAAGCAGGAAACGCTAATAATTTAATTAAATCTTGACTCTTGAGTACCTTTTGAATATTCTCTCTGACGCAAAGGGAAGTATATATAAAGCACTTTGCTGCATACGAAAGAACCAGGTTGTCTCATGGAAACTAACTTGTGTGATTGTTTGAGTTGCAAACTCAACTACCTGCATTTTTCAGGGAAGGCTGTTTTTACTTCAAAGAATGACAAACAAACTATGGTTATTCATATGAGCGCTTGGCAAACATTTTCTTAAAAGTGAACAAAATGTGCCTGTTACTTCAAGAAAAATAAATGACAATATGAGCCACAAACTATAAAATTTGAGCTTTTAAGGAAAAATTAGAATTTTGGAAAACTTGTATCCACCACTGTGAGCTCAATAGCTTTCCAATATCTAGAAGCTTTCTGATGAAATTGGTGATGATACAGCAAATGCAATGTTTTAATATTGTAAAATGAGGTGTTAACATTCAGAAGGTCTAAATAATTCAGTGGACCAATATTGTGCCGGTGACCAATGTATGACCTTAACAAATCATGCATGGGTTAAAGAACCATTCAAAGTAGAAGGCGGACCAATGGATTTTGTTGTAACAGGGTATATAAATAGCTCTTTGATAGAGTTTCACTACACTGCAATTAAACTTTAAGAAACTACTACTTGTTGAGTTTTGGTGTAATATCAAAGAAGAATAGCTATAATTATCTGAAAATGCTTTTATAATATTTCTGTTTTCCAACCTCTTAGCTGTGTGAAACCAGTTTTTCTTCTTAAACCAGAACAACATATCACAATATATTGAATGCAGAAGCAGGTATGAGACTCTAGATGTCTTCTGTGAAATCAGACGTTCAGGTTATTTGAAAAATATGCCATGCTTAACCTTTTATTTTGGAAAACCTAGTTATTTTTCATAAAAAAAAACATTATTTATGTTAACATACAATGGGTTTATCATTGCTGTGTCCTTACAGGAGGAAGCTCTCCAGAGTCTCTTTTAGAAGGGTACTAGTCCCATTCTGCCCTCAGGACCTAATTACTTCCCAAAGGCCCCATCTCCTAATACCATTATAGTGGGATTTGCTTCCAACATATACATTTTAGGGGAACACAAACATTCAGTCGATAGCAGCATATTTATGTATTCTCCTTTTCTTCTACAAAACACCCTACACACCTGCTCCTTCACCTAGCTTTCTTAACAACATGTCTCCAGAATTATTCCATGTCAGGACATACAGATCTCCCTTATGCTTTTTTATGGCTACATATAATTATATCTACTTGTAAGAATTTGCCACAATTTTTAAAATTATTCCCATAGTCACACATTTTTTAAAGTTATTTTGTACATATAGGCTGCTTCAGTGAATAACTTTGTACCTATGTCATGTCACAGGTGTATGGGAAGGTCTGTAGGACAAAAGTAGAAATGCTGGTCAAAGATTTAAGTGCATTTGTAATTTTGATACATGTTGCAGAACTTATAAGCTCATGATTTAAAAAAAATAAGTAGTGTAGTACAGCTTTATAAAAATAGACTATATCAGTGTTTTATGTGTGTTGTGGTCAGGTGAATATAGCAGAGTTGAATGGTATGTACAGACATGCAAAATTTATGTGTTTGGAGGCAAAAATTGATTTTAAAAAAATTAAGAAAGCTGTGAGGTCTAATGTAATGTGAAAGATACATTGTTGATTGTCCATCAATGTCCTACATCATGAATGTAATTTGGAAGAAGTGATAAGTTTTTTGCATGTGTTTGGTACCTAATTGAAAAGATTTGGTAACTTTTGCTGGAGGCCGTGAAGCAGCCGGCACTGAATGCCCCAGTGAACACAAGGTTCCAGCATTTGTAAATCCTGAGTTCACAGTGGCCAGTGGAGGAGATGGTTCTTGTCATTACAGAGGCAAGTTTTCAGAGTCAGGTGGAGATGGATTCCGGGCAAGGGCTGTTGTAAATAAGCAACATAAGTTCTACAGTTCTTCCTTAGACTCTGCAAGTAAGTGCTTGTAGCTCATAGATAGAAGCTGATAAGTGGTTTAGTAAAGCATCTTTGTGTATGGGGATATATTTTGTAAAATCTTAACATTTTCAAATGATGAAAAGAAATAAAAGTACTAAGTTACCTTTTCCCTGCTCCCAGATAGCTATCACAATGTTTTGGGTTTTTTGGGGTTTTTTTGGTACTTATTGATCTTTTGCTCATTACAGGTTTTTCCGTATCTCCCATTCTATTGTCACATATCAACTTAAATGCCATCTCCTCTGGAAAAGCTCACTAGTCTCCCTTAAACTCAATAAAATTATTTTCCTCCATATTCCCATAGCACTTTTTAGTTTCTCTACCGTAGCATACATTACAATGTATTACAATTGCCTATTTATTAATATCTCCATTACATTTAACATCCTAAGGAGGGTGATAATAGTTTCACACTCAATTCTCTATTCTCAGAACCTAGTAGAGTGACTGGCATATAGTAGGTGCTAAATAAATATTTGTTGAATTAATCAACAAATAGAAGGATTTAGCAGGAATACGGGCTCTGTTTATTTGTAAATTTTAATTTAAAAGTCCCAAATCTCCCATCAACTACTTTAAACAGCATCCTCTTTACACCAATCTTTACATCATTATAGTGCTTCATATAAAATTTCTAGCAATACAAATACACATAGTATTTCCAGTGGATATATACATACTATGGTTTGATAGAGTGCAGAATGCTATTTTCTCCTCTGTTTTTTCTAACTTCCCTAGTGATATCAGTGCTATTCACCTTACTGGCCATCAATGGCATCTTCAGTCTAAGAGGAAAAAATGAAATCCCCAAGGAGCAATTAGGATCAGTCACCTAAGAAAAGTAGCAATCGATAAATTGGTATAATCTATACATAATAAATCCAGTGAAAATATGTTTTAGGTGGCATTATTAAGCATGAGATTATTTTTCTGTATTTTGACCAATATTGGTTTATTTTCCTTGGTTTTAAAACCATCTTTGGTCAACCAAAGAAAACAGAATCTCAAGATGTGGCATCATCTTGGAATTCTGAAAAAGCTTACTTTGTGTTGACTTGCAATGAGCAAGGATCAAGTGAGAAGAAACTCACCAAAGGATAGCGCTCCAGGAAGATCCCCGTGCTCTTGCTACCTCCTCACTTTTCCCTAAGGTAAAATCCTCTTCATTTCCTTTGAGAAGACGTCTCTCATCCTCTCAGTATAGTCAGAATTCATCATTCCTTCTTCTGTATATCCCTTTACTCTCTTCCCACATATATTCATACCGTTGTGATTGATCTTGTGTCTTCTAAGAGAAAATGGGTTTCTGGGGGGCCCACCTTGGTCTTCTCAAGCCGTCTAGCACAGTGACTCAAGTAAGCCAATGCTCTAGAGATGTTTGTTAAAGGCCTTACTATCTCTGTATTGACTTGCCCCCATTGTTGATACAAATGTGTGATATAGAGAACTAAGGTATTCAGAACAGGTGGAAACAAGGAAGCTAGACAAACTAAAAATACAGAAACATTTCAGCAAGTACAAGGAGATTTAGATGAAGATACAAATTATTTCAAGAATGTCATGATTTAGTTTAAGCACAGATAATGGGCCTGTTCAAATCTTGACATCAACATTGAGGAGTTTGTAATCTTGGGCGGATGACTTAAGCTTTCTGAACCTTAGTTTATTCATTTGTAAAATGGGGGTAATACAAGTAGCTATCTGTGTTAGGCACAATTATAAGATGCCCTCCAAAATCTCCCCTGTCCTCGCGCCCCCCCGCCCCCCCCGTCCACCTGCAACTACTATATACTCTCTATATAATTGCCTCTCCTTGACTGTGGAGGGACTTGTGTTGGGATTTCACTTTGGTGATTATATTATATAGTGTGACAAAACTGAAGAGATTTTTCAAAAGTAATTAAGGTTCTAAATCATTTGACTTTGAGTTAATCAAAAGACAGAATGGATATTATCTTTGGTGGGCCTGACCTAATCAGGTGGGTCTTTTAAAGGCAGGTCCAGGCCTTCTATAAAGAGAGACATTCAAAGTGAGAGAGATTTTCCTGCTGCACTTGAGGAAGCAAACTGCCATGTTGTGAGAGGCCTAGGGGTAGGATCCTGTGGCAAGAACTGCAGGGGCCTTTAGGAGCTGAAATAGCAAGCCCCAACTGACAACCAGCAAGGAAAAAGTACTTCAGTTCTACAACTACAAAAGAGTGGACTTCTGCCAGCAACCATGTGAGCTTGGAAGAGGACTTGAAGCCTCAGATGAGACCTTAGCTCTGGCCAACACCTTGACTGCAACCTTGTGGGTCCCTGAGCGGAGGACCCAGTTCAGCTGTACCGGCAGGCCTGACCCATTGAAACTGTGCAATAATAAATGTGGGCTGTTTTCAGCAGCTACATTTGTGGTAATTTGTTACATAGCAATAGAAAATGAGTATTCTGCCTTATCAGGAAGAATTTTTAGATTTACAAGCAACTGATTCTGGCTAAAAATTATTATTATTATTATTAAAAGCAGAATTTATTGGAACAAAATTTGTATGTCAAAGAACTGAAAAAAGTGCTAAATGGTCAGGCCTTGGGGATAACAGGCATCAGGGCTACTGTGAGGAAATCATTCAGGAATTTGGGGGAGTTCACTTTGGAATAACCAACCTACAGCCACTATCCCGTTGGCACTTGGCCCACTCCTGACAGAGTCTAATTGGCTACACTTCCATCACATACCCATTTCTTGATGTCAGGAAGCTTTATCATTGAGAAGACCCCAAGACCACGTGAAATGAGGTTGGGAGTCCTTTGAAGGGAAAGTGTGGTGCTATTAACGAAGAGAGAAAAGGAATTTTGGGCAGTCACAAACCAAAGAAATCCAACTTGCTATGTCATAGGGTTGTCAAGAAGACATGAGATAATACAAATAAAGTGTTAGGCACAGTTCTTAGCATCACAAAGTAAATTTTAAGCTTAATTATTAAGCACCAGGGAGCCTAAACCTCCTGAAGACAGCGAAATAAAGAATTCTGAAGATGAAAAGAGCAATCCCATCCTGGTGAGGGAAAATGTTTGCCTCGCACTCAGGATGATAGGCTTACGTGTCTGTTGTTCCCTAGATAATTTATAACTAAAGGTTTATCAGAGCATAGATAGTTATAGATTCCTCCGTGCTATTTGTGCTGATTATTGCTATGTACTCAAAACCAAACCATCCACGAGACAGGCTCCTCCAAACTTCAGGGGGTCAAGGAGGGAAGGCAACTGTTGGTGGTTATATCTCTTCTCACAAAACTTTTAATGGTTGGCTCACAGTGCTGGTTGTAAACATGCTGGACAGTGTCTCAGCCCATCCATCCACGTTTGCATCACAGCTTTAAATGAGAAATTTTAGAAAATTAATTCAGATATGAGATGATAGCCACATTTATTGAAGATCATAAATAGAATCCAAAGCAGCTGTGAGTACCAGGTATTGAGTGATGTATTTGTGTTTTGAGGGTGGGGTTTTCCTTTGATTTTTTGGTTGGAGAATGCTATTGGTCAGTATACCCATTCTGAGGAAGACGTGCCTGTAAAGTGGTGTCATTTCCAGTGAGGAACATCACTGATGGCTGAATTTAACTTCCATTCCATTCTGTTCTACTCCACAAGTATTTATTGAGCTCCCATTATGTGCAATGAACTGTATTAAGTACTATGATAGATAAAAAATGAATAGATAAGACAGAGCGCCTGACCTTAGTGTATTTTATTATCTCAAACAAGAGACAAATGTTTACAAGGACCAGACACAATATAGAGCAAGACATGACACGCGCTAAAATAGGTACAGAGACAGAAGAAGTCTTTAAATTTCTAGTGTGATTAACTGGAGTTTTCCATAGCAGAGGTAGAATTTAGCTTTCTCTTCTCAATGGGACAGGCAGCACTTTTTAAAATCTATTTATGAATTCCCACACAGTCCCAGGTACTTAATATACGTAATTAAAGGTAAGTTAGAAAAAAATTTAAATTGTGATAAATTATACAAGAAATTCACCATTTTAATCCTTTTTAAGTGTATAGTTCAGTGGCATTCAATACATTCACATTGTTGCAAAACCAGTACCACCATCCATCTCCAGAACGTTTTTCATCTTGCAAAACTGAAACTCTTTACCAATTAAACAATGACTCCCCATTTTCCCCTACCCCAGTACTGGCAACCACCATTCTACTTTGTCTCTGTGAATTTGACTACTCTACATATGTTATACAAATGGAATCTTACAATTTTTGCCCTTTTGTGATCGACTTATTTCACATAGCATGATGTCTTCAACGTTATCCATGTAATAGCATGTGTCAGAATTTCATTCCTTTTATAAGGCTGAATAATATTTCATTATATGTATATACCATATGTTATTTACCCATTCACCTGTTAATGCTACTTCCCCCTTTTGGCTATTGTGAATTTGCTACTATCAACGTGGGTGTACAAATATTTGTTCCAGTGAGTTAGAAATTTTGATAGGTCAAGAATGGGCAGAGTGAGGACATCTCAAGCTTAGGAAGTAACATAAACAAAAGCAAAGATGAGTGACCTGCACTGGGTTTGCGTGGTGTGGTGTACTGTGTGTTTGTGGGGTGTACTTGTTGACGATAGGAAGGCCAATGTGTTCCAGGGCTGAAAGGCACTAAGTACCACACCAAGGAGGTACATTTTTTGTAAAATTATGAGAAACTGTTTAGGGATCTGGAACAGGAGAGTAACATTACCAACTCCGTACTGCAGGAGGATAATTGTGCTAGCAAAGATGTAGTTACACATATGAGGTAATAATCCTGGCAGAAGACAAAGTAGGGCAGTGACAGAAGAAGTAAAAGGGGAGGAGGGAGTACAGGACAAATGTTTCAGAGGAACAATCAATAGGATCTGTTGACCAACTGGATGTGGGTGGCAGGAAGAGGAAGTTGTAGTGAAATCACTGGCTGAGAGCACGGGTGGCATCATACACTGAGATGAGGAATGCAGAAGGAAAAAGAAGCAGGCAAGAACAATAGTTACTACCTATTAATAAGCTCTTATGTGTTAGGCACCTTACCGGCATTTTCTCATTTAATCTTGATAATGTCCCAGTGAAGCAGGGGTTATTGTACATGGGAGGAAACTCAGTGGAGGTAGATTATGTTACTCATATCTAGTTAAGTGGTGGAATTGGGACGCTAACCAGATCAAACTCCAAAGTGCAAGCTTTTTATTTTTTTTTTATTTATTTTTTATTTTTTTACACCACTACACCATTCCATTATTTTCAAATACATAGGCTATCTGTGTGGATTCATCCCTCAACAAATTAGAAAGTCTGAAGCTCTGTAGAGTGCTCATGGATAAAAATATCCCAGGGGTTCTTTACACAAAGACGAGTTCAAATGATGCTAAGAGAGTCCATGGGTTCACTAAGGAGGAAATCTAAACACAGGAGAGAAGGTCATATCTTGATTCTAAAAGCACTCATGTTTAGCAGGTAGAAGGAGAAAGTGGGACTAGGTCTGAGGGACAAGAGAATAACCACAATGGTGAATTGACAAAGAAGATGCATGAAAAACCAGTTTCAAAGAAGAGATTAGTCAACACTGTCAAATACTTCTAGAACCTTACCTAGGAAGTGGACTGTGGCCACTAGATTTGACATTCCACTCCAGTGACATTAGGATATCACTGGAGACCATACAGAGAGGAAAGCATATACAGCAACATCTGTGGAAGGAAGAATGAATAGGATGTAGTGATATAAAAAAAAAAAAAAATGAGTGTAAACTACTTGTTCAGGAAATGGGGCACCAAAGGAAAGGAGAAATTATGGTACAGTATTTGAAAGGATGTAGAATTGACGAAAGGTTTCCTTTTTTAAAACAGGAAAGATATGAGCCACTCTTTTTGGCTGTGGAAAAGCCAGTGGAGAATAATGGACTGTAAATATTGGGAGAATAGGAACATTCGTGGAGGAATAGAGAGAGGATGTGGTCAAAAATCACATTTAGGGGAACAGCATGGGGAAGAGGTAGAGATATTTTCCCCTGGAGATGGGAGAGGAAAAGAGAGAGACTTGGAAGTTGAAGGGAAGACTTGAAGGAGCTTGCACTGGGATAGAGGAAACCTGGAGTGGAATCTGGTTTTGAGATTAGCAAACAGCTGGTTGGGCTGTGGAAGAGGAATTCAACTAGAGTCAAATGAATAGATTATTCAGTTTAGTGAGGGCTCCTCTGAGTTAGGACTGTTTTAACTGTAGTGAAGCCAATCAGCTGGACTAGTGACTAAAACTCAGTTTATCTTTTCAGTCTAATACATTTTCAGACTTTCTTGAAACTCCACAGACACCTGATTAGATTTGGGTTTTTCCCAAATCTCTTTAGTCCTTTTATAGACCTGAAAGCTAGATTGCTCTTGACTTGTTTTACCCATTTTATTCTTCGCTGTCTACAAATTTTAATAGTATACATACAGAAACTCCCAAATTAGGGACACTAGGAAAGAACTGTCTCGAAGTTTTCATAGAAAAATATTGGGAAATTACTGAGATATGGTGAAATGTTTTAATACTGAATTTAAAAATTTTATTAACTTTTATTAACTTAACTTTTATTCTTGAAAGACTTCAAACCTATTGAGAAAGCTCACTTTAGAAACCTTTCTATTGATTCTAGTTTCTGAAATAAAACCCAGTGAAAGGCATAGCTAGTATAATTTAAAGTAACAGATTGTCTTTTCAAATACTGACATTCCATTCGGCATTCTACATGAACAAAGTAATGTTTCAGATTTTTTTTTTATATAGTTACACTTACAGTATTTACATGATGAATTCAATTCCAGATATAGGTATTAACCACTGAAACCATGCCTCAGTTACCTTCCTTATGAAAGATAATGTAGGAATGTTATAACAAATATTTAGTTAAAAAACTGAAAAGGGCTTTGAAGTTGTAAAAGTGTAATATAAATGCTAAATAAAGATAATATATTCTGAACAGCAGGCTCCTTTGAAATAGGGCCTATGAATTCCATTAGCACTCTCTGTTTACATGCTTTTAGGAACTTTTAGGAGAATGTCGCCCATGAGTATGCCTGTGACATGATACCTACGGTCTAGTAACCAGCGGGAAAGGGGCAAGTAAAAGAGCGGATGTAATGATTCACATACTAATATTTCCTTGTCATTCAATAAATATTTATTGCATACTTAACTATGTGCAGGTGAAATTCTGGATGCTAGGAATACTGCAGGGAACAAAACAGGCAAAAATTCTTACAAGCTAACATTTATCGATTACTAATCATGTACCAAGGATGAGTCTTGCATTAACCCATTACATCCTCAAAACAGCCCCATGAGCTAGGTATTGTTAATATCCCCATTTTACAGATATAGAAACTGAGGCAAGAGAGGTTCAGCAACTTGCCCCACATCACACATTAGCAATTAGTGGAATTGAGATTTGATCCTCGCCATCTGGCCTACATGTTCCAGTAATGAGAACAAAGTGATTGGGTACTGGACTGACTACGTTGACTTTCTGACTTAGTCTCCTTTAATTTTGTAAGGCTAAAAAGAACAAGGCATAACACATTGCCGTTACTTGGGGTCTTTTATCTACTCAATTCAAAAAATGATTCAATTTTCTAGAACGCATGGGGAGTTATGGGGATACTAGTGAAGGCAGAAATTCTAGTTTTGCGGAGAGTCTTCATGGTGACTACGGAAGGGCCAGGCCTTTCCAAGACTAGAAGGTCATTTGGGAATAGGATGTTATACAGAGCCCAGTGCAGCTCTGGCACCTTTACCTTTATGTGGCTGGCTAACTTCTGCTTTGTTCTACCTTATGATTTCTACTTAGGTAGCTTGTAATGCCTAATAGCCAATGAACTTGCACTCTACCTTTTTCTGTCTGTGAATAGTTTAGTTTTTGTAATGCCTATCAACTGACTTTATCTTCAGTATTTCCAGTTCACATGGCCAAGTGTGAGAATATGACTGGTGCAATTTCATCATTTACAGTCATATGGGAAAGCATACCCTGCTGATTCATAATCAACCTCTAGCTACTCAATTCAGTCCTTGGAGTAAATGCTCACTCCTGGACCAATCAGCTGTGGCCAG
Organism: Rhinolophus sinicus; assembly: GCF_057876585.1. Lineage (NCBI taxonomy): Eukaryota > Metazoa > Chordata > Mammalia > Chiroptera > Rhinolophidae > Rhinolophus > Rhinolophus sinicus. The sequence goes on along the minus strand of NC_142502.1, from coordinate 30,265,219 downwards.
GAGGCCAGGTTAAATGAAAAGAGCATTCTAACCAGGATCTAAGGGTATCAGCGGCTGTTGTCACAGACATCTTCTCAAGTCTGGCTTGTGCCTCTAGCATTGTTTAGTTATAAGGCTTCGGATTTGGGCTTTAAATGAGTAAGTATGTTATGGAAAATTATAAACTGTCTTTTTCTTTTTAATTTAGGAGTTAGTTTGCATTCCCATATTATTCCACTCCTTTGAACATGTCTGTCATATTTCTATCTTTACCTTTGCATCTAAACGAAATGATAATAAATATTCACATCTCTCCAGAAGCTCTTTATGTATTAATTTCCTTAAGATGTTGAGAGCGTGATACACATTATAATCCTTTCCTTACCTGATGAATAATATACCCTTTTCCTTTCACCCTCAGCATTTCAATTACATTTCACTATCACAAGCTCTGTACTCAGAATGTATGCAGATGTATCACAGAAAGATAACCAGGATTCAAATTAGAGTGCCTATATGAACATTTTGGTGTTATCTAGAACACTTAACAAGAAAATCAAACTCAGCTCTTACAAATATCAATAATAAGAATCTTGGCCAAATCAATGTTAACATCATTTTTATACTTGGAAAAACATGGAGCACACAATTATGTAGGCCAAAAAGATCAATAATTTGATTCATATTTAAAAGTAAGATAATACATTTAAAGGTTGATTTCAAATATTGTTCATTTAGAAATTTCTACGGATTCAATTTTACCTTAAAACTTGCACACATTATAACTTGGGAGGCTGGGGTTAGGAAAGAAGTTTGTGGCTATGAAACAGATCAAAACTAACTAGCCATTAGGGAATGGAACCCATGACCTTCATCTCATTAGTACCAGGTTTAAACCAACTGAATGAGCTATAAACTGATAACATTTTGATACCTAGCAGAAGGATGGATTTTCATTCCTTACTTAAAATTCCTTTCTTGGTCCCACATTATTTGTACTAAAATGTGATAGTGGTCCTGTTAGGTGGGAAGGATGGGGAGGGACATGGTTTTCAAAGAGACCTCAGAAATCAATTACTCTGTTTTCTTAATCTAACTCATGAGAGAATTGAAGCCCTGAAAAGGGAAGCTCAGTAATGGTTCCCCGTGGGTGGTGAGAGAACCGGATTAGAATGAAAATTTCTTGGCCTTCACTCCTGGGCACTTTTCATTTGTGAGGGGCTGGCTCCTGGAGGAGGTTGTCCTTGATTTGTTCCAGGACAGGACAAGTGTGTCCTATCAATGCAGAACAAGTTTGGTTTTAGGAAAAGGGAGCTTTGGTTTCTCAGTGGAAGTTGACAGAGTGAAGGTTGCAGCATGGCGTACAATGAGAGAAGTTTTGAATGATCTTCATCTGGGAGGTGGTGAGAAGCGTCAGAAACCCTGAAGATTTATTTAACACATTTTCCATGGAAAACAATTTTAGCTTCCAAATATTTAGGAATGGAGTAATCTGAAGTTACTTTGAGGGGAATGAGTTTGGAAATAAATAAACAAATACAAAGGAAAGTAAAGGAGTGAGCTAAGACCTTAGTTTAGAATTTCAGGGAAGTTATAGACCTGGTCTGAAGGATGGATTTGGTATTGTACGTGTGGTAGGGTAAAGCAGGTGGGATGGGAAGAGGGGAGAGTGGTAGAGAATGATGAGATTAAGTGACGCTGGAAAGAAAGGATTCATTATGAATTACAGTGACTGAATGGTGGAAGGGTGAAGGAAAGCAAAGATGCTTCCTCTAGTATACTACCATTTAGGGAACAGATGAAGAAAGGTCATGTAACTAGTACCAGTTTGTATGAAGAATACTGCAGTCCTATGCAGATACTAATACTGCATTCTGCCTCTGTCTACGGTGGTGGCGCCAAAGGATTCTTTGTAGGAAAAATGGTAGCAGCCTTTAAAGTCATTATTATTCTTACACATGAATACCTTCAAAATATTTATTATTCTGAACCACATCTTGGCAACTACTGAGATGAAATCTTTGAGGTTATATTGATGATCTCTGGAGGAGAAAGACAATGTAGAGAGAGCCTCCTGATTTTTGTTAGTGAACTTCAATAAGTGCATAGGCCCCAGGCAAGCCTTATTCTCCAAACCCTTGGACTTCTACTCAGGATTTCTCTGATTGGATCACCTTCCCAGAGGAAAGGTACAAGCACACACCCTGGACACTTGTCCTTCAAATCAGCTTAACTATGACTGTTTTTAGAAAACCTTTTCTTATTACTGTAGGTGCTCCTCAATTGTACTTGCTCTGCAAACCCCTACTGCAATATTTACCATACTATAATGTAATGCCCAGTTTACTAGACTGTTTCTCTTGCCGAACTAACTTCCTTTGGGCTTAGTTTTTATCTTGTATTATTTCCCCAGCACCCTGCAGAGTACTTAGTGCAAGGTAGGCCGTTAATAGGTTTATAGACTGTTGAACCAACATCTGTGAAAGTACATGTGAAATAGAAATATCATCCAGAACTTATCTACAGAGAATGAATCTAAAATGGATTTTCAGAAAGAGGAATCTAAAATTAATTTTAGTTTCTTTTGAGGTAAGGTCTTAGTTTTGCACATAGCTCATGGGCTTTCTTTCCTTCTCTTCCTGTAGTTGGCCTTTGGCCATTGCGGTGCTCATTATTCAAGGACTAGAGAGAAAAGGAGAGAAGCTGAAATTTAGATTAATTATGCTGTTTGGGAGCAGCTCTGAAAAAGGTTGGATGTGGTGGGTGAAATGAATAGCTAACTGGCAGTATGAGATTATCTATAGCTTTCAGTAACCCAGCCTTCTGCACTTCATCCCTAAACCAAAGGCTTCCCAACATATGAAGCATATTTTATAAGCTTATTTCAACCTTACGGCGTTTGTTCCTTTGTTCTTGAGTACATATCAAGCCATACTTGTATGTCCTGATTTTTGACTTGGAGAATTCCCTCATTAGACCAACAGAAGAAATAGTCTGGTGGTCTGCTTCTCTAGGGTAATTTCATGGTCCTGAGGAAAGAATTTAACAGTTTATTTTCTGAAACTGGTTCAAGGAACATTCCTTAAGTGAAAAAAATTCAATCAAGAATAATATTACTTACATTTTGGAGAAGGATTTTTAACACAGAATTTCCATCTGTGATATATTTCAATTCTAGGCCTCAGGCAGCAATTGCAGATAAGGGCCTCCTTTACTCTTTATTAGATACAAAATAAATAGTACAGCTTCAGGGACTGGGGCCTCTGCCTTACTTTCCCACCGCTGCAAAAATGTAAGAGTTGGTTCCCTCATTCCTGAAATCACACAGGCTACTTTATTTCTTGCACAGCAAACTCTGTTACTGACATTAAGATGGTTATCATAACTTTGATTGTTTGAATTATTTTGTAAGTGCTTGTACCTAGTAAAAAGAGAATGGTGAGCTGCCCAAAGGAGGCCTACAGTCAATAAATGGAAAGTTGTCAATACCGAAATACAGTACTCTCTTAATCTAGTTTTGATGCCTTAACAAAGACAGATTTTGCTGTTTAGGACCGCTCAGCCATCTTGATTGAATACATTAAAAGGCAGTCCTCGACTTGCTTATTGCCAAGGTACTTTAACACTGATTTCTAAGTTGATGTACGGATCTCAACACACGAGTACTCCATAACAGAGGCCTAACATGTTTAAAAGCCGTCAAAGAGACCAACACTTAAGAAACGGAAAGAACACGCATTTTACACGCATACTTTATTATGCATTCTTCCAGTCCTAAAGAGGGGGAGGTTCTACTGCGTAAAAGCTTAAAACTTTATTTCATATTTTTCATGACCTGTGGCATGCATTTAGCCTTTGGGTAGTGTCTGTGTAAGACTAAGGCCCACTCTTTAATGGCTGAATGCATACATTGAACAGTACGTGGTGGATTAGCTGCTCTGAGAATTGTCTTTTTAAAAAAGTAAAGTGAAAAATAGACAAAGAAATCTATAACCTTAGCTGTCTTTCAGATTTGTTTTGACTGTTCTTGAACCAGCTCTGAGCCGGTGACACGGATATTGAAAAGATGCACCTGAAACAGTATCTGCGGGCAGCTGCATTTGCCAATCGGCTTTATTGCTGCTTTCCAGCGGCGAAGGCGCAGCAGCAGTAACAGGGAAGCCAGAGCGAGCCTCCCCGGCAGCGGCGGCGGCGGCTGCGGCGGCGGCACCGGCACCAGCGCAGTTTCCCCTCTCCCCAGCCCTGACTCTACGCGCACATGCGCACTGCGCCCGCAGCCCTGGACCATTTGTCAGGACTACTCGTGAGACGGAGAAAAAAAAAAGAGAAATTTTGGGGGTAAGAAGCGTTTGATCGGATCTAATCTCTAATTAATCTGAAGATTTGTCCGTGCAAAGGCCATTCATTTATTTTTCTGTGTGAGGATGAAAGTTAAGAGACCTATAGAGAGAGGGAAGCGCACCCTCGTCTTGTGAAACAGATCAGGGGAGGGGAAAGGACAGAAGGGGTTTCTCCCCCACTTCTCTGCGCCTCTGGGAAAGAGGAGAAAACTTAATCCTGGGGGAAAAAGTGGGCAAGTGACTCGGAAATGGCTGGAGGGGGAGTCACTGTGCATCTCACTCTGAAGTAGTGAGTGCGAGTGTGAAAGAGGAACAAAAGAGAGAGAAAAGAGAAAGGAAAAAATGGGGGGAGGAGAGACTTGTATTTTTTTCTTTGCGCGCACACGGGGAAGGGTGTGTGGGGCCGTGCGGAAGGGAGCTGGGGCGAGGCGGCCGCGTCGGGCTCTCGCCAGCGCGCAGGCGGCGGGATGCGTGTGGGCCCCCTCCCCCGCGCCCCCCGAGCTTGTCACTTTGGTCGCTTTCATGACACCGGGCGCGGGGTGGGGGAAGCGCGGCGGCGCCGGGCTCCGCCAGGGTGCGTGCCCGAGTGGGCGCCGCGGAGCCGCAGCTCAGGCGGCGAGCGCAGCCGCCGAGGCGGGGGGCGCCGGCGGGGGGCGCGGGGGCGGCTGGGGCCGCGGATCCGTGCGGCGGGAGGCACGAGCCCCGCGCGCCGCCCCTGCGGCCCCCTCCGCCCGTGTGGCCTTTGTGCCGAGCGCGCACCGGAGAGCGAGCGAGCAAGCGAGCGCGAGAAGTACAAGTACGGGAGACCGAGGCAGTGGGAAAAGAGGCCGGGCCACTTTCTCCCCGCTTGGGCTGCGGAGAATGGACTGGTTGAATGTGCAGGCGCGTCTCCCCGGCGTGTGCTGTGTGTGCACGGCGGAAAGGCCTCCCCGACTCCCACCGCGCACACGCACACTCACACGCACGCACACACTCACGGACCCGCGGCGGGGCTCGGCGGCCGAGAGTTTGCATTTTCTTCCTCGCCGCCTCCCCCTTCCCGACCGACTGTGTGAGAATTTCATATAGATCAGCTCCAATTTCCGCCATTTTGGGAAAGTTGCACAAAAATAAACCCTCCGGTTTATTTCTGCCCGAGGCAGGAAAGTGCTTCGGGAAGCGAGGCGGCGCGGGCCCGCTGCGGCCGTCCGCGCAGGGGAAGGCGCGGGCCGCGGGCCGGGCCGGGAGCCCGCGCCGTGAGCCCGCGCCGTCGCGGCGTTTGCCCCGCGCCCTGCCGCGCCGCGCCGGCCCGGGTGCGGGCGTGTGTCGGGAGGCGGCGGTAGCGGCGGGCGGCGGCGACCGCCGCGCCTGGGCGGCGTTGGGGGGGGCAAGCGCGGGGCTGCTTTTCCTGCAACTTGTTTACGCCGTCCTTATATTGGGGAGGCAAAGAGGGGTCCGAGGTGGGGCCGTTGCCGGCCTGGAGCCGCGTGCGTGTGCCATTCCGGAATAATGGGTTTTGCACACTCGCGTCCTGGGCCCGGCGGGCCGTCCTCACGCCGCGGCGGCCGGGCGGGGGGGAAGTAGAGGCCGACGGGGGTGGGGATCGGGAAGCGCAGGAGCCGCGGCATCCGCCGCGCGCCCGGCGAGCTGGTGTGGGGGGGGAGAGGGAGGAAAACTTGTGAGTCCTGGAGGCGGGGGGCGGGGTACGGTGGCATGGGCTGGGGGAGGGCGCAACTTTAGTGCTGGTGGTAAAACTTTAATTACCTTAAAAAAAAAAAAAAAGGCCCTATAATCCTCCCCCCACCCTTTCTGGTGAAAGCACGGCCCACAGTGCGACCGTGAGAGAAAGTTTAAAAGCGGACGATCTCCTCCCCACCTTCCCCGCGGAGGGGTGGGGGTATCTGTCCGTTTGCGCTCTGAGAAAGGTGGGGGTAACAAGTCGCCCTCCGGGGTGGCTCAGACCGTGGCTCTCACCCCACCCTTCTACGGGGAGACGAAGGTAAACGTCGCTTCGGTTTCCCTCCCTCCCCCCGCTTCCTTTTCCTCCCCCTCCCCGCCGATTTTTTGAGGGGACCCAAAAAACGGAGTCTCTTTCCTTATGCAACTTCCTCGGCGCTGTTAGCTCGGCCCTTCCCCCTCCCTGCATCCCTTGGCCCGCTCCTTAACCACCTCGGGTCTACCGCCAGAAAAACGCATTGGAGATCATTCAAAGTGCACAGAAACAAAAATAGATTTTTAATTGTTCTAAGTTTAAGTTAAGGGAAACAGATGAGAAATAAGAACGGGGAAGGGGGTGTCCGGGGCGAGTGCGTCGATTTTTTAATTTTGTTTTTACTAGAGCGTTGTTTGTGATATCTTTATTGATTTTGGGAGCCCGCGAGTCTCCGTACTGGCTAGCTCGGTCGCGTGGATTTTTGCGCAAGTTTTTAGAAAAACACTGACTCGAGTAGAGCATTTCTCCGGAAAGTTTCAAGTGCAGCAAAATAGCGAACGTGCAAAACTGGCCAAGGGGAGACCTCTAGTGGTTAAATGCATCTTTAAGTTCGGGAGGCCGAGAGCAAAGTTTGGCCTTTACTTGGAGCTACGTAGTCCGTTCAGACGTGGAAGTAATTAGAGGACCTGAGCTAGCAGCCAGATGTTGTGTAAAGGATGCTGATCAGAAGTAGAACGTTCGGTAAATCGGGGAGCAAATTAATTCTAAAGACCCAGACCCTATAACTTCCATTCCTCATTATTTATATGGGAAAAATACTTTGCTTTTATTTTGGAATTTGAGCTTCGTCACTCCCTGGATTAGAAATCTATTTTTTTCTTATTTATGGTTGTCTATGCATTTGATCAACTTTTAATCAGGAGAAAGCGGATAATTTCATTTTGAATGTTAGTAAAAGTACAAAGTACAATATGTGTTTATTTACAATATGTTTCATTTTTAAAACAAAAATGAAAAAGACCTTTGGTTGAAATTTTTCTATGAGCTGATCATTTTATTCTCTAGTAAATATAATTTAAGGCTAGTATTTAGTATCTTTATCAGACAGTTATATATAGTCATAAAATAATTGGTCCCTTTTAGTTCTAAGAGTGTAATTTTGTTTCACTGGGCAAGAAATTATTTCTGAATACTTTGTATAATTTGTGATTTAAATACTTAAATACATGGACAAAAACTGATCACATAATATCTATTCTTTTGCCAGTGTGTGTTCTGTGAAGTAACATTAATTTTAAAGGTAAAAGCAGTGAGAGTAAGTTGAATCAATAATTGTCATACACTGGGAGAGACTTTAATGGGGGAATTTAGGATATGGGGAATAATATGAATGGTAAAATTCATTTCACCTCATCCAGAACTAGTTTATTTTATTTTAATATACTAGGTGATATTGTGAAATTATGCAGTATGTTAATGATTCAAAATTTAAATTTTGTAGTTGTGGATGGTGGACGTGAAGGCTTCTATTTTTATGATAATGCTTTGATTTTACTTTTCCTATCTTTAAATCAATAGTACACTTTCAGGAGGAGTCTTGGGGGCGGACAACAGTCATAAAGACCACCAGACAGTTTTTTCTTCACTGCCACTAGGTAAGATTTGCTTGTCGAAACAAATTGCTTGATATAGTTGCAAATGTTAAAGGCTGCATATTGGGATCCGGAAGGAGAGTGTGGGGCGAGAATGGCAGAAAACCATAGTTTTGTGGGGGTTGCTTTGAATGTATGAAAATCTTAACACTGTGATAGAAGCTGGAATAAAACATTGGGAAAAGTTATGAGAGTGCCCTGGATAATCTTTGGACTGGCTCTCTTACTGGATTCTTAACGAATATTTCAATTGCTGTTTTCTACTGAAAGTAAATTATTTTATTCTTTGGAGTTGAAAAAGTGGGAAAACTAGAACAAAGCAATTGTAAATTAACATAACTGTTGTGTAAGTACACAGTGATACGGAAGATTCTGGAACTTGGTAAAAGTTTGTAGGTGAAGTTGACAGCAAGAACTTTGGGCATATTTAAGTAACTTAACTCCTATGGCTTCAATCCAACATGGGATGACTTATACCAAATATCATGTCATAGGGTTGCAGTAAGTTTTTAGTGTGTTACCATAGACTTGTCAATTTTTGAACATATCTCCACAGGGAATACAGCTGTTGTCCAGTCAGATCCCTTTGGCAATTTTGGAGGGTGCTGATTTTTCCTCAGTAATCCAGGACCTGCTTTCAGGACAAAGGTCATTCTCAGGCAGATGAGATGGGCCAGCCCTCACTTGGGTAGAGCATCAAAGTACATTTTGCCACTCTAGTGCTTTCTACTACCGTGTTTCCCCGAAAATAACGATTAGCTGGATAATCAGCTCTAATGCGTCTTTTAGAGCAAAATTAATATAAGACCGGGTCTTATGAGATATTATATTATATTGTATTATATTATATTATATTATATTATATTATATTATATTATATTATATTATATATTGTGTTATATTAGACTGGGTCTTATATTAATTTTTGCTCTGAAAGACGCATGAGAGCTGATTGTCCAGCTAGGTCTTATTTTTGGGGAAACATGGTAGTTATACCTTTTTCTTTTCTTCCCGCCTTTAATCCTTTTCATTTCCTTTTCTGCTTCTTTTAATTTTCCTTCACTGTCCTGAGTATTAAATGAGTTGCTAATAGTTGTTGGGCGGAAACAGGACTAATGATCCTCTTAGGCCACAGGATAGGTATGGTCTAAATGTCAGCACTGAATAATTACCAATACAAAAATGATTGTAGCAGTTTATTGTCAGTTTCTGCTTGTGGATTGTCTTGGATAGTGTTATTAGCAAAATGCATAGATGTGGTTCCTGTGTGTGGTGCAGCAGAGACAGTGGGGCAAGATCCCAACTACAAGAACATCATGCAGACAGAAGTAGAGTTCATGCAGAATAACTGTGTTTCCTAGGATGGTGAGTCTTGTATTTAGACCTGCTGAGTGGAAGGAAGACAGTGATTATGTTTTCTTCATTTGGGGAGTTCTGGGGCTATGGATAGAGTGCTAGTCTCTCAATACCTTGTAAAAGTCCCTTTACCCCTTGAGCCTGTATTCCCCCATCTGGAAACTGGGAGCAACAATGCTTGCCTGCCTTCCTTTGTTGAAAGAATCAAATGAAACGGGGTTCTGAGAACTATCAAGAATTCATTCAGGTGTTTGGTAGTCATTTCACCTCAGCCTGGCTTTGTGAAGGACAGAAGGTAGGTTGTTTAGGGCAGAACAGAATGATTTAATTCCTGGCTAAAATTATTAGATTGGTTTCTGGTGTATATATTATATGGACTTGTCACAATACTTCCAGGGTATATGTCTTTTCTTTAGGGAAAAAAGTAGTTTATCTTTTAAGGTATTGGCTACTTAAGAGAAGGGACCATGTTTTAACGTGGTGCTGAACACCAGTTGAAATTTATTTATCCCAAGCTAGTCATTTAATAGGTAGGAGTAAATGAAATAAATACTTCAAATTTAAAATGATGCCTAATTGTGGAAATGGTAGGGTGATGAAAGTAGAAGGGTTGGTGTGAGGGGAATTCATGTCCTGTAATTAATATTTTAGTTGCATGAGTCTGCTGGGAAATGAGGATGATAAAATAGGTAACTGGGATAGTAAGGATTTAGGATATAGGGGCCAGAAAATGGATCCTGCAAATGACTGCATTTCGGGAACGGTCCATGTACAGTTCCCCGAACCCCTATGTTTTCTAGACCCCTTTGCTACTTTTTTCTAATTATAATCAACTATTATCTAGATAGAAAAAAAAAGTTACAAGTACTATCTGTCATTATTTTCCGTTTGTTGATACTGAACTTGGCAAACCCCAACAAGTTTTAGTTCACCTCTCTTTTCACAGATTATCCAATCAAGGGTCTAAGAATCCAAAAACCCAATAGTGAAGAAAAGAAGCAGTATATATCCTGTTTAATTAGTCCCTGAGTAATTGAAGGTTGGTTCTTGAGTAATCTCTACTTGTTTTTTTCTTGGGAGTTTATTTCTAAGAAATATATGTTTCAACCAGGGCTATTTATAGTAGGTACAGTTAGGATGGGGAATTTACAAGAGAAGTTACTTTATGTGATATGGGACAAGGCACCCTTGGGGTCCCAAGGCTGGGAAACCCGAGTCGTCCCTCTGGCAATGTTTCTACTAGCTAACCAGTTTTTATTGAGTTCTTACAGTGCCAAACACTAAAAGAGTAGGTTTGTGCCCTTGAGAAATTCCCTAGACTCTTACCCGAGGAGTAGATACAACTCTGAGGTCTGCTAATAAGAGTATAACAGCTGCACTTCGTGCTCGTAGAAAAGCGTAAGGGCTGTCGCTCTCTCGGGAGCTAGTGAGCCAGGGCACACGGATTCCTGAGTCAACACGAGTGCAGGTCCCTGGCACATAATTGTGTACACATAAAGTAATATGGTACATCCCCTCCCCTTTTTTAAATTGAAGTTTATTGGGGTGACAATTGTTAGTAAAGTTACTTAGATTTCAGGTGTGCAGTTCTGTAACACAACATCCCTTTTTTAATGCCTAGTCTTCAGAAATGAATAAGAATCTCTTTGCCCAATGACGAGGAATGCCTGAATTGTTTATCTAGCAAGGGAGGTGGATTTGGGCTGATTCTTTTCCCTTTGACCAGTGTGTTCACAAAGGTGGCTCTGGTGATGATCTGCTGTACCTCTGTCCCAGCTTGCTACTATTGAGGGACTCATTCCTCACAAGGATTTGGGGGACAGTGTATTTAAAGTGAACTGTTATTTGGGAAACACTGTATTTAAAAAGAACTATTTATATATTCATAGGTGTTTATATTTACATATGATGTCTTGAAGTTTAGGGCCGTAGAAGATGTACTTTGTAAAGGGCTTCCTTATTCGATGGGAATATTCCCAGGTTATCTCTTTAATAAATTAAATTATTTCACTGATATGAGGATATGAATCAGTAATGGCAGATTGTGAATGAGTTTGTATTCATTGCAGCAGCAGCTATGCCACAAGTTAAAGAAAGGGAAATGCAGGAAAGGGTACCCTTGAAATATAACTGAATTTGATTTATGAAGTCAGATTGGGAATGACTTTTAAGAAATCCCTATTTAGGAGACAGGGTGGTTTGGTGGAGAGAACAGGGACTTTTGAGAAGAACTTGAGTAAAGTTCTGATGAGCCTCAGTTTCCTCCTCAGAAGTGGCCTTAGAATTAATGACTTGAAAAGTGATGGGAAGAATTACATGTGTATTATATGTAATAGGAAAATGCCGTTTGTGTTATTATTTCCGTGAGTCAGTGTTTTGTGTCTGTCAAATACTTGTTGAGCATCTATTTTGTGTAAGTCTCTGTTGGGGAGTTTCAGGTAATCAACACTTAGTACAGGGTCCCATGAATGTGCTGAGGCACAAAGAAAGCAGCAATATTTGGCCTCAGGGTACTCCTAATCTAGTGTGAGGAAATAACCTAAACACATCCAGTGGTAATTAACAAAACAAAGTTATGGTTCAGTGCTAATGAATGATAAAGATAAATGCAGTAGGTAATATAGGGGGATGGCTAGATGAGGTGTTAAACGTGTTCCCTAAGTTAGGGACCTGGCAGGTGGGGTGTCCTCTGCAAAACACTGTGAAATGTTGATATATGAGGTATAATTGTATATTGAGTGCCTTCTGAATGTCAAGCATAAGCTAGGTACTTCATATTCATTCATTCATCCAGCAAATACCAAGTGCTTTCTGTAAGCCCAGGTACTGTTCTAGGCACGCAGTACTGTCTCAAACACTCTCACTAACCTTGAGCATTTGGTATTATTATTTCTAGTTTAGAGCAAACTGGCACTCAGAGATACTTAGTAACTCCTCTGAGTTCGCATCACGTAGTTTGAAAGGGGTGGGACTAGCGAAACTGATACTGGCTTATAATTGTTTTGTCTTTAGGTTTCTGATTTTCAAAATAATAATTCCTAGAATTATTTCTGAGAAAAACTCATTCCAGATTAATGTATTTTCTCTTAATGTATGTTGGTTTACTAAGATGAGCAATAGGGAATAGGTATAAGGAAAAATAATGGGAAGAAAAGTCTCTTTTTTTTTTTCCCCTTTTTTAAACCCAGAATTAGGAAAAGACCAATTATTGAATTATACTGAAAAGAACACCTTGGTCTAGCTCATGGCCTTGAAATGATGACAAACTGGTAACAAAACATTATTCAGATTAGGTTTGGGAATTACTACGCTTATTTATTAAAAAGCTTTCATTTGTTCGTTGTAGGAGGAGACTTAATACGGCAATAGGTTAGTTATCAAAAAAATGTAAATCAATCAATCAAAAAGAATGAGACCTAAATATATACACTGAACTCAAAAGATGATGCAATTTACTCAGAAGCCAGGATTACAAAGGCAAGAAGAAAATTAAAAATGAGGGCTAGAGATAATGGGGACAGGTAGGAGCAGGGGGGAATGTACAGTATTTGAATAAAAATTAAAAAATGAAAACGGACTCTAAGAATATACTCATCAGCAGGACTGTAATTGCTGGTGTCACATCTTTAACCAGAAGAGTAGGCCCATGTTTACAACATGAGGTGAAGAGTCTCTTGATTCCGTGGGTGGGTTTGTGTTGCAGTGGGAGTTACATAATATCTGTGATACGAGTTATGGTCCATCAAGAGAGCTTTAGTCTGACTCAGAAAGATGCCATTGCATGTGTTGATTATAGGATAATGGACTGTTTCGCCTTAATTGAAGCTCTTTTATCTAATAAGTTATTTTGAGCACCTACTATGTACCAGGCCTTTTCATGATTATGTTATGTGTAATTTTATGTAATTAAATTAGTTCATTTACTAGATCATTCTGAGTAGGATTGTTGATTATTTGTCCCCATCTGTTACACTGATTGAACCCTGAATTATAAGTTGAAACTACTAAGTGGTCAATCTGGTCTGGTTGTTAAATGGTTTAAGTAATTCACTGTTGGTTTGTGGTCTTACTTGGTAGATTTGAGGCCTAGCTGTTCAATCTGTTGGTAAAGAGGTTAGCTACAAATGGTGACCAAGATAAGCCTGTAGATGTGACATCTATGAGAGAAGTAAAATCTGCTCAAATCTGATTTATTACCTGCAAAAGAGAAATCAAGTGTAAATCTTCATTTTAGCTCTATGTTCTGTAAAAATATGAAGCTGAATAAGAAAACAGACAATAAGACTTCTAGCATTTTTAAAAAAATTATGAAGTAAAATAAAAAAGAACAAGATCTTACTTTTAGTTTCTCTTTTTAAATTTAAGTTCATGCATATTTTGCATAAGCATTGAAATATCTGTATCAGACAGGTTCTTGTTCTTTTATGCCCTTTGAATCCCTCTAATGATGTAAAATTTCTGTTATTATCCTACTAGTGTAGTATGTTGATGATACGATAGCACTTTTCAGGCTATTTCTGCCTCAAATCGAGATATCTTCATAGTCTGTACATTGAAAGTGAAATTCAAATAAAAGCATTTGATGAGAGTATACTGAATATGCCATAGACCTGTTAATGTCAGTGTGTGATTTCATTTTCTATGTATATTTTTTTCCTTCAAAGGCATTTTTCATTTTCTGTTTCTCCTTTAGAGGAAGTATGTAGGTTAGGCCACAGAATCTCAAATAATTCATCCTTCATACAGTAACAAACGGAAGTGCAGGAAGTTGAGATTTTGTAAAGATTGCCTTCAGTGACTACCCTTTTGCATATAACCTCCATGGCAGAAAAGGTAGCAAATCAGATAAACCATTGCTACGTTATACGTAGGGCCGTTCTTATTAAAATATGGCCACTAGATAAAAGGGGAGTGTTTTTGAGAAAATATCAATAAGAAGGAATAATTGATTCCATATTTAAAGGATGCATAGATCAGTTACCGCTCAGGTATTTACTATATAAGGATAGATGTGTACAGAAGACCCAGATTCTCAAGGGTTTGTTCTTGATGGTACTATGATTTCAGTTCTCATATTGAAATGATCCAGAATTTTGCCTACCTAAAATTTATGAACTTGGGCCCTCGGGGCAAAATTTCACATCTCTCCACAACAGATTTCAATCCCAGTATGTGTGTGATTCAGAGTCCTTGTCAGGCAGGGTGAGTAGAATATCAGACCTGGTATCTGTCTGCATGGTTTGAAACGAAATTTTTTCTTTGTAGCAGTGTGTGTTTGTTGAGAGATGCTTCAAGTGTGAGTTTAGATTTTTCTCTTATCCTATTGAATAAGCCTGTTTAAGAGGTTTGAATTTAACTTCTTTTGATGTGTTCTCCACTGACACTTAAATAAGGAGTGTTTCTTGGAGCGGTAATGTCAGGCTTGTGCCAAAGAGGTAAATAAATACTTAGCAGCTTAGTATATGAGATAGATGGACAAACGAAGATTTTTTTCCCCCTGATTTCCCCTCTCTCCAGTCCCCTCCCACCTGCAACTAGTCTTGCATTTTCCCCTTCTCTTTTATTCATTGATTTGATATATATTATTGGTACCTACTTTAGATATTCACAAGGGATAAAGAAATGAATAAATCCAGCTCTCGTTCCCCTAAAGCCACCTCTAAATAGATCATGATACATTGTAATATGCATTATAATGGGGGGCAGAGATTCTATCTCCCCAACCCCTCTTCTGTCATTTCACTACACATACTCCAGTACTCCTACAAAGACTCTCACTGGAGTCATTCTCGTCCCCTTTGGGGAGGATCCATAGCTTTCATCTCTTTTTCCTATTGGCCTCTTGCTGTAATCTGCCATTGTGCTTTCTGTTTGCCTCTGTTACCAGCTTTCTTGAAAGCAGGTTCTGGAACCACAGTTGGTATGTGGGGAAGCTCTTATGCCTCCTCAGTGAAAATGTCACAGTAAGGTTGCCAGTGGCCTAGCTTTTGGTCGTTATTCAGTGATTATGTCCTTTAAAAAAATCTTTCTTGAAAGAACATTGAAAAGTGTTCTTTATAAGAGCTTGGCAAAACTAATCGTTACTGACTTTACATTAGTTTCCCAAATTCATTTTGAAATTTTACTTGTTCATGAAATCCCAGAGCCTCACCATTGGTCTTCACGCCCCACTTTTCCCGACCTTCATCTCTGGACTCCTGAGAAATCACACAGGCCTTTGCACAGGTAGCACGCCTGTGCTGTGGTGCGCTTCCGACATCTGGGAAAGCCCTGTTGGAAGGGACTGTGGACACTGGAGATCAGCTTGTTTTCTTCTTACAAATAACTCTAGCTGTCACGGACTGAGTTTCCACTGTGTGCAAATACTCTGACATGTATAATTAAAAAAAAAAAACTCTATGAAGTAGATATTCCTGTTCCATTTTTCAGATGAAGGAGCTAAGGCTCAGAGGTTAGGTACCTTGCCTAATATGTAGCTGGCAAATTGTGAAACCTGTGCTTTTCACCATGTACGTTAGATTGGCTTCTGTGTTGAGCACTGGGGTCTGGTCTGACGGGCCCTGTCTTGGGAGGTAAATGTCTGTTTTTTGACTGGATGACCTAATTTTTCTTATCTGTAACATGAGGATAGTACTTGTCAGTCTAAAGAGGTAGTTGTGAGGATCAAATAAGCTGGTGTTGGTGAGATCCTTCAAATGACAAAGCTTCTGCTCATGTATGTCTGTGTCTCTTTAATGTGTGTTAGGCTTATGCCTTTGTCTGATCCCTGCGTGGTCTCGTATTTGTGGGTATGTGCATCCTCCCACAAGCTGTGTACCTCTCTGGTTTCATGAAGGTACAAAGGAGGCCATCAGAGAATAAATCAGAAAACCATAGGCAGACCTTAGGAGGCAGTGGCCATGTCTTCTCAGGATCACTTTCTCTGGCCTGGACTTAAAGAATTACAGATCCTGAAGTTGCTCCCTAGTATTAGACTCTAGAAACCTCAACACTTGGATGCAGGCTGGGAGCTAGGCCAGAAGATAGCATCCTTGTACTGGAATCTAACCTGAAGATGAATAAATTCTACCCTGTAAAACACTACCTACTTTGATCTTATTTCCTAAATATATTTTCCATAGCTCAGCATTTTCCCAAAAGTGGGGGGGGGGGGGGTTCTGGGGAACTCAATGTTGTGTGTAAGAGTCACAAGGCTAAGTGACTGTGGGACACTTCAGCTTATACAGCACTTCACACATTGCTGCACTGCTGCTGCTGTCCGCTGTATGGCTCTCAAAGACCCTGAGGGTGTTACGGATCTCTTTTGCCATGAAACTTTATCATGGGACATGAGTACATGGTCTCCTAAAAGTTAATTTTGAGGAGCAGACTTTGGGAAATGTTGCCCTAGCCTTTTATCTAGTCTTGTTTAAATGCTTTACCCTGGCCTACAGCGTATAGTCAGACTAGCATGGTGTCAAAGAGAGCCTGGCCTTCCAGTTCAGCTCTCTCCTCACATGGCTAATCCTTCTCCATTACTTCAGAGGTAAGGGAGCTAGCAGTCTTTTCTGGAGACATGTAAATATGAGGGATTATTAACAATAAAAGAGCTACTTTTGTATAGTGACGTGGGCAATTTGTGATATAGATTTGGAAACGGTGCTTACTACAAGAGACGCTATTGACATAAAATGAAATTAATGTTTTTAAAGTCACTGGGCAGCGCTTATGAACTCAAATAATTGTTAAACCAGATCATGATAATAAAAAGTTAACATTTTATCGATTGCTTACTATGTGATGGGCAGGCACTGTGCTAAGGTATTGGCTCATCTCATCTCATCCTCATCCTTGTCCAATGAAAAAAGGTTTTGTTAGTCACCACATTTTACAGGTGAGGAAATTGAGACTTCCAGACTTTAATTGGTCTGAAGTCACAGAGTACGTAATTGTCAAACTTTGCAAAATGAAATGAGGAGGAGGAAAGGAAGGAAGTGGTCTCAGAAGGCATGAGGAATAGAAAGAGGACCTGGTGAGAATATGGCAAGTTTTGAGGATGATCCATGAAGTATTTGATTGGCACCTATTCACTGAAGAAGGACATTTAGGACTTGAGAGTATGTCACCATGTGCCAGACCCAGCATTTGGTTAGTGACTGATGATTTCTACGAAGTAAACCAAAAGCTAGCTTCAATGGTAGTGTTAGAGTGGGCGTGACAGCAACGAGGCATTGGATTCCCATGGTGGCGTTTCACTTTTCTCATTGCTCTATTATTCTTCTGCATGGGTGTCACTGTTGTGTGGTTCATGACAATGATTTGAGGGGTGCATTCCTGACTCACTCTTTACAAAAGATACATTGCCCTCTTAACCCAAACTGCTAAGTTTAGCCCATTGACACCAGGTACTGATAATGTCAGCTTGTCCTCTGAGTGACAGAATTTTAATCTGAGTTTCAGATGCTGCTTTTCAGATGATGTCTGTACCCATTTTACAGCAACTCGTGGCCATAGCATCTCTGTACCTTATTTTTGAACAATGCATCTGTTTACTATAAAGCTGTAAAATGCAATGGCTAAAAAAAAAATCTGTAAAATTAAAAATCTGTGACTGTTCTTAGTGAGGTTAGCTAGCGGTTCTTTTAAATACAATATTCGCAAACAATGGTTTGAGCAGCAAGGGCTAGGCCACAGATAGTAAGGACCCTTTCTTCGTAATCTTTATTTCTTGCCTTCTCTGCAGATCCAGACTTGGTTTGTAGGCTAGGCCTCTTTCATGTGATGTTTGAGTGTCCCAGGCTGGGTGGCTTATCTTTCAGGGGACTCTCTTCATCGCAGCTTTAGGCAGGCTCTTCATCTTGAATATATTGCAGGAGCTCAACACTGGGGAAGTCTGTGGCCCTCAGTCGGATCCATCGTTTTATCCACACATGGCAGATATGAGCAAAGTAATTGTGTAAAGGGAGGATCACGAAGGGCACACAAACTTGGTTTATCTCTAGCAAAATAAGATACGGTAGATTCTTGCCAGTTGTGAGGGATCTATCACAAGACCATCACAAGTTCTCCACTGGGGAAAAAAATCATTGTAGCACATAATTCCTTCCTCAAATTACTAAAGTATAACTGAAAAATGTAAATGATCTCTCTAGACCTTAACTACTTATCTCACTTGATGAGCAATTTTTGTACTGTCTGGAGCACTTATTGAAACAAATTCACACATCTTTTCTACTTATTTCCTTTTGGAGCATTTGGCAATTTTGTTCACACAAATGTGTCTGAGTCATCATTGCATTTGACATTTCAATCTTTAAGTTATCCGAAACTTCTATTTTGTGGCTAGGACTTATCACTTTCATAAACATTTCCATATTCCTCTCATTCTGTCATCAACACTAGATTCAACTAGCAGTTAATTTTGTTTGTTTCATTTCTTAACAAGGAACAAAGCTTTTATCACTTTATTTACAGTGGCCATAGTGCAAAGACTAAGCACTGACAAAGAGCATACCTGGACCTTGGCTGGTCCAGGCGATTTGCTCGTTTGCCTCTCAGGTTTATGGCATTGGTGATTCAGAATCCTGTCTCTGCAAAATGACAAATTACTAAATGTCATTGGAACTTCAGATGTCATTTGGGAATGGTAGCAATGACAAATAGTCTGCAAACGCCAAGGATCTGCTGTATGTTTCTGATACCTGAGCTGTGAAGTGAACCTTACCCTCCCTTTTCTTACCCATCTGATCTGTGGAGCTGATACATTTGCATATATAGTTAAATACTTACTAGTTAAGTTGCCCCAGAGCTTTGGGGAAGTTGATCTCTCTTAGTGACTTCTAGGCGATAGCTTCAGTTGTTGGCTTCAATAACAAACTTAGGAAGACATGCCTTTCATAACATAAACTATTTTAAATAAACCTAAAACAGGATTTTAAAACATTTTTAATTTTTTTTTCTTCTTTTAAAGAAAATATTTAAACATTCAGTAGGTACAAAAGCATGTACGGAGAGAAGGTTCCCTTTCATGACTATCTTTCAGCAAGCTATTGTCCCTTCCTGGAGGCAGCCAGTGTTACCAGTTTCTGACAGACTGGTAGAGAGAGTCTGTGCAGCTATAAGCAATACATATATATTTAACCCGTTTTGTTTTATGTAAAAGGTAGCACATAGTTTCTATATCTTGCATAAAATCAGTAGTATTAATGGTAGCTTGGAGCTCTTTCTATGTCAGAATGTAAAGAGCTTCCTCATTTTTTTTTTTTTGTAATGGCATTATATACTGTTGTATGAATGTACCACAATTGGCTTTTATTGATAGGCATTTGGATTGTTTCCAATTTTTGCTATATTCAGTGAATAACCTTTGACATTTTCCCCTTTATACATATGTACAAGTATCTGTAAAATACATTTCTAGAAGTAGAATTGCTGAGTTGGTGGATATGTTCTTGAAAATTGATCTCCATGGAGACTGATTTGATTTATAATGCCACCATCAATGTGTGAGAGGGCCTGCTTCCCCATATTCTCACAACATGGGATTTTTGAATGGAAGATATTAACAAATCTCATCACTGCCTAATATTACAAGATTACTAGTGTATATGGTAGGCAGGAGCTTTAATTGTATGAGAGATTGAGGACGTTCCCAAGGGAGTATCCCACGGGAGAAGCAAGGTGCACAGCTTTGGTGTGTAGACAGTTAGTGGTGCAGGAAAGTGATACAGGAGGTAATTCTGAGGACAGTGTTGTGTGTCATTCAGTCTGTCCTCCAGCCCTTTTGTTAGAGGCTTAGCGCAAGAAGATTGTAATAACAATTAGTAACAGCTGAAGTGAACTGTTTCACAAAAAGGGAGATTTGGGAAGTGTTCTGCATTTGTGGAAGTGCCAGCATTAATGGCCTCTACCTTTAGGAAGTCATCTCTTGATGAGATATTCACAGTGGGAGCACACTGGACATCAGTAGCTTTGATTGTAGCCTTTGTCAACCATGACATGTATGTTAGTGGAAATCAAAAGCTGCATTGTTGCATTTGCTGGACACCAGAACCCCAAAGCTGTCCCTTTTTGACATCAGCAGTGGCTGGAGACTATTAGAACGTAGAAGAGATTAGGAGGAAAATGGCGGATCTTGTGTGATAGCACCGAGGACCCATCATGGTGCCCTTTTAAGGAACTTCCTTGGGAAATCTCAGCACCTTTGAGAGAGCTTTGGGATAAGATTTCTGCAGAAAGAGAGATACTGATTGTAACCTGTATTGTGAGTGACTATTACCTACCTGGGTTTTCTGGTCTGTGGATTATAGGTTACACATGAGATTATGGAATAGTGCTAGGTGATCATTAAAGAAAACATGAAACAAAACAAAGCAGTTCTAAATACCAAAAAGAAAAAATGCTTAACTTATAGAAGAAACATGATTTGTTGGCATGAAAGGACTGTGTGTTTGTACGCACACACTTGTGGAGGATGGAAACAGGAGGAAAACTTAGGGTTTAATAGAAGCAGCTTCTGTTAAAATAATATTGTTTGCTGGCTCTTCCACTGATTAAAAGATGGTGGGAAAACACGTAATCTATTTTAGCTATTCCAACTAATTGTGATAGTGAAAGTAGCCAGTGACTTTAAAAGACAATACAGTAAATATTTTTATGCTACAATATTTTATGCAAAATGTCCACAAACCTTAGAATAAAACAATTTTTTATAAATTTCAGATATGTGCTGATAGGCAGAGCACACTGTGTAACATCACCAATGTTTTGTATGGCAAAATCATATTCTAAATCTTTCCTAAAACATGTAATGAACACTTAACTGCAAGTTTTGTACAGTACTAGCTTTTAGTGTTCTCCTAGTTTCTATTTGTCTTCCTAGTCACGAGATTTTATTGTTGTGAATTTTATACCTTTATGGTTTTTAAGTAAGAAAAGATTGAAAATCTGTTTGTGTTGTATAGGTATCTTAATGACATTTTGTCAATAAGCATGTTTTTGATGGTGTGTTAAAAGGGTACGTGTTGCACTGATATGCATAAATCAAGAACTCAGGCCCTAGTAAAGTGGTTTCTGGCTTTGTCATGTTCAAAGTAGTAGCATAGGGAAAAGTAGGTTTTGCCAGATTATCAGAAGGGACAAGATTCTACCAAGGTTAGATAATAATTGAGAAAAATAGCCTTGGTTGGAATCAGACTGACCAGGGTTCAAATCCTGTCTATGCCACTAACTATGGTTTTGGCTGAGTTACTGAACCTTTCTACAGCTCAGTTTCTTCAATGGAGACTGGAAGGATACTAGAACTTGGCTTTTTGTGGAAAAGAAAGAAATGAAATAATGGATGTAAATGGCTGCTTTCAATCTTTTTCTGGAAGAAGGTGAAGTCAAATTAATAAATTAAAAAGTGTATGTATTATGTCTGGCACGGATTGCCTGATGAACAAATACAATTAAAATTATAGAGGAAGATCAGTAAAACTTTTTGTTTTTTAAGGGATCACTAAAGTTTTACCCAGTTTATCCACAAGGGAAATTATTCTGTCATTCTACTGTCTATCAAGAAGTTGCGATTCCTCCATCATTTAGCAGGGAAGTCAATTTTGTTGCTGATCTTTATTTAGTGAGGTAGGAGTCATAGAGAATTTAAGTGCACGTTTTAATTCACTTAATAGTTTTACTATTTCTTAGATTAATTCTTCCTTAGGCCTTCATATCCCAATTCCTACTTTGAGGATTAAGACTTAATGATAGTGAAATCTGATGCTTCTTCAAATTCAGAGTGTATAAATTTTGAAATGATCAGAAATAGACTTAATAATATATGTCTGATATTTGACATTTTCTAATTTAAAGAGAAGAAAATGAAGAAAGAATATTGAAGCATCTAGTACTCCAACAGGAGATAGCTAGAAACAGGTTTTTTTCCCTTCTATTGATAGTTTTAAGATGAGTGTATATTATATAGCTAAGGAGACGGCACTTAAAAATATTTTCATTATAGAATTTTTCAAGCATCTACTCTACAAAACTCAGATTAAGTGTAATAAATGCCCATGGACCCTTCACACATCGACAATTACCAGTGGGTTGCCAATCTTATTTCACCACTTCACACCCTTAATTAACTTACAGCAAAGTCCTCACATTGCATCATTTCATCTGCCAATTTCAGTTTGTATCTCTGAAATACAAGAAAGAACTCCGCCTTTAAAAATATATACTATCATCATCCCTCTAGCCGCAGGACTTCTCTAATATCATCAACTATCCAGTTGTCATACACACTTTCCCTTTTGTCTAATAATGATTCTTTTTAATAGTTTAAATCAGGGTTCAGACAAGATCTGTGAATTGGGATATTGTGATTTGTAATACATCGGTTAAATCTCTTTTAATCTAAATTTCGAAGTTCTTCCAAATTTTTTTTTTATTCCTTGGGTGTGTGTGTGTGTGTGTGTGTGTGTGTCTGTCTGTCTGTCTGTGTGTGTGTGTTTATGTAAAACTATCAAATTTTTATCCTGTACAGCAGTGGTTTTCAGACTTTTTGGTCTCAAGTCTGCTTTACGCTCTTAAAAATAATTGAAAACCTCAAAGAGCTATTTATTATTTGTATAGGTTGTATATTATCAGTATTTACTGTATTAGAAATTAGATAATTTAAACTGTTTATTTAAAAATAACAGTAGTAAACCAATTATACAAGTATATGTAAGCATAATTTTTATGAAATATACTGTTTCCCTGAAAATAAGACCTAGCCGAACAATCAGCTCTAATGCGTCTTTTGGAGCAAAAATTAGTATGAGACCCCGTCTTACTTTATTACAGTATAAGACCGGGTCTTATATAATATATCATGTAATATAATATAATATAATACAATATAATATACAACATAATATAATACCCGGTCTTATGTTAATTTTTCTCCAAAAGATGCATTAGAGCTGATTGTCTGACTAGGTCTTATTTTCAGGGAAACACGGTAGTCTTGAAAATTAAAAAAAATATGAGAGAATTGTTTTATATTTTTGCAAATCTCTTTAATTTTGGGTTTAATAGAAGATAGCTGGATTCTCATATCTGCTTCTGCATTCAGTCTGTTGCAATATGTTGTTTTGGATGAAATATTTGAAGAAAACCTGCTTCATACAAATACGGGGTTAGAAAAAAAGAGGAGTATTTTAAGTCTTTTCAATTAATGGTGGACATTCTTCTTTGATACTATACCAAAACTTGACAAGTAGTCATTTCTTAAAGGTTAGTTGCAATATGCAATTTGAAACCCTATCACTCAGCTTTTCACACTCTGTTCAATTTTAAAATCTATTTGTCTGTCTTGCACTTTGAATGGATCCTTTACCCGTGCATAATTTTGTAACACCAAGCATTTGGAAAATACTGCTTTACCGAGTTGTGCAGATCTTCCAAATGTTGACATATTTCATTATGAAATATTTAAAAAATCATATTCATGAATATTACCACCCATCTCCTTAGAAAAACCTTTATCTGTTGGGAAGCTGTCAAGTTCATGGTTGTAGATACAAGTTTTCCAAAATTATGATTTTTCTCATGAATCTGCAAATTGTATCATTAGGAACAAATGCTGTCAATGTTTTCATTGATGTGACAGGCTCACTTCGTTTATTTTTGACAAAATATTTGCCAAATATGCAAACCTGAATGAATATAGTTTTGTCAAATAAAAATGGTTTTCTGTGACAAAAACAGCTTATTCAGCTTGTATCTCAAATAGTTCACAAGTACTTTTCCTCCAGGCGACCATGGTACGTACTTCCTATTTCAGCACAGACTGTTAAAAAGGTATATATATTCAGATATCAAGACAATATAACTTATTACTTCATTTTGTCAAGGATGGGCTTAGAGAAGCTGAGATTGTTTACTGTGAGTGCATGGTGGTGAAGAAAACCATGGCTCCTGCTGCAGTTACGTGCCGCTGCTCCAGAGGTTTTACCCACTATTGCTTTTGCACCATGAGTCCAAATGGCAACGTAATGAAGATGGCAAATAATGTATTAGTATTTTTATGAAAGTAGTTTTGACTTCTTGGACCTTTTGAAAGGGTTTCAGGGCCCCCCAGGGTCCATGGACCACACTTGGAGAAATGTTGCTAGAGTTTCTGACAGTCCAAGTTTTGCTTATGTCTTATGGTGTGCTTTAACATTGTCCCTTTGTTTCTGGTATTTTCTGTAAAGAGACTTGATCCAATTAGATTTGATTTAGTTTTTTTCCTGGCAAGACTACTTCATAGATGGTATTATTGTGTTTGTATTCTTAGCAGCTATTGATGGTTGTTGCCTAGAGCCATTAATTTATTAAGGGTTGCAAATGGTCATGCTTCAGTTCTATCATTCCTTTATTAGCAGGAATTCTTTCCAAAGGCAAACTTCTCACCAACAATTTGGTTACCCTGAGATTATGAACTTATGGATTTAAACTTACTTGACATGTTTCAGTTCACTGCAACTAGAATCCTTACGTTTGGCCTGCCAGAGCCTCTTCAGTTGGCTCCTGAGTTCTTTTGATATGACCTCTGTTGTCCTTAAGAGCTTCGTTGCTGTTTTGTTTGAGATGTTCCAGGTGTGCACATTTCCTGTCCCTCAGCAGAAATGACCTCCTTCTCTGGGAAGACCTTACCCAGATGGTATTTAGAGACCACAGTCTGAGCATTAGGCTGATCATTACTTTTGATTGGTGGTTGTTGCTAGACTTTTCCAGTGGACAAAGTTAGAAAATCTGTGTGTTTTTTAAAGATAAAATGTATCAAGAATTCATATCGATACTTCCATTCAAATTTAGGACTCATTGATCTTTCATGGCTTGTCAGTGACGCCAACATAATAACTTACTTGTTTATCCTATACTACACAGATGAAAGTCCCAGAATAACAGTTATCAACACTACCGCTGACAGCACGATTATGAAAAAGTTTGTTTTGCAACTTTTTAAAACATGAAAATTAAGCATTGTCACAATTTATTTAGCTAGCTGAATTGGTTATTTTAACATGGACGTATTATTGCTGTTTGCGGTACATTTTGAGACTATTTTCCTATTTCCCAGGACATCAAATTGGCAGATATTTCAACTGAATTAAATAAATCAATTTATTGAAAGAATCAATCACACTGTGCATTTGTTGTATTGATACCATGAACTTAATTGACAAATTTAGTGTAGATGACAGTCAGTAATGGACTAGAATTTTCTTGCTCTATTTTATTATCTAAATGGTTCCTTTTGTTGTTTATTAACATTTTATATTCTATTTTTTATCCATACCTACTCTTTTTTCAATGTTTTAAACAGTAATAACTATTTGGAGGTCAAAGAATTATGTTCATAAAGGTGTTGTGATTTTTGTTTTGTTTTAAGTGAGTATGCTATGAAACAATGAATTCCTTTTCTTTCTAAGAATAGAAATGTATACTGTGACACTTTTTAACTTAGAAACTTTATGAAATTTTTCTTCTATAATATATTATGGACTGCGTTAGAAATAAATGTTAATGATATTTCTGAAGCAGTTATTTCTAGATCTGTGGCTATAGGATATTGTAATCAAGAAAATTAAGTAATTAAAGGAAACTGAAGTAATGACCACTCAAATAAAAACTAATTTGTATGTGAAATATTTAGTCATATGCCTTTTTCCCCCTCCAGATTAAAAAAAATAAATCATGACTGAATCCGCCTCTAGCACAAGTGGTCAAGAGTTTGATGTATTCAGTGTTATGGACTGGAAAGATGGAGTAGGTACGTTGCCAGGAAGTGATTTAAAGGTAAGCTGCCTTCATTACATAAAATTATATGTGTGTGTGCATATGTGTGTGTTTGCTAAAACAAATCTGAATACATGCGTAAAATAAGAATTAAAAGCATTAAGCATAATGCTCTAGGTTTTCTATGATGCTTAGCCCTGTATAATAAACTCGCAAGACAGTTTGAAATGCTGATGGAGTGGCAGAGCCTTTGTCACTTGGAGTAGGCGAGTAAGGAACATTTCGGCAGCATGTGCTCATTTTGCAGGAAGTGAGGTATAGCGTAAAGGAAGAGCATCTCAGTTTTGACTCTGTCATGAAGGCCAATAAATGTGGCAACGATAGGCTTAGAAAACCTCGCTTCAAATATTTGGTAAGAATGGACTTGTCACTTTAATAACCACACTCCCTATGCCTTAGTTTTCTCATTTACAAACTGGATAATGTTAAAACATTGATTAAACAGGATTATTCACCTCCTCAAATTATTTATACTATAAATACAGATTTTTATATAATCACTTGTTCAAAAGCTGGTTTTTCCTGTAAACCAGGCTACTTTTGTATAAATGAGGTCTTCAGAGAGTGATCCCTCCATCTGCTCCTTTTTGAGGTTCTCACCTTGCCTCTTTTGCCTAGGCCGCCTAAACCCACTCAGGGGTCACATCTGCTGCCCCATGAAGCATGGTTATGCAAGCACCCGTCTGGGAAGCCAACCACCCACAGCTTTCATTTCAAATTTGCTTTTGTTCCGATCCTATCTGTGGGACCTTGAAACTGTCTGTGGCCCTTTAGACTTTGTGCTTGTACTTGGTCGCTCAGGTGTTTGAACTTCCAATCTCCCAACAGGCTGTCAGTTGGCTTTCCTTTCTAGTGCTCGGTGTTCTAGTCTGTCTTGAGTAGAAATTCCTGGAACTTAAATTCTTGGAAACTAAACCCTTTTAGTGGCTTCCTGACAAGTATCTCAGCCAAGCCTGCCTTAGTTCATCCTCAGTGGTGAGATTTGGATGATCTATTATTGGAAAAATACTTAGATTTTAGTTGGGTAAGGTTTGATTAAGTGCAATGTGCCAGCATACCTATCAGAGTTTAGCTTAACAAAAGTATTGCAGTGACGTTGAGTGAAATCGGGAGAGGAAATTTGATCTTAGTTTTAGTCTGTGTGACCTTGAACAAGTCTGTTGGTCTCTAGACCAATTTTCTCTTTAGTAGAATAATAAATTAAATGAATACTAAGGATTTTATCTGTTCTAACATTCTCCAAGTGTTAATCTGGATTAGAAATGTTGGAAATAGAGTACTGGAATTTTTGAAAAAGAAGAAATTGTTTTTCAGACTCTGATATCAGCCATGTATTAGTTACATGAGCTTTGTCACGTTATTTAAATTTCCTAAGTTTCAGAATCTGTGTCTGTACATGGACATATAGGATCTATATCATAGAGTGGTTATGAGGATTTTAAAGCAATAATATGTATAAAACATTTAATAAATTGTATCTATTCTGGTTTTGTGATATATTATGTAAACTGCCCTCTTGGTTTTTTTTTTTTTGGCTGCATTTCCTTATTTTTTTCTGTACATTTTTATCCCTTCTCAGTGGCTTTTTTTTTGGGGAAATAGGGGTTGTCATTTGTAACTTTCGTATAGTTAGATTTTGACAATAGAGTGAAGTTTCCATCCCTAAGAAATTTAGATTGCCCAGAGGTATTCTAAACAATGGATTTTAGGAAGTTACCTATATTTTTATTAAGGTAATCAGGTAATTGAGCTACTTAGTGGGTATTATAATCTGGGTTATTTGATTTGACTTTTAGGCTCATCTAATTAACTGGGCAATTGCCATATATCCAGCACACTTCATGCACTGTAGATAGTTTGATACCCCACTTAAAAAATAATTTAAAAAACTATTTTCCGCTTTGTAACCCTTTCTATCCAAAGAGATTCAGAGGCTAGCTGGTTTGATTATATTGCTTAGAATTTCTAATTCATTTGCTCTTTCTATTAAAATTCGGGTTGCTTAGGAGATCTGATTGAGAAATTAATTTGACACAAAATTAAGGTATTAGAAAGAACTTTGAATAAATCATGAAATTTACTCTCACATCATGCTTTGTCTGTTTTACACTATCAAAGCTTTTGATGTTGAATTTCCTAATAGACAACGAGCTGAAGGTAATTCAGCTAATACAGTTAGCTTATATAGAGAAGTCAGTTTCTTATCATGGGAACAGATTTTTCTGTGCTACAGTAAGTATATTGCCATTTTGAAAAGACTTTTCTCTGTAAAAGCCTCCTGATTGCTGGCGAATCAAGTTACGTCACTCTTCCACTTAAAATGTTAGTAGTTATCTGTATCTTGCCTGGTAAAATTCAAGTCCCTCAAGTTTGTCACAAAAGGTTTTTGGTGGCCTGGCCCCTACTTTCTCTTCTGGCTGCATCTCATTTCAGTCCTCAGCGCTACTCTGTTTTCTTTCCATCCCAAACCACTAGTTGAAGACTTCACACCTCGCTCCTTTTTCACTATTCCCTGTTGCTGGAATGCCTTTTCCCCTCCCCACACTGGGCTAATCAGCCCTTATATAAAACACTGCAAAAGTTTCTTGTTTGGGTGCAGTAGTGGGAAGAATAGAGAACTTACTCGGATGAACATTTTACCTGCATCTTTTTATTTAATCCTTTTATTTAATCTTTGGAGGTACATAGTTTCAACCACTGTTGTCAGCAGAGACTCAGAGAGGTTAAGTCATTTGCTCAAGGTCAAACAGTTGGCTATTGGCAGAACTGGGTCTTAAAACCAGGTTTTCTCTGATATTAAAATTGATTCTCTTACCACTGCTATACTACAGTCTAAAGAGAGAAAATGTGTTCCTATCAAAAGAGATGCAAGAACAATGTTACAGCGTTTTAGAAGAGGTATTGTTTTAGTTGGGGAGATCAGGAAAGCTTTTAGGTACCCAAAAATAGGTAAGCGATTACATGAAGACTTGGGGGGCAGGGATGAGAAGAGAGGAAGGAAAAGGTGTCCAGAAGAAGGACTAGCATAAGAAAGTACAGTGTTAAGGGAGAGCAACAAGTGTCCACTAACCCTCTTGAAAAAATGTTGTAGTCATTTACAAGCCATTTTTGCTTAAATAAGTGTTAGAAACTTTACCATTGCCTAATTTGTTCTTTTAAAATGTAAATTAGTATTTGTAGATTAATATCTCAGGGCCAGAAAAGGCAGACAGTAAGTGATAGTGGAAAGATGTATGGTATGTCTCCCTGTCCCTAAAGCAGTTTCTCTACCTGAACTTCTGATGATGTCTGAAATTTATCCACAGAGACTTACTTATTTCTCTGGATCATAAGGATTTCATCTTTGAGAGTCCCTGAGTAAAATGTACATTCACTCCTAAGAGCAATGGCATCTTATCTAGTAAGAATAGTTGCCTCTTAACCAGAGAGAAAGACCCTTTAGCAGCAATGCAGAAACCCAGCGGTTAATTACCTGCACTCTTAGGGCAGTTTTCCTGGTGTTGATTAATGTTCAAAACAAGTTAGTTACCAAATATCTTTGCCCTTAAAACAGGTAGGTAAGTAGAACTCAGATTTCGTCTTTGAAAGTAATAAAACAAAAATAGTAACCTCAGCAGTGTCTTTTAATCTATTATTAAAAACAGGCAAAAATAGGCAAAAGATTCTTTGCCTTTACAAGCAAAAATAAGAAGAGGATTGAATCAATTAAAGGTAATTCAAACTAAGCCAAACAAACAAAACCTTTGCTACCCTTTATATATTTTAGTGGAAATTGTGTTCTGATTGACCTGGATGTATCCACTTACAGAAAATGTTACAATATCAGCTGATGTTTGAGTTGGTTAATAAATCCATTTGTAAAGTTTATAATTTTGATATTCTTGGTTGTAGAATGGAGTCATTTGATACATTTTCATACTGTGTTTTAGATGTCTAAGTTAAAAGAACTAATAATCTCAAAAAAAGAAATTAAAATGATTATGTCAAGTTTTCATGGTTCTAAAACCATTAACAACATTATCAATTTCAGAACCCGAGTGTTTTATTGGGGGAAAAAAAGTTAGGAAATGTCAGTCTTTTTGGAATTCCAGTAATGTTAGCAGTACCTAACAACCTGTATTGTCCAACATTTTCTATACCAATAATAAAATATTGTGAAAGACACAGTAAATCCAAATTGAGAAGCCAGAAAAAAAATCGAAGCCTGTATCTTTTAGCATGTGATGTGATACTTTGAAAACACTTTGAGGTTAACTTTTGAGATAAAGTAACATTGGTTCGAGTAGATGTTCTTTACATTTCAGGGTTATAGGATGCCTTTGAGAATATGATGAACCTTACGAGCCCTACCGCGTTTCCCTGAAAATAAGACCTAGCCTGACCATGAGCTCTAATACATCTTTTGGAGCAAAAATTAATATAAGACCCAGTCTTATATTATATGAGACCTAGTGTTATTTTACTATAATATTAAGACCGAGTCTTACATAATATAAGACTGGGTCTTATATTAATTTTTGCTGCACAAGATGCATTAGAGCTGATGGTTCGGTTAGATCTTATTTTCAGGGAAACACAGTATCTCCATTAAAATAAACACACACACACACACACACACACACACACACACGTATATGTCCATACCATAATTCGGCATATATGTCATGGGATTCATAGACCCCTAAAGTCCATCCCTGGCTTACAGGAGTTAACTGTGTCCCTAAGTGCCATTGGTCTTTACTTTGTACTTGAACTATAGGTCAGTTACTGGCAATAAATACTAGGAGAGAGAGAAAGGGTTAAATTTTGTATTGTGGGAATATTGCCTTTTAGCTCTGAAAGTATTTGAGCCTCAAGTTTCCAGGTGTCTTAGGTCTGAATTTCTATTTGAAGATTCCTCTTAGTGATGGTATCTTTCTTAGTGTTTGAGCTGCCCGGTGGTTTGTAGTTTAGCAGCAATTTGGAAACTTATGCTCCAGGAGAATTCCTGTGTAATGTAATGTGTTTGGTGCTTTCTCACATTTTGTAATTGTCAAAAAACTATAAATTAACATCAACATGAAATAAAAATTACTTACCTGCATTGAATTTTAAAGTTCATGCCTATTGTTTTCTTAAATTTTCATTCAGAATTTACTTTCTGTCATGTTCTTTAATATCATTAATTAATAATCATTATAGCTTGTTTTTTCTACTCTTGCCCAGTAGATGGTACTGTCAGCTTTATTTTGAAATATTCTGTTTTCAGTGTTTATCATTTTAAAATTAATTTCTTTTCCAAAAAGTAAAGTTATTTTTACATCTTTTCTTTCCAATTAACTTTTTGTCATCGCCTGGACTGCAGTTTTAGGTTAATCCTAGGTAGATATAGGGAACTTGTACTTGGAATATGTATTAGGGAGGAAACCTTTTTGCTTTTCTTAACTATTTCAACTCGTTCCATGTAGAAAGCATTTAATGCTTGTGGACTATGTGCAAAAAATTATTTAAGGTGCTATTTTTTCCTGATGGAAAGAATAATTATTAGTATTTTTTGCTTAAGATTTTTCTGACTTGTGGTCCGAATCAAGTTTGGTAAAACAAATATTTCTGTTGGCATGTTAACTGAATCAATTTTTTTTCAGTTTTGGAAATGGAAGGCCTCATTTTAATGCTGGATTTTTCCATGCTCATATATATGTCTGAAAGATCTAAAAACTTTAAACAGAGCTTTATTATCCTTTTGAATTTTGAGCTTTATAACTCATCACCTGTTAAAATTCGTAGACTCATAATGTCATTGTGTTTTATGGAAAAACAGAAAGAATACAGAAAACGTTGAACTTCATGAACATGAGAATAAGCCCAGCTGTTTCGAAGAGGATGAGGCTCACACATAGATTGTGGTTAAGCCTTCAACACATACACACACACTGTATGACCAGGCTTTACAGAAACGTATTTTGTTTGCAGCTTGCCATTAAATGAGAGGACATTTTCAATATTTGGAGTAAAAAATGTCCATGAAATCAAAATGCCCTTACTTTTTAGTGATAAAATTGGCCTGGAGCTAGTAGACTTGTTCATATTTCATTGATATTGCCAGTTGTTTTGGATAACTAAAGGTGAATGTGATGGGGAATTCTAAGGAGCATGAAAGAAAGAGGAAGTGTAGGGCTGGGAGTCACGTGATCTGTGCTTCCACCGTCCTTGCTCATAGTTTGGAATATAACAATATGGATACATGTTATAATTTTTGGAATAAAGATAATTCCTTCTCTCTGAACTAGGTTAACTTGGGTGAGACAGGTTGATTCCTGAGGAATCAGTAATTCTCCTTTTACTAATTTTGATGATCAAATAAGCTGTAATATAAAAAAAAAGTCTTAGCAAAAAACATGGTGTTCGAAATTACAGGACATATAAGTGAGCTGTCAACTCTACAGGACAGTGCAGGGTTGGTTGTTTATATCCTTAAAAAGTGCCTTGATGCGGCAGCCGGATGGCTCAGTTGGTTAGAGCACCACCAGCTCTCAACAACAAGGTTGCTGGTTCAATTCCCACATTGGATGGTGGGCTGTGCCCCCTACAACTAAAGACTGAAAACGGCGACTGGACTTGGAGCTGAACTGCGCCCTCCACAACTAGATTGAAGGACAGTGACTTGAAGCTCATGGGCCCTGGAGAAACACACTGTTTCCCAATAGTTCCCCAATAAATTTTTTTTTTAAAGTGCCTTGCTGCTTTGTTCTAGTGCCCTTCCCCGAATTCCAAAATTACTGAAATGCAAAGGGCTTAATATCGGTAGAAGGCTTGCGTAGATATAATTGTTTAAATTAACTTTTAAAACATAATTAATGTTCTTAAAGACTATGTGTCAGCCATTGAATGATTACTGCTTTGAACACTTTTATAAATTTTGCCTCTTTCTGCCATGTTGTCTCTAGTTTCGAGTAAATGAATTTGGAGCCCTGGAAGTTATAACAGATGAGAGTGAGATGGAAAATGTTAAAAAAGCAACAGCTACCACAACTTGGATGGTACCAACTGCTCAAGAAGGTAAGAACGGGTCATCTGCATTGCCATTTCTTTCTTTTGAAAGTTTTAAAATAAGAATATTTAAGGTTTTATAATAGGCTGGAACTTTGAAAATCCTGGGTGATCTTCATGTCACATATTCTTAGGTAAATTTCTGTAACGAAACTGATATGTTCCGAGCTTTTATATTTTTAAATAATCATGAACTGTCTTCTTTCCTAATGCCAGATCTGTAATAGCACCAGGTTAATTGGAAATTATCAAGTAAATCCATGTAATAGCCTACCCAGGTGATTTAGCCAAAAGCCTGCCACTTTTTTCTCATCTACTCCGATGGTTGTAACTAACACCTATATGCTGATGACTCCTAAATCTATATCTCCAGCCCCGACCTCTCCCCCGAGCTCCAGGCCCGTATTTCCACCTGCCTACTGGACATCTCCACCTGGATGTCCCACAGGTACCTCAAACTCCACATGTCTAAAATGCGATTCATTTTCTATTTCTTTCTCCCCTCCCCCTAAACCTGCTCTTTCTTCTGTAACCCATATTTCACTTGACGGTAGCACCATCTACCCAGTGGACAAGCAAGAAATCTAGGAGTCATCCTGAGTTTGTTCTCCCCAGCCCCAGCCTGTTACTTAATTCTCTTGGTTTTTATTTCCTAAATGTGTCTCAGATCTGGCCTTTTCTACCTATTATCACTGCCACTGCCTTAATTCAGGCCCTATCAACTCTCACCTGAACTGTTGCAGACATCTCCTAAAAGAATCATTCTGCTTCTGATTTCACCCAATTTATCCTGTACACTGAATTTAGAGGAACTTTTGTAGATTGCTTATCTGACACTTCACCAATTTCTTTTTATCTCTTTAGCAAAACATACAAAGATCTGGGTGACCCACACCCATCTGCTTGCTTTATCTCTTTGCTCCCTGTTCTGTTCTTTGTACGTTGTGTTCTGGCAATGCCAGCAGTACTGAATTACATGTAATTCTCCCGACACATCATGTGGCTTCATGCTTCCTTGCCTTTGTTCGAGCTGTTTCTTCTGGCTGGGATGCTGTTTCTCTCTTTGTCCAGCTGGTAAATTCCTTTTTGGCTTTCAAAACCCTGTTGAGGCTTTATATCAGAAAATCCTTCTCTGACCTCACCCCATGCCGAATGAATCACTTACTCCTCTGTACTACTTCTGGAACTTGTTCGTGCTTTAATTACTGCATGTGTCACATTTTATTATAAGTATTGGTTTTCTTGCCTGTCTTCTCTTCTAGACTGAGAGCTCTCTTGGGCAAGGTCTATACTGTCATTTTCAGTGTCTAGCTTAAAGTGGTGCCTAATAAGTGTTTGCTGAATGAATGATTAGCCTAACAATTCAGGCAAAAGGAAATGTGAGTTCCTAAACAATTTGGATAATTATGATCCAGGAGATCTGCTTCATTAAAAGGAAAACAGAGAGACGTTGATTTAGCCTTAAAAACAAAATTACTAATCAAAAAGTAACCATGAAATAACACAGATAACCCTTTTTACGTTTTGTCAAGGGTACATCAGTAAAATACAGTTGTGTAGATTGATGGTTTCATCATCTGAATTTACTGTCTATAAAGAATTTTCTTTTACTCTGAACTCTGTAGAGACAGCCTTGGACAAGCTTTTATTTGTCTTTTCTGTAGAACTGATCTGTTATATAAATTATTTGAGTGATTTCTGCCAAGCCCATTCTCTTCTCTCTCCCAAATGCTATGGTTTGATCATTCATTCATTCACCAAACATTCTTCTTTTATTGTGTTGCTAACAAAATTATTAGAAGAAAAAGTTGAAATGTGTTTTGGAATGTTTTCTGTCATGGTTTTAAATTTTGTCTCTGCTTTTCATCTTCTAGTCTTTTCAGAGAAGACTGGGATGCCTTTCAGGTTGAAGGATCCAGTGAAGGTCGAAGGGATTCAGTTCTGTGAGAACTGTTGTCAGTATGGCAACGTAGACGAGTGTCTCTCTGCAGGGAACTATTGCAGCCAGAATTGTACTCGGCATATCAAAGACAAGTAGGTTTTTGCTCCCTTCCATCTATAAAGTGGGTTTTAGAGTCCAAGGTCATGGTGCTTGGGAATACAGAGACACTCTGACCTCTGTCACCCTTTTATGCCCTTTCTTTTCTCAGAGACTTTTCTTTTAGAGACACATGGACCTTTATCCCATTTCTGGTCCTAGTAACTTCAATCCTGTCTGATCTGAGCTTTACTGCTTATGTCCTACCTGCAGGACAACTTCTGCCTCTTCCTTAGTCCTTGTTTTTATTAATTCGATTGTTCCCCAGCTAAGAGTAAAGTTCTCTGGGTACATACACATTTTGATGATACTGATGGTTATGGAAACACAGCTTTGTCTCTATTTGGGGGGTTCTAAGGTAACTCAGCTATAACGCTACAAATGGAATAAAGCTGATTGGAAGTCAACTGAATGAAGATGGCCATAGTGAGTAGTGCAGTGAGTTACGTTACTGCTGATCTCAAGGCTGTCAGCTGGGACAGACAGTGGTGTGACTTTTGGGGGACTCTCTGACAGAGTTCAGCTTATAACCAATAAAGTGTATTTCTTGTATATAATTTTACACTACAAATAAATGAGTTGACATTTATATTTTAGTGGCGTTTCCCATGTAGTTTAATCAGCACAGGCTTGTGAATTGTCTGTTTTTGTTGGCCAGCTGATATTTTACAAAGTTACTCTTGGCCTTTTTCCGTTGGACTTGTCATTCTTAATGATTGCTAGTTCCTTGCGCCCTGAAGACTTAAATATCTTTAAATGACTTATTCTTTTATTAGTATGGATGGCAGATGTGAAAGACAAATAATTTTTACCTTGTTAGACCGTTTCACATGTAGTGCAGAGCCCCTTTTGAAATTAACATGTAAGCTAATTTCTACTTTCTACTCTGACAGTGTCATACATGTTTGAAGTATTCCTTATCTGTGATAGTCTAATGCCAAACATTTCTCTTGGTGGTTAAATATTTTCTACTTTGGAGGGTGCTATTTTTTTTTAAATTTTGCATTGATATTCAACATGTAGATGTTTGATAGGTATTGTTTCCTGTCACTATTTTGGGTTTATAAACACAGCAGAGATCAGAAGGAAGAAAGGGACATAGGAGAAGACAATGAGGAAGAAGATCCTAAGTGTAGTCGGAAGAAAAAACCAAAACTATCTCTGAAAGCCGACTCCAAGGAGGATGGAGAAGAGAGAGAGGATGAAATGGTTAGTATCTCTCACAGGGGTGCTTTCTAAGTGGGTAGCACCACAGTCAAAGGCACTGGCTCTGCAGCCAGTTATTGAATTCAGATACTGCTTCTGCGACTCTCTGTGTCACCATCAGCAAGCACCTACCTATCCTCTGTGTTGCTGACCTCATCTCAACGTGGCAATAATAAATCATAGTACTTCTTCCTCAGGGTGAGGAAGTAGGATGTCTTGGAATTTATTGCTGGAGTGAAAGAGGCAACAGCAAAATCTTTAGTGTTGCAAATGAATCTTCAGTCCCTCTCCATAGCAAGTTGCCAATCATGTTTTGGTAAATTGCAGATAGATCTCATAAAACTATGTGAGTAGGTAGAAAAATGGCAGATAAAGGTCAAGTATATTTAAGGAGAACTAATTTAGAATGTGTGAATTAAAACAAAAATTTTATCCCTAAAGTATGTATTAATAGTATTAGATGAAAAAAGAACTTTGAGATCTTGAAACATTTCCCTTAAGATCAGTATTGAGCAACTTTTATTTGCTAGTCCCTGTTTTAGGAGCTGGAAATGCAGGTATGCATATGACAGCAGGAGGATCAGATCTTTTTTGTCAGGGACATTACCTTCTTACTAAGAGGACATAGAATAAAATAAACAGGAGAAATGTCAGCCTGTGGTAAGTGCTTTGCTGAGAATTACAATTGGGCATTAGGACTGGCTGACTCTTTAAGTCGGGTTTCAGGGAGGCCTCCCAGAGAAGGTGGCACGAACAATGTGATCCGAATAATAAGAAGGAACAGCTTCCTAATGTTAGGAATGAAGGGCCCGCTGGGCTATGGATCAGCTAAGGAAAAGTCCCTAAAGTAATGTGTAGCATGTTTTGTTTGAGGAAATAAAAAGACAATGTAGTTGAACTTTGGGGGTTAGGAGAGAGTGGGGTAAGATGAAGTTGAAGAGGTCCAGGTGATATAAGGCTTTATGGT
The DNA here is from genome assembly GCF_057876585.1 of Rhinolophus sinicus. Lineage (NCBI taxonomy): Eukaryota > Metazoa > Chordata > Mammalia > Chiroptera > Rhinolophidae > Rhinolophus > Rhinolophus sinicus. The sequence goes on along the minus strand of NC_142502.1, from coordinate 30,227,952 downwards.
AAACCAGAGTAATGAATGGGTTTCCGTTTCGTTCTGAGTGTGATGGGAAGCCATTGGAAAGTTAAAGGCTAGGGAGTACTTTGATAGGATTTATGTTTTGAAATGATGGCTCTAGCTTTGACATGTGAGAGTGTGAGTGGAATCAGGGAAACCAGTTTTGGAGTTTATTGCAGTAGATTAGCTAAGGGCTGTGTAAGACAGAAGTCAGTGGATTGGGGGTAGATGTTAGAGGTAGGTTTGTCGGTGTGAGGGAAAGAGAAGAATCGTGAATAACTCTTAGATTTTTCGCTTGAACAATGGACTAGATAATGATGCCATTGATTGAGAATGGGAAGGCAAGGCTGGGGTGCAGAATCTAGAACCCTTGGGCTTGGTAAATTTGAGGTGCTTATTACACATCCAAGTGAAGCTCCCAGGTAGGCAGTTGGATATGTGAGTGTGGAGTCAGGGAAGAGTTCAGGACTGAAGACACAGACGGGATACCTGGTAGACAGGTGACCTTTCGAACCTAAGGAGAGTGATTGGATAGAGAAAAGAAGGGGATTGGATTGGAGGAGATATCAGCCAAGGGACTGAGAAAGAAGGGCCAGTGAGGTGTGAGAAAAATCAGAACAGAGAGGTCAATGAGCTAAGAGAAGAAAGTTCTTTAAGGAGGGGGAGCAGGATCTGTGCTCTTCCAGAGTGTAATTCTTGGAAACGTTCTTATTTTGTAATGACCTCAAGCCAAAAGCAACACAATTCTCAAATGACCTATATTCTTACTTTCCTTAAAACATAGG